>NC_088172.1:61998026-62315235 GCF_028769735.1 Zonotrichia leucophrys gambelii | reverse complement strand
ACAGTGTTACATCAGGAATATCGGTCAAGACAATATTTCCTGGCAATTGTTTGAGAAATGCTTTTCTCACAGCTAATTTCTCCCAAGAGGCTGCGTTTTCTCTGTTTTTAGAAGGAGAGTGATTAAGAAGGAAGGTTTTTAAACCTCTGCACCCTGCTGTGGGACAAAGCACTGTGGGGGAAAGAAAGGAAAAAAGAAAGAAAAGAAAAAGGCACAACAGCTGTAATGTTCTATGAAATGATTTTGTTCTGTTCTCTTGCCGAGGTGGTGGGTGCAATCATCAGTTTGGCAGAGATAAATAGAGGAAAAGAAGCAGGCCCTTTTTCAGGAGCCGCGGCTGCAGGAGTGCCACATTGCCATCTAGCGACACGGGCTCTGCGAGCCGCAGCAGCGGGGCTCCTGCACCGCTGCCACCGCTGGCCAGCACACCTGGACATGGGAGCCCCTTTCCTTCTCGTGATTTACAGACAAGCTTGAAAACTGCTAAACTGCTTGCTCTATTAAAGACAGGTGTAGGAAGGCAAGGGGAAAAGGGAAAAATTCCTCCATAAAGAAGTTTAAGATGAACTTCGTTTTGCTAGGCAAAGCTGGGTTTTACACTGAGGCCCAGACAGATTCTCAGCTTCCATTGCTGCTGCTACTGCTGCTGCACACAAAGCTACCACAGCTTCATCATCTTCTGCACTTATCACACGGATGTCTGTGGCAAAATGATGGGCTGGCAGAAACAGTGAGCACTACCTGGTCCCATGGAGACCGGTCTGAATTTAGACTGATGCCCTGTCCCCAGTCATGTTGGACCAAACAGCTGTGTGCCCTGATGCTATCTGCAGTGCCAACCCTGAAAATCTGACTCCACTGTGTACATCTGCAATGTACCTCTGCATTTGTATTCTGAAAAGAATACAAATGGTAACCTTTCAACACTTTAAAAAAGAAAGGCCCAAGTGCTAAGCCCTTTAGACAGCAAAAGGCACTTGGTCTTCAGAAGATGCTCAGCAAAGGGCAGCATACAAATTCTTTTGTGTGATCTTCACAGAGCAAGTTAAAATGTAAAAAGAGCTTTGGTGTATGAGAATTCTGACACTCACTGAAAGCTGTTAAACTGAAAGATACTGGCTACAGCAGACTTATATTTACCCAAAAAACAAAAACATTCCCAATGCCTAAACCCTGTCAGAAGACACTCTCATTTTGGGAAGCAATGAAAGAAGCCTTGCATCAGGCATCCAAGACTGCCCACAAAGCTCTGCTTCATGGCACATGCCCTTCCCACTGAAATAAATGAGCAGTCTCACACTTAAAGGCATTGAAAGGTGATTAGCAGCAGACTTTATTGGCTCTGGGGCAAAGGATGATGTGTCTAGATAATCATTACCTCTGTGTCTCTGGCCTCTGATTCTGGTGAAGCCTCACAAGAGCACAGCTACACTGCATCTGCAGGCATGTCACAAAGGGTGATATTCTTTGATATTAACAAAAAATAATGTGGTCTTCCAAGAAAAAAGGAAAATGCACTGAAGTTCCCCCAGATGAAGATAATCAATGTTGCTGCAGAGAACTACTCTTTCAGCAGCATGTCTTCAAAAACCCAGTGATAGTCTCTACAAATTCTTTGGTGACTACATATACTATGAGGACCTACAAATACTTTGAATTTATAACACCACTCCTGCATCAATTAATAACAGAGTTTGCAGTGTCACCCCCTGAGACACACACCCCTGCAACATTATCAGGAGCTGGGCAGGCAGAATTTGAACACAGATTTTGAAAAAGGGAAGGCCATGAAGATTCCTGAGTCTGAGCCACTGCTGGTTCTGTCAGACTGCAGTCTGTTTCTTTTTTTCTTTAAAATCAGGGTGAGATCACTGTTTTTCTTGAAAATGTGATGCCCAAGGTAGGAGTTACCTATCTTTGAAAAGATCTAAAGTCTAATGACAAATATTGTCAGGCCTGCTGAAGATCTTCAAGGGCAATGCAGCAGAGAAAACACTGCTCCCAGCTGACAAGGTCCTAACACCATTCTGGAAACAACCAAAATAAGACAGGGATTCTACAAAGGAGTAATTATTTTTTTTTCCTCGCTTCACATTTTATGACCAAAAGTATGGGGAGAGCACTGCCCCAGTATCAATACATTCCATCTCAGGGGATGTGTTCTCTTTAATAAACCAACATAACTAATGAGCACTCACTTTCATAGTTGCCCAGAGAAGCCAAGGTGCCCAAGTGGTGCTCAAGCTTAGTGCTCAAGCTCCCACTAAGAACAGACAATCCATTGGTTCTTGAGCATGGCAGGGCACACCAGTCTCATCATCTGACTTCCTGAACATATGGTTACCACATAACCTGTCAGGCATGTCCTTTCTGGAAACCAGCTCCAAAATAGAAAAAGGAGGATAGAGCCAACAGAACTGCTCTAACCACCAAGACTTGGAGTGTGAAAAGCATGCCATAGAAGGCGGCATTGTTTTTAAGGATGGGGCAACTGTCCAAAACTGGGCCACAACTTTCTCTCCGTAAAGTACTTCTCCAATTTGCAACTGTTTTATCAAGTCGTCAAGCATTCACAGTTTGCAATCCAACATTTAAGATGGACACTGACTCACTGCATTGCCTTCTAGGCTGTTTCCCTTATTTATGCCTGCTTTAATACCTATGACCCAGCTTTCCTGTTTGCATCATGGTATCACTGAATTTCAGGCACTACAGTGTGGGCTGATTACAAAGTTTTGACAGAACAGAGTTCCTTTTTAAAGTTGCTATCCAACAGCAATCTAGATTTCTGAAAGATCGCTTCTTACACTGTCAATGCAGAAGGCATTTACAAACTGCAGGACTGCCAGCAGAGCAATTAACCCAGTGCTTGACAGCTCATGTTATTGCTTTCAGTTGGGGGGGAAGTTGTGCCTCAAATCTATTCAGTTATTAAGCCTGTAATACTTCCTTCTTTTGGTAGGTTTAATTATTTATAGGCAGATCTATGGTTGGTTGAAGTCTGATTTTTCCTGATTACACTAGCAACTAGCACTGCTTAGCCAACTAGTCTAAAATTAATGTGATGTAGAAAAGAAGCAAACTTCAGAGCTTCAAACAAAATTCAGATAAAACACCCACCCAGTTCCTACCAAAACAATCATACTATCCTAAACCTTACCTTTTCCCTTCCTGTGTCACTGTCCCAATGTCCTGCTCTTGACTGCTTGGGTTTCCATGAGGAAAGGACCATGCAGAGTAAATTACGGGATCAGGACTCCAGGCTGTGAGTTTGCAGAAGCAGAGACTTCATCTTGACAGATTCCTCAGAGTGCCACACACATCTCTGCTGATACAGAAGTAATAATAATTTCATGCTAAGAATTCTGCCAGTGCCAATGGCCAGTAAATAACATCCCCACAAAGAGGTAAAAAAGGGCCCTTAGTTGTGTCAGATGACTTCTAACAAGCCAAGGAACCTGATGTTAAAGCTCAAACCTTTAAATGGAGAGATAAATGAAACATAAACCAAATAGCAACCCCTCATGGTTATGCAAATTCAGGTGTCATTATAGCAAACACTCTGACTAGAACTCAGTAAATATGGAGGCTGTAACCTGGGGTCAGATGGGGCTTCCCTTCTTTATATAGGCAAAAACTTCCACCTCCTCAGTCCTAGGAGCTGGCAGTCTTCCTCACAGTAACTTACAGGACCAGGCTGTATGATACCAGGTCAATGTGTGGTGAAAGTAAATCTTCATCACAACCAGACTGTTCCCAGCAGTAATGAAATACTGCTATGAATTGATTAGGTGTGTACTATCAATTAGAAACAACAAGGGAGAGTTTCTCAAAGAACATGCTTGCTCAAGAATCCCTTTTCTTCATTTCTCCATTTAATTAGTCATTGCATTATAATTCAAAAATTCATGCAATAATAATTGTCATTTTAATCATCAAAGCTGAATGTACATTCTTTCTCATTAAATATATTAAATACAACAAGAGATGCTAACCAGCTAATGTTTCAGAGCTCCAGGGAAATGCTCTTTTACATACATGCCAAAACAGGCAAATACTGTTTTTTACAGCAAATTTCTGTATCTTCCAGGCTATATTACAGGTGTAACATGGCCAGAGTGACCTAAGGAAAGAGAAGCAGCATGGTTTTCACACAGTATCTTTTATTAAACAGCTTTCTCTAGATGTTGTCATGTGTTGAGCAGACTGAAGAATTTCTTACTAAAAAGTTCAATGTTTGGAAAAATGCTGATTGATGGCTACAAGGGTGAAAAATTTCCATTTACTCGTACAGCATACATACATTTTACCCCCCCACAAGCAAAGACCAAGGAGCAGAGAAAAAACACTTGTGAGATGTAGGAGTACAGATTCAGTTTTGAGCCAGGGTGCCACTACAATGCGAACAGCTGCCTCCAAGGCGTGAGAGAGACAAAGCATGAGATCAGCTCACTTCATGGCAGCTGCAGGATCACAACGGGGTGAGTAGATTTTGTCAGCATCAGCTGAAATTCAACCAGCATTGAAAATGCATCCTGTCACCAACCTATAATATCTTGCTTCTTTATTTTTTTGGTTGGCTGTCTTCCCATGGCCCATCACAGGCAGAGTCCAACTCCACGTAAAATCTCAACATGCAGATTTCACTTCCACCCCTCCTGCAGTTAACTGTGAAAAGTGCATTCCTTTCTCTCCAGCTAGCAAAACTCACCCAGAATAATCACGGCTGGGCAGGGGACAACTTTTCTTGCATGCCTGGCAATCAGATCCAGTTGCATTTTGTTGCAGAGTTTAAATTGTACAATGCAGCTGGCTTATCTATTTACCTGGTTTGTATTGAGAGATGGAGAGAAAGAGGAAAATCCTCCTAATCATGACATCACAACAATTTAAACACACAGTTTTTTAAAAAGACAAAATTAGGTATTATCAGTTGAAACACATTCCACTGCTGCTCCACTGAGCCTGTCTTATACACCTACCAAATCTGTCTGGACAAAATGCTGCATTGCATCACCTCACCAGACAGGAAGATTCTAAAAATTAGGATTTTGCAGGGTGAGCTTGCACAAAATGTGTGTGCAAAACTGCCCTCTGCTGTTTAGATTGAGACCTGCTCAAGTAAATGATTGTGTGACCAAATCAGTTTTTAGCTGTAAGGGTCCAACATGCAAAGAGGCAGAACCATCTGACTTCACCTGTTTTCTGCCTCCATGCACACTAGAAATTTCATACACAAAAGCCACTCACAACTGCCTTGCAGCATGGACCATCCCAAGAGATCCATAGGCTGCAGCAACACTGTGCCAGCTGCAACACTCACTCTGTTAAGCAACTTTCCCACCATGGGTGAGCACCACCAGACACCCTCTCATCCCAAAGATGAGTCAAGAACATCTCAAGGTGCAAGGGAAATGATGAAATTGTGAGAACCCTGCAGGAGGACATCCATCTGTCAACCTGCTAAAGACAGACCTGACCTTTTTGAAGCTGGACAGGAACTGTATGCCTGGGGTCAAAAGCTTATAGCTCAGAGGCCTTTAAGAGTTAAGGACTATTAAGTTACAGGAATGATTGGAAAGCAGGGTAGTGAGCTCATCAAAAGATGTCCAGTAAATATTCTTTAAAACTAGCCCCTCCTGCAGGGAAAGAAGAGAGAAGCTAGATTTTCTTTTCAAGAACACATGGAAACCATTGTACTTTGAAAAAGCTGCCCATTATCTAGTGCCAGCATGTTGGACAATTTGGTACAAAAAATAACACAGAAGGGCCAGCTGTTTTCTACAGCTTCACCCACACATTCATACACCAGATGTAGCAAACTCTGCTCTGTGAGAACAGCATTAGACATCCACATTTTCTTTGGGAAGTTTGAGTTTGGTACAAATGCAGAAAACAAGTACTGTTACCCAGACTAGTTCAGTTTCTGGAGAGCCTCTGATGAAAGCTGGCCCAGTCCTCATGAATTAAGCACAAATTTCAGCTCTTTGCAACAGGCTTTGGTCAGTGCACAGAGAATGCTGTAAGCTATGCTGGTCAGTGTAAACACACTAACTAAAAACCAAACCAAAACTTGGGTACAACAGAAACCTTGAAGATCTTTTTGTTCTTTTCACATCAGCCCTTTTTATGTCCATACACTTAAAAACACAGAAGCATGCGTGTGCAGCACAACATGCCTTTGAAACAATCACTAAAAGCACTTAGTGACCACTTCAAAGATTCCCTTGATGTTTAACTCATGTTAACTGTAACACAACAGTCATGTAGGGCCACTGTTCAGCCTAAGGGACTTTAAACACACCATCAACAGATGTACAAATGAAACTTTAGAAAGATTCTTCTGAGTGCATAAATAGCTGGAGCTTTACTTTGATGATGGCTGGCTGGCCTCCTACACAGCAGGGCTGGGACTTCTCCATTTTTCATGTTAAGGGCAACAATAATATTGTGTCAGCCCCCAGGGAAAGGAAATTAGTGCCAGATGATTCAGTGTGTGCCTGACCACTCTGGTTTTGGATTTGATTCCATTATCTAGAAAACTTAAATGTGAGACATCAAAGGTAGTCCTGCATGATAATGAAACTAGCTGGGTGGGTTTTTTCTATAAAAGCTGCCTAAGAAAAACTTGTAACTTTGAGGACAGAAGACTTACCAATATATAACTAACAGACCTCTCAGTTTCTTTCTAAGAAATCCTTTTCGTGCTGAAAACAAGTGCCTTTTTCTTGGAGAAGCACAGAAGGGAAGATGGTTCTGGGAGAAAGACTAGTAGTTTGACCTGCAGTAAAGTAAGATTACCAGTTCATTCTCCAGCAGCTGTGAGCTCCATAGCAGCAATTACTTCCACACGTTTTTTATTTGCACAAGTGAAAAGAAATATACAACACAGAAATATATTGCACAGCCAATGCAATGGCATTACTACTGCTGATGCAGAAATCCATCATTACCACCACGTTTCTGATGACCTGCACTTTGCTGTGTCTGAAAGCAGTGTCTTTGCTTGAGTCTGAAACATCTGTGGACTGTGCATGCTTAGCTACACCTCTGTCAGCCTGCTGCTCTTGGAGCAACAGCAAATCTGCATTCTAGACAACAGCTTCCGACTCTTCACAATTGTACAGTGTTAGCTTCACTGGGACACTTGGGGAGAAGAAAAAAAGTCAAGTCTTCTTAAAGGGATTCAGCATTCCACTCTATTAATCCAAGGCACTCAAAACAGGTATCAGAGCTTGCTCGAGCTCTTACTAACTAGGTACTTCTGGGTTATCAGATATAAGAATAAATTTGCATTTAAGGCTACATTTAAACCTATGCTGTCTTAAATTTTGTTCGCATCTAACTCTGCAGGCTCAAGAAAATGAAAAGTGTTAGAGCAATATGTGTATCTATGATGCTTATTACAGCAAATACCATTTATAGATATAATCAGACTGTGACCAAACTGTCCATCAAAATCAGAATTGACACACAGGTTTGCTGAAACCCAGTTCAGGAGAGCTTTGCTGTAAGCTAAAATGTGAATTCAAATTGCCATCATTATACCAGAGTGTAGAAAAACGCTCAGGTTTGACAGAAGGGTGCTACTTTTGTCTTGTGCTGTTTGGGTTTCTTTTTCAAGGCAGATGGAAGATTTATTCACCTTAAAACAATGTTAAAGGTGCACTAAAAAGATAGGCTGAAGTTACCAGCAAAACAGAAGGTAAATATGCTAACAGTTCTGTCAGCATTCAGCATAACCTACAAATTCCTACTTTTTACTCTTAAGGGTTAGAAGGGAAAAGAAAAACTCCATCAAAAAGCCTCATTAAAATCAGAAACTTCTGTAATTTCACAGTATTTTTATTAAGTGCAAAATAACTTTATCCCTGTAAAATTAAAAGGAAAAGAGCATGCTGGCCACTGTCCCCTGAAGAATATGGCTGCTATGCTTTACCTTTACCTTATGCTACCGGAACAATTCAGGCACAAAGATTAAACTACATCCAGTTGTTTACGACATGTTTGTTGATACCAGCCACTAACTTCAGTATTTATCACATTACAGAAAATTTCAATGGCACCTCAAATCTTTGGAAATAATGTTTTCAAGGGCTTAAGGGGAAAATTCCATAGCAGACCATCTTGGCAGAATGACTCAGTCAGAGCCATTTCTATTCCCAAACCCAGGAACTGACTGCTAGGTCACTATCAACCATACACTTAACCTCTCAAAAATCCTGTGTGAGGCAATTTCTGAACCACTGAGGAGAATCTGCCTTTGAAGAAACTTGCACCAGGCTGAAATGAGACAGAGTTGGCTAGAGTGCCCTCAGTGTATCTCACTTCTACAAGATTATGCCACCTGATACCTTACTCTAGCAGTATCATCAATACTGTCAGCTGGTCTGAAAGACACCTCAAAGCATTCTCCTCAAGTTAAAAATGAGTCACTGTGCCAAAGAGATAAAGCTGTTTTTAATTGTTTCTTCTGCCACCTGAGTGCTGATAGCACAAACTCAGAGAATAGCAGAAGCCAGTCTGTTTTGACATTTAGAAGATCCTACCCATTAAAAACTTGCTTTCAGAAGTACACTTCTCCTACTCACTTGAGCCTGCTGTATAGTATTTGTCTTCTTTTCATTGGCAAAGGGAAATTCACCACACCATGTTGAAATTGTACATCTAATTCCATTAGCTTTTGCTATTTACCCATGGGATACAATTGTCTTACCTTATCAGTGTAATTTTATTCCTAAGGCAAATGCCTTTAAAAGACTGTTAACAACCATTTGCTGTGGTCTTAAAGACTACAGACTGAAATATGTCAACTGTCTATCTTGCAACATTTCAAGCTTTCCAAAAAACCCCAACTTTAGTGCTCTTAAAATGTGCCCAGGTTCTATTCCAAACAGCTTTGTCTCAGACACCTGTACTAATAGCACTTTCAAGTTTGTCAGTGATTTTGAACTGACCACTTTACACGTTTTTGTTCCTGACAGAAACGGATTTGTCATTCTTTCTGCAGCCAGTCATCTCTTACCATTGTGATCTGCATCTCCTTCTAAGGTGATCTGTTACTGTTTAAATGATCATATAGCTATTTTCTCAGGAAATTACACAAAGTTTTAAACTTAATTAAAAGTATTGGAAGACCAGCCATAACATTAAAAATAAATTTTAATGTTGTCATTTTTAGATCATTTGCTCTGACACCCAAATATTCTGAATTTTAAAGTAGTACTATAGGGACACACAAGTGCAGATAAATCTTTATTGCCATAACTTCGTTTTTCAAAAATGAGCATTGGGTTTTTAATAGGTCGTAGTTTTATGTCTGTATATGTACAACATTACAACTGCGTCTTTTAATAATAATGAAGTTAGTGATACTTTGATAACTCAACACAGTGTATTTATAAAATGAATTCTTATCAAAATACACTTTTCACTGGGATAATAAATAAAATCCTGCGAAACCCACCTACACAAAGTTAATTTTAACTCTGGTAGAACCCGATGTGGTACACAGTCCATTAACTACTATGTTTGCCCCTTTATCCCCCTACTGATGCTCATCTTCTGGGGTAAGAAAACTTTTTTCCCCCCGTTGTGGTGTGACCTCATTCAACATCATCTTCAGCCAAGCACTGTGCATTTACAATTCTCTGTAAGAAGGAGAAAAACTCATTCACAATTACATAAAATTGACAGTAGGCAACTGATTATCAAGCAATGTAATTTTACACTGAACATTAAGCAGTGTAACTACTGAACAAACTGATTAAAGTTAAAAATGGCAATCTATTTAAATAAAGTTTTGAAGTCAGTTCCACAGAAATTACAAACAGTGCAATACCTAACAAAGTCAGATAAACAATATTCTGACAACCTCAAGTGATGACCTCTGTGTGGTTTCTGGCACTGTTCTCTTAGGAAACATTTTTGTTCAATCATTTTCCCAACTCTTACATCTTGCACACCTGACACTTTCCAGTGTTACCACTGGGTATATGGACTTTTACCTGAAATGTAACCATGCCTGAGCTGTAAGAAGATCCAAGAGATACCCAGCACTGAGTCTCTGCTTTATGTCAGGTAACACTGTTAGGGAGTCCCCTTGTACTTCCAGGAACATAAAACATACCATTTATTTCACAACTGACTCACCTGCAAGCACATTAACAACATCACCCCCTCTATACTCAGACTGAAACAGGAGGGTATTTTATACACAGAGCTACTAATGCTTTTATCATCAGGGAAACTCCCAAGCTTCCAGAATTGTCATGGATTCTGGTGCTAGTTAATATCTTGTGTCTAAAGCTGTCCCCAGAAGCAACAGATTCATTTTTATGAACTTCCATAGCATTTACACACACTTGTAGAAATGTAAATCTAAAAAAAACCCTCTCAAGACCCAGTGCAATAAAGTTACTGTTTTTCCAATCCTGCCAACTTGTATTTGGGAAACACTGGATCCACTTATAGTACCAGAGCTGTGGTCAGATGCCTCTGCTTCAAGAGCTTAGCATACCCTACACACAAGAGATGTTTTCTATTTCTATTTTATCCTGGTTGCTACTAATGCTACAGGATGATTTTCATATTCACTTTTTAACATCTAAGGTGAAAAAAAAGAGCTTCTTTTAATCTAACTGAACACATTAAAAAGCCAAGAGATTACAAAACGTGATACTCAAGACTAGTGCAGTGGATAAAGTAAGTATTTAAATTTTTTTCCATACGGGACCAACAGGGAATGCTTCACATACCTGGCTTATTGTAGGGAGCTTAGTTAGAAGCATTTGAAACACTGGTGGTGGAAGAGTCTGCTGTAGAACTTGTAGTAGCTGCTGCGGCTGCCCACACACAGCAATGGCATTGGTCAAGTGATCAACACCCTTTTCATATTCACCTGTATGACAAATTGCAATGTTTTGAAATCACCCATCTTCCACACTGTAACACATTTACACAAAACATCCACTAAGAGTGGATTAAATTACAGTGAATCAGCCCACACGAAGCTCTTCTCCTTCCCTGACGGACCTTCTGAACACATAAGGTTAGAAACAAATAAACAGATTTTCTTAGATGAATTTGACTCCCCAGAATTTCTTGGTGTATAAAAATCATCTTCTAGCAAAGGTAGAGAAAAATTATTCTACAGCTTACCCTTTGGAAAAGGTATTATTACCTTGAGCTAGTAATTCCTCTCCAAGCTGAATCTCCTCAAGGAAAAACTTCTGAACTGCTTCAGCATCTTTCAGATCAGGCAACTATAAACACACACAGTAAAAGTTAAATCAGCCCTTAAACACCAGCTAATAAAAACTTAGCAGAAGATATTCTCAACTGAAATTAAACATGCACACAACTCTATTGTTACACTGACACTGGCAAAAAAACAAGTGTCACCACTAAGTTAAACATACTCAGAATGTTTTTGAAAATCAGACTCAGGTCTTATAACACCACATCACAAATCTGTAGACAGACAGCCTGAAATATCTCTTCTCAGTTTATTAAGTACATTATTTAGGAGCAAATATAAATTCTAAGGTGTATTATGTTTATAACAACCGTATTTCATGCAATTGTTTAAGAGAAATCTTCTATTTTCTTTCTGGATCCATTGGTAATAATGAAAAGGAAATAAAATACTTATTGCAAAACAACCTATCAAGTTCAGTTATAAGTGTATCCCATCAGTAATTTTAAGTCTGAAAAGTCCTTGTTCATATTACAAAGAGAGAAAACACCATCAAATCACACAGTGAATGTTGTACTTTGTTATATAACTCCTCTATCTGACACAAAAAAGAAACAACCATACAATCATTTCTGAATATTAAAAAAACCTAAAGACTGCATATTTGTAGGACTGTTTGTAATCCTGCAAATTTGTTTGCAAAAGAAATCCTTAAGTAAATCTTACAAATAATACAGGTGAAACATCTTTCAAAACAGCCCTGCATTACTGAACACAGTATTACCTTGGAAAGTCCTGCTCTCTCTTTGGCAAGCTTCTGTTTCTTCCTTCCTGTAAGAATAAAAACATCTTTTATTTTCAATTTGCAGTTAAAAAGCCCTTCAGCTTATAGTCTGAAACCATGAACAAATCAAAGTCCCTTTCCAAAGAAGAAACTGTGAATGGATTCCAAATATTGCAGACTGAGCAGAAGACTGCAACCGCCCAGTACCACAGAGCATCATTCAGGAGTCTAACGGGGCTGGCAGCAGCAGCAGCCCAAAATGGCAGCTCTTCTGCTGAGGGCTACAGCAAACAGCAAGCACACCTCTGACCTGCAGGCACACAGCAGCAAAGAGAATCAGAGTAACAGAGGAATTATCCAATAAGCCACACAAGAACTGTCTGGAAGTCAGGCTATCTAGCTTTGAAGTGCACCACCAAGGAAGGGGAACTTGAGCAGGCCACAGCAGATACACACAGGGCACTTCCTCAGCTACTTTATAGCAAAGACTTGGGAACTAGTTAATAAGTGGCAGTCTCACCATCCCTCAGCAAGAGCAATACTAAAGCATACACTTCTGAAACCTGAGGAAAGCAAACATTTACAGATGGAAGAAACATTTACAGATTTAACTGCCTACCTAAAGGCAAAAAATTGGTCTGCTACATGAAGTTGTACCACTTCAGCAAAATTAATGTAACTAATATTAAAGTTGCTTTTAAAGCAGCTAGACAGGTATAAAAAGATATCTTTATAGTAGCACTTCTCCATACAAGAAAGAATAATTATACTAATTATACTGCCAATTTCCTTGGAATAATAATTAATGTAAATCTTCAGTTCATCAACTGAAATAGTTACACCACTAAAACCTCTGAATACAGCCTGTGGTTAAGCTGTCCTTCCACTCTTTGTCCTCAGTGTCTGCTCAGAAAACTCCTACACTGACAAAGAACAATTGTCGCACAGCCCTGATTTTTCTTTTGATACAATTGTACAAGCTGGAAATACTTCCAAATATGATCAACAGTTTTACATGGTAATGAAAAATTTTCCCTTGTCCACATGGTGAAGACAGTCAGGAATACTATTCCCTAGTACAGTGATAACCTCCCATGTGGCATTTACTGACAAGATTGTGTTCTTTGCAGAAGGGGAGTTCATTCTAACTAGATGGAACACCCTTTTACTATAATACACCATCTTAATAACACTTAGCACCTAGATTTCTACAACTAACTAACCTGTGTATGTTAATTTATACTATAGATGGAAAAACGTGTTGGATAGAACTGCAGTCTACTACAATTTTATAATTTTGGAGGGTTTCAATAGTAAAGAATTTCTCCTGAAAGTCAGTGCTTCAATTAGCTCACTCCAACTTTTCAGAAGCATTAATTTGCAGAAAACTTTAGCTTGCACTACCAGGCAAACAAGTTTTGATCATAGATAATATTGTAAAGATTAAATTTTTTTTAAAAATAATATTTGATATTATTTACTATCCAAACCAGCCACATTGCAGCTGTACTGCATTCAGCAAAAACACCAAAAAGAAATACAGAGAGTAACAGCTTAACATGTGTACATCATTTTGAGGAGAAAATTGTGTTTTCTTGGCATGACTATGATACCTTCTTCTTAAAATGTGATAAAAATTCAGGTTAAGCATTCTGAAATAAAGAAAAAAGAAACAAAAACAAAAGACATGCTGGTCACTGGAACTAATGAAAGCTTTTGACCACTGATCACACAGATTTGAAATCATATACTTTAACCTGAAAATAGTGAAGGAATACAAAGAATCACCAAGATTTTAAAACTGAAAAATGATCTACCAAATCCTTCAAGCCTGACTACTATGGAACTTTGTTTTCCTCTTCTTAATACTTTTATACAGGCTCTTAAAAAGTTCACTAGCTAAAACAATTAAAAACCCCAAGTAACTCTAAAGGATATTTATGAATTCTTCCCATAGTGGTTGAGCAGAATTACTAGTTTCAAAGTATCTTTGAAATAACAACCAAAAGTTACATTTATAGTATGACAAGCCAAAAAGCAATGGCTTTGAGGGGTAAAAAACCTCAAAAAGCAAACAAACTAACCAACCCTCCCAAGTTTGTTTTTTCTCAGGGACCTTCATGAAAATGAAACACTTCCTTCTATTCTAAGGAGATAATCACATTTTGGAAAGGGAAAGGCAATCTTTTGGAGTCAGTGAATCTTTATTACCACAGAAATGCAGAGCATGCATCCAAAGCACAAAGCTGAAGTGCAGCTGTCACAGTGCAGGTCCTCAGGCACAGCTCTTGCTCAGGGTACAAGTTCCAACAGAGAACCAGTGGATGGCCTGTCCTGCTGGCACGGGATGCAAAGGGCCCTGAGCAGCCCCAGCAGCTTCCCAACAGTCCCACAAAGGAGCAGAAAACCCAAAAAGCCATCTGCATTTTCAGCTCCCATCAGTGAATCTGCCTACTGCCCTCTCCTCTCACCCTGCTCTCCAGGCAGAAATTCTGGCTGTCTCTGAACAAAAACATGTGTGTCTCTATTTTAAAGCAGAGCACTGCTGTATTATTCATTCAAGAAAACAAATAGTAAACATACCTGAACTGTTTTATTAATAAAATGCAGCCTGGGAAGCTCAGCACTACAGATGTTTATAGCATTGCTATCTTTTGATCCCAACACTAAATAGGTACATGCCCTCCACACTAGCAACAAGATCTAAAAAAAAACCCAACAAAAAAGTCCACACACAAAACCTGCTAAGTAAGATTAAAACATGGAGAAAATCAAAGACCAGTAGTTCTGTACTGTAGAACTTCTCTCTTCCAGAAACTTCCAAGAAATCTTTTCCCAGAAACCTAAATCTGACCACCTCATTTTTATGACAGGCCTTTGCAGTGAAAACTTTGGCCCAAACACAGCACCCAGAGATGGCAAAAAACCCAACTGGTTCTTTGTCAGCACGTGCTTGACAAAACACAACAGACAATCCACTGACACGTGGGGTCTCTTGTCCTTCCCAAATTCTGGTGACACTGCATCACAGAGGCTGAAAAAGGATCTTACCCTAAGGAGGTTACTGGAAAGGATGCACTGCAAAGGTGGCTCCTCCAGCTTTCCATCCCACACCCCCAGCACTGCACAGCACATGGAGCATCTTTACATGAAGAACTGCAGCTGGCTGTGCACTGAACCTGTCCTGGCCAAGGATTTTACAGCCCAAGCCTTCCTGGCTACCCAACAGTAAAATGCTCTAACACCCTGATCCCTGGCACCACTGCTGAAGCATCCATACTAAATTATCTGTTACACTACCAAAAACAACCAAAACAAATCAACTAAAGCCTTACAACTACAGGCAGACCAGTGCATCACGTGCAAGGACTGTAACTCCTACAATGAAGTCCCCCAAATGACAACTGCGACCTCCTACCAAACCAAAATGCATTTGTTTTCCACTTCAAAGTTAATGTCAATTCTTAATCAGAGCAGTTCTAAGGTTTATTCAGAACATGACCAGATAGAGGCTCAGATTATGGAAACCTGAAATCCAAAAATAATTTTTGGTGCTTCTGCAATAACCTTACATAATTCAGTGCTTCTCCTGCTGCACATCTGGCATCATAAAAAACCCCATGGCTGATTATGTAGCTGGAAATCGAGTTTGCTTGTGCAAACCAAGCACATACCAGTTAACTGCACTCCAATTTCCCAATTAATGACTTGCACTGCAAGGAAAAAAGGACTTGGAACACACACACACACACACGAGGTATGTGCCCAAAATCCTACACACAGGAGCAAGGGCTTGAAGCTGAAATGTTTGACAGACATAATGTGCTGTGGAGGAAGTCTTGGAAAGCAGAATTAATGCACAACTGACAACAGTGGCCAGGCAAATCCAGTCCACGAAGGCAGAACCAAAGCTGTTAAACTATATTTTAATGCCATCAGGTAAATACTCATTTTTAACCAGTCCGGTTATTGACTTTTCCATCCATGAAACTGCTGATCACATCATGTTTACTTGCCAGGAAAATTTACCTTAATGATAACTTCTTATCTTCAGATTAGTTACCAAAGGAATAATATACATATTACCCTGACAGAAATAACTCAGTACAAAAAGCATCACCTTCCTGCTCATGATTCCTTTGTGTTCCTTCAGTACTCATGCCTACAATTGCATTTAAAACCCTCACTGATTATTAGAAGGTTTAAATAAATGTTGAAGATGTGAAATGATGAAGAGCCATGGGAGAAGAGCTCTACATCTTGGATTAATCAACAGTTTTCTCTGGCATTCATTCTTATCCTGGAAGCCAATGGCAGGGCTGCCAGGAGGGTTTAGAATGCAGCTGATGAAATACCTGAGAGCTGCCACCGACCCCCTCCTCACCAGGGCAACAACTTCACTGTAAGAGATCACACTTTTTACCTGCTTGTGTTCCAAACACAAAAAAGATTTTAAAAAGTGTAAATGTGGTGGCTACAATAGCACTGCTGGGCCTGTAGGAGAGCAAGATTGGACAAGAAAAAAGGCGGGGGGAGGTGAATTGGAACCAAGCATGGATGGAATGCAGAGGCTCCCCAACACCCACAGCAAACGCTCTCCGATGGGATGACCCTGCCTAGGACCTCCTGAATGAAAGGAGGCTGTAGTGAGCTGGGGTCAGCCTCTTCTGCCATGCCTGCAGTGAGAGGAGCAGAGCAAACGCCCTAAAGCTGAGACACGGGGACTGAGATGAGACAATAGAAATAATCTCTGGCACCGTGAGGGTGGGCGGGCATGGCTGCGCAGGGAGGTGCTGGAGCCCCGATCCCCGCGGCTGCTCCAGAGGGCCGGGCGGTGCTGCTGAGCGCCGCAGGGGCTGCAGTGGCAGCGCTGGCCGGACGGCTGGTGGCAATTGGAAGGCATCTCCCGCCAGGGCAGGCGGTGCTGTGACCCCGTGTCCCGGTGCCGGTTCGGGACGCGAGAGGCCGCAGAGCCGCGGGGCCTGGCCGGGGGGGGCGGGGGTCCGGCCGGGCCCGGGGGCGGCGCTGCGGCCGCAGCACGTGCGGCGTTCCCGCGGCCCGGCCGGGCGGGAGAGCGAGCACAGAGCCGGGGGGAGCGCGGGGGGGAGCGCGCGGCGGCGCGAACGGACGGCACGGGAGCAAAGAGGAGGGGACGCCCCGGGACACTCACGCTCCCGCAGCCGGTTCTTGAAATTGGGGTCGCTCCGCCTCTTGCGGTCGAAGTAGATGCAGTATCCGATGAAGAGCGCCCCGCAGAGCCCCGCGGCGATGGCGCTGGTCCTGCCCACCATCATGGCGCTGCCGCCGCCCCGCGCCGCTCCCGCCGCGCGGCCCGCGCCGAGCTCCGCAGGCACCTTGGGGCGAGCGGGCACGGCCAAAGGACCCCTCCTCGCTTCCGCTCACGTCATCAGCCCGCGGCGGCCCAGGGCGCCTCCCGCAGTGCCTGCGCCGAGCCCGGGGAGCATGCGCGGGAGGGGGGGCGTGGCCGAGCGCCATGAGGGGCCGGGGGCGGGAAACGGGATCCTGGGAAAGAGGCCTGGGATCATCGCGTCCGGCCCCCGACCCAACACCACCCGGTCAGCTAGACCATGGCACTCAGTGCCACGGCCAGGCTTCCCTTGGACACCTCCAGGGATGGTGACTCCATCCCCGCCCTGCCCTGGGCAGCCCATCCCGCTGTCTCATCGCCCTTTCTGTGAAGAAATTTCCCCTGATGTCCAAACTAAACCTCCCTTGGAACAGCTCGAGGCTACGTCCTCTCATCCCGTGCCTTGCTGCATGGGAGAAGAGACCGGCCCCCACCTGGCTACAGCCTCCTTGCAGGTGGCTGCAGTGATAATGCCATCCCTGAGCTTCCTTTTCTCCAGGCTAAAGTCCCCAGCTCCCCCAGCTGCTCCTCACAGGACTTGTACGCCCAGACCTTCACCAGTTCCACTGCCCTTCTCTGCCCCCCAAATCAAGGCAATGATTTCTATTTCATCACAGACCCAGTCTGAATGTGAGTCAGGTTTTTCTATAGCCATTGTGGGTAATCCTACACAACGCCAAAAAAAAAAGAATTCAGTTAGCCTCTGCAGCAAGACCTCAGCGGGAGACAGATTCCTGGAACACAGGGATAAAATCATGCAGCACCTCCTGCTGCCTTCTAGGAGAAGCCAAATGCCCCAGAGCAAACACCACCAAGGACAACAGCTGTATTAGCAAACAAAATTTATGACACTCTCACATATAAAAAACACTTCATATACATCCATCTTCATAACACTAGTCAGCATTTTTTCTGGATTTTTTTTTCTCAAAGGACGGTTTGTTTTTCCCAGCTTTACTCCTAGGAGTAGTTTTTAGTCTTTTTGGTTTTGTGTTCCTCTTTAACGGGTTTGCTTTTTCACCAACAAAAGAATCATTAGAGAAGCTCTTTGCTTTTTTCTTCTTCTTATCAGCTCTGTCCTTGGGAGCACGAGACTGGTCTGGACCTTTCTGTTCTTTCTTCTTGTCCGTCACGCGCTGCACTCGTATTTTTCTTCCCATCAGAACAGAGTTGTTGAGTTTCAGAGCAAGATGTACAGCATCTGTGTTCTACAAAAGCAGACAACCCCTTTAAAAGCAGCTTTACTTCCAGCTGAGTGCTTTCCAACAAAGAGGTACCTGTCTTTAAAACTGGTAAGCAGGATTTTACAGCACAGAGCACTCACACCACTCTATTTAGGGAATGACACGACATCTCCGCTCGGGAACACCAGCACCCCCACACAGCCCCCACACTGAGGCACAGACACTGGAAAACAGGCTGTGAACAGCCTACAATGAGACACCAACGTCTGAGGCAGAGAGAGACAGGGAAAAATTGGGAAAAAAGGCATTGGACTGCAGGAAATGAACTAAGGGAAAATGAGGCTGGGAGACTGGCATGAGGAAGGAAGTCAGACTGAATCAAAAGTGGAGAGCTGGTATGCAAACCAGCTGCAGGAAAGAATTCCACTCACATTTTGACACATAAGAAATGGGAGAACATTGAAGTTACACCAAACTAACTCATCTGTCCCTCTGTTCAGTCTTTACCCCAGTGTGTACAACACCTAAAATATTGTGTTTTCTATCTGCTTCCACAGAACCGGTCTTCCAAGCTGCTTCCACCTTACACAACAACGCTACCATTTCCCTTCCTACCTACACACACACAGACCTCAAAGAACTACTGGAATGAAAATAAAAATGCTCCAAGGGCAGACCCCAATGCAGGTTTTGAAGAGCTCCCTGTGCCCTGGAGCATGTACCTCAAAGGCCCACACGAACCCCAGGGGCTCACACACGTAACCCCAGGGGCTCACAGACAGGCACCCCAAAGGCTCACACACGCACCTCAAAGAGGACGTAGCCAAAGCCTTTCCCCAGGCCCGTTGTCCTGTCCCTCACCACTCGCACTCCCACGACGTCTCCGCAGTCCTGGAAGTGCTCCCGCACAGCGTCATCGCGGATGTCTGCGGGCAACACAACGGAACAGAGGCCTCTTCAGGGAGACACACAGCCTTGGAAGCCTGGCCCACACCCAGGTATTTCACATTTACCCACTCAGGGACAGAAGGAATACAGAATAAGAAGAGGTAGACAAACATCAGTGGTTCAGAAAAACCCCAGCAAGCCGACAATGCAGACTTTACGAAGGGCTATCTGCTCTGACAGTTACTGCTTCTCCAGCTCTGAAGAGTACTATGTAAATCACAAAGAACTAAGGCAAACACTGAAATAGATTTTTCAAATTAGTTCATTTATGCTTGGAACACAGTAGAAATTAAGAATTCTGCTATACATTTTTGTAGCTCCTCCTTATGCCAGAATTTCTTTCTAAGAATTAATGCTGATGATAATGAGCTTGAGCTGGCAGTTCTTCAACTCTTCATTGACTGAGCCATGAATTTGAGCTGAATGGGGAAGAAGGGATTTACAGTTTCCAAGCACAGCTGCTATGCAATCATTCTGATAATGGCTGGGTGTATGAGCCTTTTTCCATCTCACACCTAGGCAGACAAACGTGATGTGCCATTGCAAAAATGCAGGTTCTTTTTTTGTATGGGTATGCTCCATGGAATCCCCTGACATAGACATAAACATCTCTCTGCTGAGGTTAAACCTGAACTCAACTGTACAGGTATAACTACAGCAATGGGAATCTCGACATGCTGAGAAAGGTCCAAACTGCTGAAGTAATTTCAGAGCATGGCAAATCACAGAATATATTCTCAGCTGAAACTGCCCCACAAGGATCATCAAGTCTCACTTTTAGCCCTGCCTGGACAGAATCACTCAGCCTGCAGTTCACAGAAAGCACCAAAAGGAGAAGCCATCACTGTCCATCACTTGGAATTGGTTCACCAACAGATATTGGTAACCCTTGAACAGTTTAGAGAGCCATGGCCTATGCAACTTAGTCATATTTATTTAAAAAACATGAAGCAACAAGAACTAAAAGCACTTGCAGTGCTGCCTACAATAAAGGAAACAAGGTGCAGAACTGGACAGAAACTTACAACCTCTTCAGGTGCTCCAATTAACAAATAAAAATTACCTCCAGCAAAAGGTATTTATCCACCTAATGCCAAGAAATAAAAAGCCTAATGTCAACCATTCCATAAATGCAAACCAATGATGCATAGCAGTCCATTTCAGGCTTACCATATGAAAGATTTCCCAAGAATACAGATCGTTTACTGTCGTGCTAAAGGAAACAAGAGAGAGGACAGTAAGTTATTTGTTACAGAAAACACTGAAAGCCCCACAACCAAACCAGAAAAGGGAATTTCTAGCCACACACGTTACTTACTGAACTGGTCTTAGATGCAGTGTCAACTCTGATGTGAAATCCACTAGCAATTTCTGTTCCATTCCTTTTGTGGTCAAAAACAAAAGGTTTCAAAAATGAAATAAACATTACTTAATTGACAATGTCACTGCATTACAAATACAGTATTACAAATGCAAAGTTACTTTTAAGTTTGAACAACATTTTATTCTGATTCAAGCAAAAGAGGGAAGGTTGTTTAAATTTAGCTATAAATCTATGTGAACTAACATCTTTAACAGGGTATGAGGAACAAAAGTGAGACTTACTCCTTCAGAGCCTCCTGGGCATGACATTCTTCCTTAAAGACCACGTAAGCATTGACAGACTTTGCATTGGGGTGCACCTTATGCCTGGAACAGGAAAAGGACCTGTTACTGCTGAAATCCTGCTGATGCTGTGCAGTGCACAGGCACTTCTTGCTGAACACATTCATGCCTCTGCTTGTCCTGGCACACCAACAACTCCATTTCCCTTGCAGGTCAAGCTACCCCTGCACAGGCAAGGGAGTCCCACATCTTGTTTAGCTCTTATATGCACCCTGAGCAAGCTTCCTCAGCTCATAAACATATCTGAAGAAATAAAAGACTTTTAGCATCTTCCTCCTTCCTAAAACATAGAAATGCAACCTCAGGTAACAAATTATAAGTATACATGGCATATAATTCTTTGTTACTTGTTGAGAAAACTTAATACACACAAAGGTAATGACAAAAGACAAAGAAACCCAAAATACATTAAAAAGACCTAATACAGACAAACCTTTAACTACCAACACTTAAACATTGTTTAGGCCTTGAAAAATACACAACAGTCACAAAGGGAACCTACTTGATTGCTGCTACCTTTTTGGATACAGTATCTTCTGCAGGAATCTTAAAGATAAAAAGACTTGAGTTAGGTGGGCCTAGTGTTAACCTATCACAAAGAGTTTTCCCCAAGACAAAGATGAATTCAAGCAGGGGCCACCCAAAGCTACAGAGCCAGTACAGTGAGCAAATGACAGAAGTGGCTGGACCTAGAGATGGTCTAAAAACCCCTCAGAGTTAAAGAGCTTGCCCTGACTTTGTCTGACATGTTTCTTGAGTTCCAAGAGGGTCATCATCAACTATTTTAGTGAGTACCCTGATTTACAGTAATGTGTCTTTGCTGTATGATTTAAAAACAGGTGAGCAAGGCCTCAGCCAAACCAGCAGTAACAAAGGCATTGCACCTTCAGAGACCACAAAGCTCTGATCCTGGATCAGCTGCTGCTACAGGAAAAGTGCATCTGTGGTGCTCCTGGGGTAACATCTCCAAGGAGATGTTCTTCTAATAGCAAAACCCACATGCCCCAAACCACTTCTGAATTAATGAGGGTACAAGCCTTACAAATACTACTGCCTTTCAACATCAACAAATAACTTTGTTGTATAACATTAAAGGGAAAAACCTACCAGGGACCGGAAGCGAATGGATTGGATTGGTCCATACTTCTTAAAGAGAGATGTCAGTACCTAAACAGATGATATTGCAAACACTCAGTACACTTTTCAACCTGGTAATGAGAATTATTTTTCAGTATTTATAGGTAATACTGTTCTTACACTGTTTTCCTTTTACTTACAGGAGGTCCCTTAACAGGCTACTAACAAAATGCAAGTAATTTGTAACTATTTCTCTGTTTTTTATGGCATCTGCTTCTACAGATTGCCAAAACTGAAGTTGTGCCTCTTACTATGGAAGAAAGTATAAATTTAACATGTTTTATGAAACAATCTGAAGGATTGTTTGCATATAAAATTAGAACCAGAATAACTTTGTAAATGCAGTTCTCATTTATTCAGTCATTTTTTCATTGACAAGGAACTGACCAATTCTACTCAAGAAAGAGTTGCTGTATCCACTGCTGCAGGAACTCCAGGAAACCAGAGATTGTCTCTAATGGTTTCTAAGAACAAGCACCATTTCCTACATCCCCAAAAGCAGTTCCAATCGCAAGTGTGTGTGACTTCCAGCTGGAAACATCCCCTCAAACTGAGGACTGCTGCAACTCCTTTCATTCCTTTAGCAGACAGAACCCACCCACGTACCTGAACAGTGCAGCTGACAGGCAAGTTTCCAACAAACACCGTTCTTCTCTCTGCTGTTTTATCAGCCACCCGCTTTCTCTTTTGCTGTTTTGCAGTAGCACCCCTGGCTGAATTAACAACACTTTTGGTGATGGCTTGAGAAGCCTTTTTCTTTTGCTTCACTTTGCTCTGAAACAATTTTTGATCCTCCTCTTCTTCTGCCTGCTCCAAAGCATTCTCCCTGACCAGAAATGAACAGGCAGGTTACAACTGATGGGAAAAAACCAGGGGATTTGGGGTCAAAGAATGGAAGCCTCCAAGATACTTTAAATTACATTTGAGAGCATTATGTTCAACTCTAAAATTTCAAACATTATTTTGTTTATTCTGCATTAAAAAATGTATCTGACTATTCAGTAACATGAAGAACTATTTGCTGTCCCCAGGACACTGCATTCACTATTTACCAGTACTTCACAATTAAACAATTTGACAGCTTCTAAAATTGAAGGGAAAAAAATAATCTTTGCATTATGTTGGAACTTAGAAGAGATTTAGTCATTTTCACTATTCAGGAGACTCAGAATAAACCCCTGGAATACTGCCATGCACTAACAAGTCTTGCTCTATCCAAACCTGCCGTAAGAGCAGGAACAAGGGGCAGATCTGAAGGAGCCTCTGGAAGGCTGCAGACACAAACACAGCAAACAGGTTCCATGGGCCCAGGGACAGGATGAGGGGTGAGCCTTGTGCTACAATCAAGTTCCCTTCATTATCCAAAGTGCATCGTAGAGTGAGCAGCTTCCAGCCTGCTCTGAAGCACCTCGCCTCAGGTATTTAAGAGAACAGACAGAGTGACAAAGATGTTCTGTGTCACTGCAGAGGCCCAGCAGGACACAGACAGCTCTGTGCCTGGCACCTCGCTCCTGCTGGAACCGCCTCTGCTGGATAAGCCAAGGACAGCCAGAGAGCATCTCCCCGAGCCAGAGAGAACTAGATCCATGTGTCTCCAGCTCCAGCCACTGGACCTGATGGCTCTCTAGCAGGGCATTTGCACTTCACACACCTAGCATTTCAAGAAGCTGCACTACCTTCTTCCTTCAGGGGAAAACCACAGAAAACCTCCACAATCTTAAAAATAGTCTTAAACACCAAGCTGAAGTTGAGTAGTAGACGAGAAACTGCACTACCTTCCTCCTTCAGGGGAAAACTACAGAAAATATGCACAACACCAAGCTGAAGATGAGTAGTAGACGAGGACTTCGTTGTTTCATCTAACTCCTATTATAATTAATGTAGATGCTTTAACTTTACTATAAAATGGTGTCACTCACCTCTGTGACAGTTTTTTCTCTGCCTCTGAACGTTCCTTTTTTCTGGCTTTCTTTGCTTTTACCGGAGGTTCTTCTATGTTGGATAAGCTCTGGTCTTCTGACACTTTCTCCCCTTCTTCTGCACGTTTCCTTTTCTTCTTTCCCTTTAAAGAAAAGGTAAGAGAAACAGACTTGAAGGACAAAATTCCAAGAACGCCCTGAAGTTACTTCGCACACTACAACTTATTCGGAGCGCCGCTGCCCGAAGCCCCCGCTGCTGGGCTCACGCAGCCCCGGCACTCGCCCACTCACCGCCGGCACAGCCACCAGCACCGGCGGCGCGGTAGAGCTGAAGAGGCGAGCGAGGGGCGCGGCGGGGGCGGCGGCCGCGCCGAGGCTGCCCGACACCTGTCCCACCACGTACGGCTCCTCCCGCCCCTCCTGGCCCTCGGCCGCCGCTCGCTGCCGCGGCGCCGCACCGCCCCGGCGGGCCCGCATGGCGGGCACCGAGCGCGGCGGGAACGGGAACGGGGCCGGGCTGGGCCGCGTCACTTCCGATGCGCGGGGCCGGGCGGGGCTCCCGGAGCGCCCCCGCTCCCTCCTGCCCGCCCCTTGCAGCCGGGTCCGGGCCGCGCGTGGGCACAGGGGCACCGGGAAACATCCAGCATCGGGACCAGATGGACTCGGTCTGAGGCTGGCCCAGGGGAGGCTGAGGTTGAACATGAGGGGGAATTTCTTCACAGAAAGGATGATCAGATATCGGAATGGATTGCCAGGGACCTGGTGGAGTCACCATGCCTGGGTTTAAGGAAAGACTGGACACGGTTCTTAGTACCATGTCTGGTTGACGTGGTGGTGTTTGGTCATAGATTGACTTGATGATCTCAGAGTCTTTTCCAAGCTAAATGATTATACAATGAGGAGAGGCTGTCTCACTGATTTCCCACCACCCTCAGTTCCAAGGGGAGCTGAAGCAAACCTGACAGCACTTTGGCTGTCTCATTACACGTTCGATGCACTTTTTGAGCTGCCACTGTAAGCAGCTCTGTTGGAACCAGCATCCATCCAAAGGCTAAACAAGCATCCCATCTGTTGAAAAGGAGAGAAGTCTTGGTGTCAACACATGCACCAGGTATCACCCCTGCCTTGCCTGCTAGATGCCAGGAAAGGTAGTGACCCTTCATGGATGGGCTCAGCCCAAGAGAATACACAAATCCTTGAAAAGGGGCAGGCGGCTTTTCCAATCTGCTTTCACACAGAAGAGCAGCACTGTAGTGACACAGGAGGGGCAGAACAGGCTCAACCATCATCCAGTGCATTTCAGAGACTCATGGCCACTGAAACTTGGCAAGAGGCATATGGGAAGAGTACAGCCTCCAGGAACTCTGCCTGAGAGTTAAATCCCTGTGCCAAAAGGAAAATTCCACAGTGTGATGGGAACTACCCAGTCATACGTATGTGCAGACTGCCAGTAAGGGGCGGTGGGAGCACTGCAGAGCCTTGAAATAAAGCGTGTTTTCCCTCAGCACATGTCCATCTCAGCTATCCCCAACACAATCAGTTGTGGGACACACCAGCCTGCGTCTGTCCCTCAGCCAAGGTGTGGAGAGCACAGCAGGAGATGCCTGCCTTGCTTTGCCTTTGGGATCACGGTCCAAGCAGGTGCTCAGGAGTACGGGCACAGCCCAGCAGGCAGTGCTGGTGGCAAACTGCCTCAGCTGCAAGCACAGTGCCCGTGCCAGGCAGAGAATGCACCCACGTGTAAAGCTGCATACACAGCACGTGCCCTGATCACCTCAGATTTGACCCACTGCAACATGGGATAAAACTGCCTGGCTAACAGTCTGCCAAAGGTATCTTCCTTTGCTACTTACGGGGAGACAAGTGGTTCCATGAATCTGGAGAGCACCATTTACAGACAAACTTCACAGGAGAGGTGCAATGTAATACATTGAGACAAATGTTTTGAGTAACCACTAAACTGCATCAGAAATATTATGAAAATTAAATAATCTTTGTATCACAGAAAATAAAAAATCCTATTTATGCAAAAACTTGACTTGGGAGTAGAGAGCTGACTTAATGATCCCTATTTTAAAACGGTAAACAAATCCCCCCACCAGATCATAGAGTCAGTAATTGTCACATCAAAGCAAATATGCTGGCACAAAAACTGAGAGCTGATCAAGAACTAGTACTGATTGAAAAGCTATATTTAAATCTTGCTTGCCCAGATGTAGTTCCCAGTTACATCCATTCCCCTTATGTTTACTAAAACTGAAAAGCAGAACTGAACTACCATGATTCTGATTCCACTAAACAGATGAAAATATCCTCTTAGTAGCTTCACTGAAAATATTAAAGTTACCCCTGTAGTCTTCGATCATCATAATTTTTAACACAGTCAATGTTTCCAAAGCTTATTTATCATGGGTTGTTACAGTCAGTCTCATCAGTAATCTGTCACTTTGCAGGTGTATTTTGGTCACCTGAACTACAGCCAGTAGTTTGTTTCAGCTGGCTCTGCCTTAATGATGGGCCATGCTTTTGCCTTCTGCTGAAAAAGAGGATGGATTAATCACTAGGAAGAAAATTAGGCAAATGCAGGTGGCTCCATCTTACCTTTCTAGGTCCATTACAGCATACCAAAGATCATTTGCTGAACTGATTCTGCAGCTTGATGTAACTTTCATGAACACGCTACAGTTGCTTAAATTAACTGTTAGAAACAAAATCAGGGATTCACAAACTATGGCATTTTATTTCAGAGGCCTTTGCTTACATTTGTACAATATATTACATAACTCTCCATTTTCTGCAGAACCTAATATATATTTTATAGCTTTTTTCTATAAGCTTTTCCTTCAATGTCTGTCAACAAATTTTTACAGTCCTGTACAATTCTGAATACTTTGAAACCATTTTCAATAAAATCAGTTATAACCTTAAGCGCACACTACGAAGACTGAAAATGCTTTTCTTAGAAAAGTCAAATGAAAAGGATTCTGACACTCTAGCATCTACAAACAAAATGCTTCAAATTCTTACATGTTGTATTGCCAGAAAACAAAGAAAAACATGCCAGCCCCTATTTCCCCAGGCAAAAGAAGTACACAGAACTACAATTAAAACAGTAAAACAATCTGTACAATAAAGTACTGTGTATTAACAGTGCCAGGTATTAAATAGCTCGAATGAACACTTCCGCAATATACAAATGTCTTACAAAGGTATAGAATTGACAGGAGAGAGCTTGGGATCCATTCAACATAAAATCAATACAAGTGAAAATATTTTGAAGTTGGTTTTGGAATTTGTACAAGGCATTTAAAAAATTAAACATCTACCACTCGGCTAGCTAGTCATTTTAAAAACAACTACCCTTTTGTGGCAGTGTTGGTATCAGCAACCACAAATTATAACCTCACACCTTGCTCCCTCTTGAAGTCCTCTCCTAGAAGCTCGTAATAAAATAAGCATTACAAATGAAATATTTGTTGCTTTAAGGGGAAAAGAAACATTTACAAGAAAACACAAAAATATACCTGTTATAATCCATTATGAATAAATATACACTTTAAACTGGCTGAATACAATCTTTATACATTAAGATTTAATACAGTTTGTTAGCCATTTTCTTTCTTTTTCATAATGTATTTTATCAAAATTAAAAAAAAATACTGTTTTATAGAAAAATGGCAAAGTACAGTAGTTTCATTCCAATTAACGGGTTCTTAAAACCCAGAGTAACCTACTTAAGCCTAATTCAAACCTGTAAACATTAGTCAGTCTTTTTTTTTTTTTTTCTTTTAAAAGGAATCCTCATATTTGGTTATCAGGACTGATGTCAGACATCCTACTAACTGCAGGTTTTGAATAGATGTGCTTGACGTATACAATTAAAGCCACTATAAGGTGACTTAGCAGTTAAAAAACAATTAGCTTGTACAAATGAAAATATTTTCAATATTTGTCATAAATAAATGGAAAAATATCAAATGTTCCAGCTTTAACAAAATACCAGGGAATACAGTAAGCCTTACCACATTGATTTAGATCACCCCAACAGCTATATACTTATTGTCCTGTCTCTACAGGCAGTGAACAGCCTCCATTTGCCACAGTGGAAGGCCTTCGAGTCACTGGACTTACAATTCCCAGACAAGTTGGAAACAATTATTGCTTGAGGAAAAGCAGTTTGTTGTACTTTTTCTTCATAAAAGTGCACTTAAGTGCAAAGTTAGCTTGTCAAGAAACAACTTTAAATACAAAATAGTGCTTGTCTGAATTTTGTGCCACTGTGCAGTATAAAAAAAAAAAAAAAAGGAAAAAAAAAGAGTGGCCCTCAGCAGCCATTAAGTGCAAAGTGCTTTGGCAAGTCCTGCTGTCACCTGCACTCAACTGACATTCCATTCTGTGATGAACTTGACATAGATGGTTCTGCTAACGTTAACATAACTGCAGCCGTAATGGAACTAGAGGAAGGTGATGAGGAGGAAGATGATGTAGTAGCAGCACCTGTGCAGGAAAAGGAAAACACAGGTTCAGAGATTCATAAATCAAGCAATAAACATGTTTCCCTGCTCAGCAGCAAGCACTGGTACATACTGACTCCAGCAACCAATGCCTTGCAATGGAAAAGACTGGTTTCTTTTCCACTGCCTGGTTTGTGTAGCAAGCACTCAATTTAACTGGTATCCCCTAAAGTCATGGAATAAATCCCTTATCCCAAGGGGAAAGCACTAACTAGACCCACAAGCAACACTACAGTAAATTTATCTGTAACTTGAGGAAAAATTAGAAGTTATTAATACCCTTTGTTCACTGCTCAGAAAAGTTTATTTTCTGTGCATTTTTTTCCTGTATGAAGTGGTTCTTCCTCAAGAGCATTCAACAGATTGCACACCTTGGTAACGCTCTTCCCTCTCCACAGTCACTGGGTATCTGATCCTCCTAATGGCCATAAAATACCCACAACACACCATCTCCCAAAACCACGCTCCTGATGACACACATCTCCCAGCAAATTACCCAGTGCCTTAACATAACATGCAATTAAGCCCTCTAAAAGCAGAATTTAGTTTCCAGCACTCACTTTCCCGCTCTTTTTTCTTTAAGCGCTTTCTTCTTCGGTCAATGGAAGCCACCTCAGATTTCAAGGACAGGTAATGTTTCCTGATTTCTTGCAATTTTTCTTGGAGAACTGTTATGCGCTCAGCACTAGTCAGATTTTCCAAGTCAGCTGCAAGTGAAACAATCTCTGTTAATTATTGTATTGAAGCATTTCCTAACACTTCTGGATGTCAGTGAAGTGGAAGATACTCCAATCACAGTGATGTGCTTTGGGCTAGCAGACAGCAAAGCTAAGAAACAACAGCAGCAGCAGCTGCTCTTTATCACCCCAAATTTGTTCACTTTTTATTATTCTTTGCAAGATACCGCCATACGCTTTCTGGGGACTTTTTAAGGAACTGGGAGAGGAAAAAAGACGCATTGCCTTCCCAATCAGGAGGAAAAGGATAAAAAAATCAAGACAAGGGATGAAAACATCACCAAAACTAGCTTTGAGCATCTTGCCTTCAGTCCTTGCTGGAGCTCAGCTTGGCTCCAGACACCGGGAAGGTCAGCCTGGCCTGACTTGTCTTGGTACAAAACAAGCAGGTTACAACAGCAACGTGCACAGCTGTGGGGCGGTTCTGGTGGAGCCCCTGGCATACGTGCCATAAGGAAAAACCACACAGGACAACCATGCTGGACATGGCCAGCACAGGAGCTGCCCCTCTGGCTGTTTCCAGCTGGGAGACCTCCACAGCATGGCACCCAGCAGTGGGTAGCACAGGCAGGAGAAACCCCTGGCTCAGTCCAGGGAAGCCACACAGGACACACTCCATTCAAAAGCACTGAAGAATCATTTGAACTATTGTGAGGTGCAAAATGCACTACATCAACCTGTAATGAAGGCAGCACTAAAGCACCAAAAGTCACAACTATGTCAGGCTGTGGGAAAATGAGGAAAGCTCAACTGTCTGACTCAGCTACAGCAGGAAATGTGTCAAAGAGCACTCCATACACCAAATTCTGCCGAGCAACTTTAGCATGTCGAGTGTAGCCAAGGTAGAAAGAAAGGAAGGAGCAAAAGCCCCTCAGATGTGCTGCACCAGGAAAGTGTTCAATGAATCTCAACAGGGCAGTAAGCAGCAATAAACAACTTTTACATTACATACTCCTGAAGAGCACCAGAATGCAACTTGATTGTGAACAACTACTGGGAAAAATACATTTAAAAGGAGACTAATGCTGACATTCAGGGCCGGTGAGGAAATTTAAAAAAAAACACCCCAAACCAGCAAAGTCAGATTCAATTGGTAAGCTGTACTAATATGAGGGAATTGATAAGCCACTGATCTGTTTTTCAGACAGGCAGACAGATAGGGTCATATAGGATTAGGCAGGATCCCTTCCACACTGCTCACCCCTAGCTGGACCAGTAGCTTGACTGAAACAGAGTGGAAGTTCTTAATCCTAGAAATAGCAAACATGTGCTGGTTCAATAATGCAAAATGGATGGGGAAAAATTACTAATCAATCACCCAAGTGTCTGAACTAGAACTAGGTATGTTTTCAAGAAAATACTTACACATCTGAAAGCTCCACTTGTAAACTTTGGGCAAACGATTATTCTGTTCTTTGAGATCAGACTCCTTCTCTCCATTTTTACCACATTTTCCTGGAGACTGTGTTCTTGTGAGTGATTTGGTTTGGTGAGATTTCATACCAGTAGAAACTGATTTTGCTGACTGGGACTTGGACACACTTTCACCAGCAGATAATTCATCACTGTCGCTGCTGTTTGCTGAAGAAACAAGAAGACATTGTTACAAAACAAAGCCCAAACTGAAGCTTGCCAGAAGCAATCTCTGTGCTGATTTTCATACAATAGGAATTTATTTGACCCAAATCTTTTACTTTAAAACAACAGAATCCATCCTGGTGTGGAAGCTTGGCTTGATGCTCTTTGCATCACTGAAGCACAACCAGGTATATAACGGGGACAAAATGAACGTGCTCATGGGGCTGTACTTTTTCTAGGAGTTCACAAGACTGATTGTTATGGCCCTCTCCTGTTTACCTCTTTCTGACATCAACTTCTAATGCGGTATTCAATACATCAACTTCTATCCCATCTCAGAGCTAACAGTTACAAACAGAATTTGACTGTATTTTTAGGACACATATAGCAGAAATCAGAGCAAACACAGCCTTTTCTTAGCCTTATGTAACCTTTATTTTCATTTTCCTCTACTAAAATCACTATCAATAATATGAACATCTGTGATGTACTCTACAAATTTCTCAGACATGATGATACAATTCTTTCATTTTGGAAAAATATCTTTTGCTGACTCAAAATAGAAGAACTTTACCTCATGCTGAAAAAACTTTAAAGCAACAGACCAAACTGAACACGGGTTTTTAATCAAATCACTCAAAGGGGTGTAACAAAATAATCTATCTAAAAGACAAGGTTTATGAGTAATGATTGAAAGGCTGAAGTTTTTTTAGCATTACTAAAATAAAACTAAGGTGAAAGCAGGCACAAGCAACTGTAATTTAACACAAGTCTAGCAAAGCAGTGGAATAAAATGCCTAGGAAATCTGCAGAACCTCCATTGTTAAGAGTTGTTTATAAAAACACATTGAACTTATATTTATTACGAAAAATGTATGCCTCAGTTGTACCTGCCCCAGGTGATGACAAAATAAGCCCTGAACCTTTTGGCCTTTATGATCTGGTGATATACACAGGAGAAGCTGAATACCCAAGACATGTAGTGTGAGAGAGCTTGGCCAGCTGCTTGTTGGTGTTGGTTTAATGTGGCATTTACATTCTCTGAACAGAGAGATAATTCTCTCAGGTTTTTTCTTAGAGAAGCACAGAGAGGAGAAAACAATTCTTATCTCTACTTGCTGTTCCTGTTGTTTTGCACATGTGGAATGTGTTAGGAATACTGTTTACCTGAAGTGATTTGTCAATTGGACTCTGCTGAGGATTGTTTTGTTTCCTTGGTCAATCACTCAAAGCTGTGTCCTGGCTGTCTCGAGACAGTCATGGGTTTTCTTTAGTATTCTTTGTAGTATAGTATCTCTTTAATATAGTACAGTATTAATGTAATATAAAATAGTTTTAATAAAGCAATTGTTCAGCATTCTGAACCAAGGGAGTCAGATGCCAATCACTCTCTGCATCAGGGGCACCCAATTCAATAGTTTAATGCAAAGGCAAAAGCTGAAGCTGCCACACAAGCAGGTTAACAGATACTGAGGAATTTTGCCAAAAGCTTTTTTTCCTTCAGCTGAACCACATTTTGTCTATTCATTTTCCTTATTACATCCAGTAGTGCCTGAAGTCTAACAAAAAGAGCACACACCAATGACTATGTGGTAGTAGCTTTGCAGTATCACATACTGATGAAGACAGAGGTTGAGAAAAAGGGGTAAATTCACCAAATCCAAGGGAATAAAGGCAAGGCTTAAAACGGTGTATTGGTTCTGCAAATTCAGTTTGGTTACTTTAATTTCTGGGGTGAGGGTAGGAATAAGGACTATGAAAGGAGGAGACCAGTAAAATGGAATTAAAAAGGATGAGAAAATATGAAGAGGAAATCAATGGACATGAAAGACAGGTAGGGTGGAAGCAAATACCAGACTAGCAAGACTTCTACCAAAAGCTGTTAATGGAAAGAGGGGAGGGAAGCTGGGGGAGAGAGAGGAAAAAAGGCATGGCATATGCTTTTTATCCTTTATCTAACTCCATTTTTTACAGTTATCCTTCCAGGCTTCAATCTCTAGCTGTTTCCTGGTATTTTTTTATTAACAGTGAAATGAAGCAGTAATTGATCTTGTTGTCTCCCTAACAGCTGTGCATACGACCCCTAACACACCTCTGCTTTTATTAAGCTTCCCTTACCCAGTACTGTAGTTTCTATTCCAATTAGCTTCTACAACAACAAAAAACTGCAAAAACTGCATTTTTTACTGCAGATGTAACAAACAGCACAGAAAGAAAACAAGAATCTCTATTCTTCTGGAATTATTCTCATATTTGCTACAGGGTAGAGAAATTAACCTCCAAAATCTCATCTTGCAGGAAATACAGAGTATAATTTCCTTCAGGTCCCAGTCTCCCCTCTAAAGCAGGCAACTGTCATGATACAGAGATACCTGTCCCAATTCTATCATGTGTAAAATACTCACTCTTCTTGGTTTTCCTGAATTACAAAATATTAAGGAGCTCTTAGAAATAGCCCAGAAATAATACAACATTTAAAACCACTCTGGTGTTTAGGTAGAGCAGTTTCTTCATTTAAACAGTGTTAAGAATTCCCTGATGAGAACATTTTGTCCTAATGCATTCTTTATTAACTGACTTCATCTCCTACAATCAGCTGAACAAATGACACGCTACTTTAACACCTTTTATTTCACACTAAGCTGTACTTACTAGTTTTACTCTTCTTTTTGCTGCTCACAGGTGTTTTGTGGCTTCTTTTCTGCTTTTTTGAGGAGCTGCCTCCTCCCTGAGCATCTTTAAGTCTTTTTTGGCCTGTGCAGACTATAATTGGGAAAAGAAAAAAAAAAGAAAGAGAAATTAAATAAATGCTTGCACTCCTCCCACAGAACACTTCAAAGCTTAAGTTTGTAGAGAACAATGCAACTGTTCCTGCCTATGCTTAATACAGCTCAGTCTTCTGCTTATACTGACAAGAGGAGGTGAAAGACAATGGAAGGCAGACGAAGTTTCTTTGCAGAGAGTGCACATGTATGATGATTCCAAATTACTTTCCCCTATGCATCACCAGAATTTCTTTTGAACCACATGGGTTTACTATTTTTTAGTACTGTAAATTAAATAAGAATACATTTATTTAAAAAGTTATCAAGACCTACTGGGACAAAAAAATGTTTTTAAAAGTTTGCTGTACTTGAAAGATGTGAGAAAAAAACCAAAGCCATAATCTCTGATCAGTAATTACATTGACTGAAGGTGTTAAATAAGATCTTAGATAATGTTAAAAAAAAAAAAACAACAAGAAAAGAAAGGCAAACAAGGGAAAAATTCTACTGGTATTTGGGACTGCAACGGGAAAAAGTTAAAAAGGAACATGGAAGGATTATAGTACACCTGCTAAAAGAGAATGTTTTAGAACTTCTTCAAATATTGTTTCACAACCATGTGACTTACAGATTAAAAATGACCCTTTGAATAAAACAATTTAAATTAAGGAACCTAATTTTCTGAAACGGGCAACATGCTGACAAAATCAGAGAGGAACTTTAGGCAGAATGCATTTAAAAATACTCTTTTACAATCTTGTAAACTTCTTTCAAGTGGCAATATAAAAAACCCCAAGGAACTTAAGTTCTAAACCTACACAGTTTTAATTAGCAAAGCAACACAGGTGTATTTATAGAGAGGTACACACTGACCTCTTCCAAACTCTCCCCTTTAAGGAAACACATTTTGTTGTATACTTTCAGAAGATCATTTCCAACAGAACACTGAAGGTAAAACAGATTTAAGGGCATTTGGAAAAAAAATAGCTAACTGCTAGCCAAAATCCACTGAGCTAAAAAAACCCACTTCTGTCTCAGGTTTGGACACAAAATGTATTTTCTTCCTCTGTGTTCATAATTTTTAGCCACTACAACACAGTGAAAGTAGCTGCACTTTTGATGAACTGCAAAACAGCCAGTCACTTTCAGGGAAAAGCTTTTGGATCTTGCCTTGCCAGCAGTTAAAAAGCAGGCAGCAGTTCAGCGACATCATGTGCACAAGTGTTTATTATCCCCCACTCTCTAGTGGATTCAGGAAAGGAACTTCAATCCAAAAAATCACAAATGGAAGTGAAACATAGCTGAAAAGGTCAATGCTTTTATCAGCTTGAGTTGAATCTTATGAAGTTAATGTTCTAGAAAAATACAAATTAGAAATGACTGCCTAAGCACCCTAGCAGCAAGAGGGCTTTCTCCCCCAAAACAAACAACTTACAGAGAATCAAATTTTATGCAAGAAAAGCATCTCATGCTTCTAAGGACAGTGCTGAAACTGCTTCCATCTTGCTACAGTAAGTGTTCCTTACACAAGCTATTACAGTTTGCTTTGGGCTTTTTTGCCATATCCAGTATAAACTTCATTGTTTTATCCTTTGCCCCTTGGTGAAACCACCACAATTTCAAAGAAAAAGCCATTAAACTTGCTGGCAGATTATATTTTACTCACGAGATGATTATGCCATTTCCACACATCTGAAATGGACAGCAGGCTACTACTTCCTGCAACAACTAACTTCCCTGCACCATAATCAAAACAGAATGAAAACACATCAGCAATGTTAGAAATAAGAGCTGGTTAGGTTGGAGACAGCTCTGTTTACCCTCTCCTTTACCTTTTTCAGCATGCTCTGGCTCTGGTTGATTACTACTACTGGAGCTGACGCTGGCATCAAAACCTGTTGGAGAAATATTTCCCTCAGACTGGAGGTCTTGCAGCTCCCCTGCCACACTGTCCACCTCTATTGTGCTATCTGTTTCACTTTTGATGCTTCGTATCTCTTCTTGATTGGGTGGCAGTGTCTCAGAGACAGTGACACTGGACTGATGTCTACTGGACTCTGTCACAGTTACAGAGGAAGGTGACTCAGGAGTTGTAGGAGGCGTATTTAGCACAGAATTGCTGCCGCTGCTTGGAAATTCAACCTTCTTCTCACCCACTTCAGTCGGTTTTTCCTCAACAGGTTTAACATCCACACTTGCTGGCAAAGATTTTTCAAGTTCACAGTTAGGCAAAGAAATGCCTTCTTCTGCAAGAGTCTGAAGCTGCTCCTCTCTCACAGCATCCTCGGGAGCAGCGTGTGGAGGAGAAGCAGCAGCCTCAGTGTCAGAGTCTGAGAACAGCTCCTTCAGCGTCTTCTTCGGCCACTGCCCTTGGATACTTGACCACACATCTTTTCGATCCTTTGCTCTGGTGTTCTGAAGTCTTTCATCAGAGTTGTTTAGAAGCTTTATTCTTTTCTCTCCCACTTCAGAAAATCCAGAGTAGAAAGTACTTGTCCGTAACGATTTCCTTTTCTCCTCTAGTCCATTGTACTTTTTCGTTGGAGTGATTTTCAGTTTAGATTTGTCTTCCTCATCTTCATCCGAGGAGCTGTTACTGCTGTTTTCTAAACTAAGGGAGTCTTTGTTTTTGGACTTCTCATCCTTTCTGTTAGGTGACACAGTCTTTAAGGATTCCTCTGCAACACAGTGTCTTCGCTTACCACGCTTCACTTGTGGTTTTGCTGTTTTATCCACCATCTCCTTCTTTCCATCCTTTCTCTTCTTTGTGGCTTCATCTTCTCCATCGGAGTCACTATCTTCAGATAACTCTTCCATCTCTTTCCGCAATCTTTCGGGAGACTTGGACGCAGCCTTGGGCAGCACTGCATCTGTAAGAGCTTTAGTTTCTTCTGGGAGGGATGAACCGCTCTGTTCCTTCAGACGGAGTTCATTTTTATCTTGGCTCACGGCCTCGGGCTGAGAGTCCTCCTTGCCATCGGCATGAACATTCGGGGCACTTTGGTCATCTTCTTGCTCACTGTCATCAGAACTTTCAGAAGCTAATGAAAAATAAAACCAAACAAAACAAAACAAGAAAAGTTTGTCTTGATTCTGATTAGAAAGAATTATTGAAAAACACGAAACCAAAACCACAACTAAAGAAAACTGTACAGATATGATGAGTTGCTACAGGGATCTCTAGCAGTCTCTCTCTTAAATGGTACTTCCTGAAGAGTTCAAAAACTCATGGTATAGTGGCTAGATTAGAAACTAGGAAGATTCTCTGTTATACAGTACATCTCCAGGAATTTCTGAACAGGTAGAGAAAATATAGAGTGCATTAATCCATAAAATACAAACTTCTGCACCCAAACCAGTAACTGAAGATGCCCTTACATATTTCTTATGGGTGACAAATACTACCATTATCTGCCTTTTTTCCAAAGCTCACAACACAGACATCATTTTCCCTGGAAAATCCAGAGTCTAAAGGACAGAAGAACACCACACACATTGGATACTGTCTAACAAACCAACCAATCTGATGATCAGCCTGGAAAAAAGGAAGTGAAAGCAATAAAGAAAGGCACTTAGGGAAACAAACATAAGTATAAGAAGAATGTAGGACAACTGCAGGAAAATTCAGGGTCAGCAACAAAGAAACTGAGAGAAGAACAAAGATATATAATCCCAAAGGAGTCAACAGCAATTTCATCCAGTGCAAAAAGATACAGATTCAAGGAGAAACACAGGAATTGGCTCAAATATATATATATAACTCCTTGATTTGTAAAGTTAATTACAGATTAATTATCACACTAATAGTATCATCACTAATTGGTTTTTGTTTCTCATTTCCTAAGGAAATGAAGCATTATAGATTATGTTGATTGTTATTCTACCAACATTTTTGGAACTCAGTGGCCAGTGTCATCCAAGTTCAAATAAGTTGGAATGATAATTAAATACACACAGCTTCCACAAAAGTTTGTGGTTACTCAAACTACCTATACATGATTTCCTTCTCTGAAAGCATGCTCTAAACTAAGAATAAAGAGATGTAAGTAGGTATTAAAATGCTGCTGTAAATGAGTGGCCAGGGGAACACAGTGCTAGCAACAGACATGCAGATATGAATAATGGGTCCTATACCTTAGGTAAATCAAAATTAAACATTTAGAAGTTAGATAGGAAGCAAAAAGCTCTGTATCAAACAACAAAAAAAAAGGATGGCAACACACAATGTAATGAACATTAACACACTGAATTCACAGAAACTTCCAACACTGCTTTTGTCCAAGGGTTATTTCTGAAGATGATGTTATAATTAGCCACACAGACTCAAGCATTTAGTAGCATCAGTTATTCTATGTTGTCATTTACTCCTGTTTAAAGGCCATTTACAGAATTAGAAAAAGCTTTAAAGTACAGTACCTTGTAGCCCATTAATGATAGAAGTAATTTCTATTGATTTAACTGGAGCTTGTTCAGAATTTTTGGCTTCAGCGCTGTCAAGTTTGGACCCAGTCTCTGGTGATGTGCTGGTGTGAAAGGGGGGTTTTGACAAACGTCGCAATTTGCAAGGTTTAGGAGAATACTTCTCTTCCTTCTCTCTATCAGTTTTATTCTAGGTGAAAAAAAGATACAAAAACTCTTCTGATTGGAGCACACATCTTATAATGGATTACAATTAAACCATGCTTACAGTTATCTTAAACATTCAATCTGTAGAGGAAAGCTCTCCTCTTTGTTTCAAGGACTACAAACACCTTCCTACACTTCATGCCAAGACCTTTCTACTGTAGACAGGGACTTTGTCAACAATAAAACAAATGGGAAAACAAACCCAACCAGTGCTCGAGGAGAAGTGGCACTGCAGCATGCCAGGCTCAGCAGGGGCAGAAGGAAAAGCTTCCTTGCAGCCCACTGTCCAAGAAATATGTCATCATCTAAGCTTAAATATCAGTTGTGGAAGAAATAATTTTGAAAAGAATCTTGGCAATAAAATTATAGAGTCCCATGCACATGGACTAGTGCATAGATTGGCACTGCAGAATCAGAAAGATCTCAAATTTCACCCCCCTCCAGCTGGCTCCCAACACTGACAATAATCTGTATCCTCCTCATTTGATTTCTGTACATTTAATTAAAAATTCAGGAAAGAAGGAAAGGAAGCTTCCCCTCCTCACCTCAAGGAGCAAAGCCAAATTCATGATGAAAAGACATCCATGTTTAAAAGACTATGAAGTTGCTTTGCCTGATAAGCATTTGTAGGCCAATCAAAAGGTTAGGAAAGGAGGCAAGGATTACTTAACTATGTATCAAACTAACACAGGGAGCAACAAGAGAGAAAAGGGAGAAAAACTACCTTTATTTTCTTTCGATGCTTAATTTTTGGTACATTTTTGTCAGCTGGTCTCACTATCTTGTCTGCCTTTATCCACTCATCATACCTAAAGCAAAAAAGAAATCATACACATTTATCATTTTAGGCAGATAATCACATCACAGTAGAAATTCAACTGAGGAAAAACAGAATTAGCAGCTATATAAAAATAGAATTGGAATTTAAATCAAGTAATTAGTGGAATTCTCAAGTCTGTGAAGTTTCAGCTAAGGTTCAGAGCATTAATGTCTTTTTACACTGAGGGGTAAATGCAAAACCTATTTTCCAGTCTGCACAGAACAGCAGAAATCCATGTATGCAGCTAAAAAAACTACCTGAATGAGAAATCAGCACTAAAAGGTATACTTCCTATTTATACACTGCAAAACCTTAACAATAAAATAAATTCTTTCAACTACATAAAATGTGACCAGTTAATAAAAAGAAACTCTTTTGATCCTGAGTGACTGTAAAAAGTTATCTGGCGTGAGTAACCCTTTGGAGTCACCAGCTTTGAGTCTCTGACTTCACAGGGACATTTTTCAGTTCCCTTTCTGTTAAAGGCTTCCACTTAGCACCAGAGTGATGCAAGACAAAAATATACTAAATAGCACCAAGTTATCAACAACAGGCATCTTTGTTATTCGAGACTGGACCTGTTAAGTACAAATCCAAGACCAAAGAAGTACATTCTTAGTAAGAATAGACTGTAACTATGGTACTGGGCTTGCCAGACTGTGTATTTCTGAAAAAGTCAAGAGTCATTTAAATAATTTTTTTTCCTCTGCTTTACTACTTAAACTGTAAAATCAAGAACCATATGCATAACAAACAGTTCAGTTAAAAATTAGTTGGTATTAACTTTGACCTGAATGTACATACAAACAAATTTTGATCCTCCCAGGTAAACATAAAAATAGAGGGGAAAAAATCAACTTTGAAAACCCAAAACCACACTCTTCAAAAAAACTCATACAAGGTGGAGTTGAGCACAATCACCATGCTGGCTTTCCAGCTGGGCTTACTTGATCATAATTTTGATATATGACTACTGACACAGTCCTAATTCAGCTTCTTTGCAACCACTGTCAATTATATTCACAGTATTGACATAAATTAAAGATATTTAGGGAGAAACATGCAAGTTTCCAACATGCTTTCCTACATATTACAAGTTATGATCTATACAAGAGATTTCAGAAGCTAAATACTGTATTCTACTAACTTAAATGTGACATAATAATGGATGAAAAATGAAATAGCAGTAGCCTGAAACACAGCTTTCCAAAACAATTTTCTTCTGCTTTTTCAGCTCCAGGTGACAATAAAAAGCACAAAATCTCACAGCAGACCATGCAGACTATGATATACCAAGACTGCCTACACTGCTGCAGACACCACTGCCATTGTACTATTACACTGTCATTAGCAGGTGAGATGTCAGTAAACAGGTTCAAAACTGAAATACAATTCTGCAGAGTACTTGCTCATATGGAAAAAACCCATATTCTGTGAGACTGGGAAATCTTATTTGAAGCAATCTTTCTTCAAGACAAAGACAAGTTTTGCCCAAGGAATACCATGAAGCGCCTGCCAAATGGACTTTGTGACCCAGAGAAATGCAGGAGTATTTTATTAGATCTAAATACATGCAGGAAAACAGCACTAGGACCTGACAAACACATGGTGAAAAGTGAGGATTCTGACAGTGTCCCTTCTGCCTCAACCACACTGCTAGAATACCAAATTTGTATTCACTCATTCTTATGCATCTCCAATAAGAAATTAATCTTCCTCCTATGCAAAGTCTGTGCACAGCCCACACTGTCTGAGATTCACAGCAACTGCAGAGCCTGCTGGGGCAAGAGCTGACAGACATGGGGGCACACTGAACCAAAGGAGAGAAGTGCAGCATCTGAAGAGAACAGCTCTCCATACCAGAGTCCTAAACATCATGCACTAGAAACAGTGGTCATGCAAGCGCCCATCTCAAGCAGCACAAACTGGAACACCAATGTGTGACAGTCACATTGCTGGCCAGAGCCCATCCTGCTTTACTCCTGACTGCACCCAAACCAGCAGGCAGACCCTGCAAGGAGGCCACAGAAATCTCCCATCTTCTCCAGGGACTCAGCTGCCCCACACTTCACTCCTCTGCACCACACAGCTCCTTTCACTACTCACATATCAGGTACATATGGTTTGTCTAAACCTGGGACAACTGGACCCCAGGCTCAAACAGATCCTGCAAAAAAGATACATTCCAAGCCACAGCTGACAACCTGACCCCAAATTACATTCTCCTCCCCTGCAAGAAGGAGAAGCACCCTGAAAGCTGCATCTAAAATGTGGTGTGTGACTCAGACTTGAGCCTCTTTTCAGAACTGCACCTGCTAACATATGAACACTTACTTCATCACTAATCTTACTTTGGACAGTCTGTTCACAAAACAAAATTAACCCAAAAATATTAGCAAAGAAGTTCTCCAGCTCTCATTACAAGAAGCATGTACTTTCAGAGGACCTGGGTTGTTTTACTGCAGTGCTGTCTTTCACATGTACTAGCCTCACCACCCTAAAGTGAGCAGATGAGAGTGGGGAGGAAGGAGAAATATGGGGAGCTGCTCCTAAAAGAGGTGACACAGATGTCTTTGAAAATCAGGACGGGAGATTTAATAAGAAATTATTATTTACTTATTTTTTTAAACCAGGCTTCATTTGAAATCCTGGAATGCTTTCATAAAGAAAATCCCCTTGCCTTACCAAAATGAAGACAAGGAAAAGCACCTTGCATCAGAGTATGTACTGATACTGTTACATTCACAGGCACTACTTGTAAGATAAAATGCACCACAACACACACTCAGAGACTGCACAGTCGATCCTCCACACCAGTACTAGAGGGGAAACAAGGAAGAAAGCACACGTGTCCAGACTAGAATTACAGTAGCAAAGGTAGCCCTTTTCTCAGAAGGACAAGTGACCTCAACGAGATAGCAAGTCTTGGCAAATTCACTGAAAAAGTCCGGTATACTATCTGTAGCTGCTAAAAGGGGAGAACTAATTTTTCTTTTCTGTGATCAAAGAAAGGAGAAAAACTAGTCTGATACTCAAATACTGAGATATTAGATGGTGATTCTAGCTTGCCTAATTTCTTTTTTGGTTATTTTTTTAATAATCCCTTCCTTGCCCCTCATTACTCTCCAAGACCAGAAACTTTGCTGCACATTTAATTTCAGTGGTTGATAGCAAAGTAGAAAATTTGTATATGAAATAATCTCTCAACAAACTTAGACAGAAATTAGTATTTTCACATGCAGATTTCTGAAGGAAAGAAGTGTTAAAAATAATAAGTCTTAGCTTTAAACATTTGAAACATTCAAGAAAAACATGTCTTGTGATCTTGTACCATAATGGCACACAGTTTCATCAATCTAAATGATTTTTAAATATGCACCCTCTAATTACTGGTAATACACTGCAGAAGAAAGTCCCCTCAAACACACAATGAACTGTTCTTTGCACTGGGAGCTGAAGATTAAAATTACAGCAGAAGGAACTGGCACCATAAGCCCCAAAGAAGTTTAAGTTACATATGAAGCAAATACGTATTACACATGATTCAGAACATCACTGGTTTGTGAGAAGAAGTTTCTCTGTATTGCTCTGCTTTTCTGGTAATATGTGGTAACATAAACAGGTCCCTCTAGGAGGGTAGAGATTTCTACCATTCCCTTTGACTACGAGTCCACTGAACACTACCATGCAGAGACCTTCATTAAGCACACACATCACCTGAATCTCAGAAGGTAACAACAAGATCCTTTAGCATAATGCTGTACAGCTTCTCCACTTTCTATTTACTCTTAAAAAAAAAAGTTCCACAATTCTTAATGTCACTGTTCCAGAGCATTTAAAAAAAACCCCAACTAATGAGGATGAGTACCAAGTTTACCCAACATCATTCCAAGTACCCTAAGGAATGTGAGCATGCCCACACACAGTTATTCTGAATTCCAGACTGATACTGAAATTACCTTGTGATAAGAACCATTAGTAGCCATTTAGGATTTCTGCTCCAACTTATGAGTTTAAAGAACAGGCCATTAAATGGCAGACCTGACCAAAAGGGGAAATAGGAAAGTCAACTTTAAGGAGCAGAAGAACGACAGAATTAAAAAAACTCTGGATGATTAGCAAATCCTAGTTCAGTACATCCCCTTACTGTACATAGAGTATTTGTCCCTGCTAAGTAATCTACAACGAATAAGGAGAGGAGGGAATTGCTTCCTACCCAGCTAAGGCAGTTGCTTTTCCAGGTTGTCACTTACTGAAAGCCAAATCAAGCTGTTACAGCCTACAAGACTAATCTTCACAATACTAAATTGTCAAAGTGTTTAGATGTTGGCTAAAGCTTACACATTCTGTCAAATCCATAAATTTAAGTAATTTTACGTGTATGAAAAAAATTAGCCACGTTTAGCAGAGTCCATGCATAGTCCCACAGCTAAACCTCAATCACTGATGTATTTTTCAGTAAAGAATCCTACTCCCCCCACAAAACCTTTCAGAGGGCTCTTTTGAAACACCAGGTAAAAATATAAACTCAAGTCCTGTTGCCAGAAAGACCAAACAATCAACACTCCTTACTTCTCAAATGAGTTCAAGTTAACTGAAAGTGCTTTTATTGTCAAACATATCCTAGTCACAGAAATAATGCCTCTGACATCAATCTGCACATTTGCTTAAAATGCAGCATTAAAAATTTAGAATCTTGATTTCTCCTTTAAGAACTGGGGTGCTGGAATCTCCAAGGTGAAGAAGACTCATTTCTGACTTCTCATTTCTTCAGATTTGAAGCAGAACTGCTCAAGTAAAATTCTCATCATCTCACCTCACAGCACGGATAACAGCATGATATTTGCTCCAAAGAAAAATAACTTCTATGCTTACACGTGAATTCCAAAACAAGGGTTTAAAAGCAAGAAACCTCTTGGAATGGTACACACAGTAGTCTTCGGTGAGTAGGATGAAAATTTCGGCAAACTGCACTCCAAGGGAGTCCTCCTCAATAAGAACTGGACCAGAATGCAAGTCACACCCCAGCTCCCACCTTGAGCAGGCTGCATCTCCCCTCATCTCGTGACTTCACAGCCCCCTCTGCTCACAGATGTTGCCTGAGGACAGTTTATGTCAGATCCTATTCCTGTAGATCAATGTAGATCAAAATTCTACAGAAGATCGGTACCAAAACTGGCAAGAGTGAGATTCCTCCTCGGCAGCAGCACCTGGAAATCACCAGGCCTTGATGCAAGGAGGTGAATTCAAGGCAGCAAGAGAAGCACTGCACTTCTCTGTTACCTTTGCTAGCAGATCTTGCTAGAACTGAATAAATGGCATCTGTCCTGCCCTCTTGGCCAGAGGCAGGATGACAAATGAAGGTTATGAGAACCTCAGCTTTCCCAGAAAAGGAAAAATAAGAAAAAAGTACCTCAGACTTGTCTCAGACTTGTAGGTTGTTTTTTTTTTTTTTTACAGACAGTAAAAAAGTTTAAAAGTTAATATTTAAGGACAATGAGCAATTACATGGAAACTGACGAAAGGAGCAGACATGTTTATAAGCTGCTCAAAAATTTTAGTTTTCTCCACTGTTTTCAAGTTGCTTCAAGTTTTAAATAGGAAAAACAATGTCCAAAATAGCAACAGAAATACTTCCACTTATTTCTATTAATGCTAGACTAAAGACAAAAAACCCCATATGCTCCTCCTTGTATTAAAGAAAGCCTAAGAAGCCACTAGGCTAAGAAGAGTCTGGCTGGGGAGGAGGTCGGGTAGGGAGGATAGATATAAGATCAGATGAAATGCAGTTACTCGCTGTGCACTTATTTGCCACTAAGAACCTTGTTGTTTTCCAGTTAAATATCCTGTACACCAGCACCAGGGTGCTGTTGCTGTGCCTCCCTGACAAGAGTGAGCTCCCTCAGCTAAATCCACTACTCAAATACTGAAGCAGAGAAAATCAGCTTAAGAGAGCCAGAGGAGGAACCTGAAAAGAGAGATGTATCACTTGCATGGGAAGATCTAAAAGTAAGATGGGAACAAATAAAGCCTTCTTTGAACAAGTGATTTTAAGATGATTTTCAAAGTAACTAAAGCCCTGCATTTATATAGTGTTAAAAATCTAAGTTTCAGACAGTACAATGACCTTCACAGAACACCAATACTGAAAGTTTAGGACTCCAGATGTCTTTTAATTTAGTTTTTAAAATTCATAAGTGTATTTGAGAAGTAATTCAAGAAGTAATCACTAACTAAAACTCAAGTTACCTCACGTTCCATCCACAGTAGTGCACCAAGTAAAGGACTTCTCCACCTTCGATGTCAGAATCTTTAATACTAGCTTCATACATTTTTTGATTTTTCCCTCTTCCATACCGCACTTGGACTTTCATGCCTGGTGGATAGCATTCAAACTCTTCTTCCTCATTGTTATTGTTGTCTTCTTCCTCCTCCTCCTCTTCCTCCTCCTCTGCTTCTTCTTCATCTTCATCTTCTTCCTTATTCGTGTCATCTCTTGAAAGGTTTAAAAAATTGTAGAGTTAATATGAGATACTTCATAAGCTTTTCAGTTCCAAACCACATATATTGATAAATATTGTGGATGCATTAGAGAGTGGGAAACAGGAGGCTCCAAATATGAGAAACTGTACTACAGCTGAGTAATATCAGCAAAATAGGATATAGCAACACACACAAAATCCAGTGACTGTAAGGTGCAAAAGTGACTAAAAGAAAAAAAATTCATCAAAATCTTTATGAGTAGAAGTTGTTCAAACTCATCTTTATATGATTCTTGCATGCAGTCTCTTTGTTTAAATAAAATTTTCCCACTTAAAAATTAATTCTTTTCAATATAGAGAAAATTTCCTAAATTCCCTTTTTTAACCTACAAGTTTTACAAATGCTTCTTGGAACTTGCTTCTCAAAAAAATCCTTGTTTTATTACAATACATGAACCCTATCTGAACAGCTTGAAATTACTGCATCCATAACCAGATTTTGGACAAAAAAACCCCAGCACCTTATGTGACTGTATTAGCGAATTAAACAACCTGTGCTAATTTATGACCTTGTCACTCCTTGCCAATTACACCAAAAGTATTGTAAATATGTCAAACTTGCATTTAATTACTATATATATACACAGGCAGGTGTTCACTGCTTTCAGAAGTAAGCTTATTTTGAACACATTTTTAGATATTTTGGACCAATTTTCAGAAGCAGTAAGAACCTACAAATCTTGCTAGTTTCAGTCAATGGTAGCTACAGGCTGCTCAGTTATCTGAAAATTATCTGCAATCAGCTTAAAGAGGCAGACTAGATTAAAGAAGTTAATGGGGGGAAAACCTTCTAATCTTAATTAGACTTATAAAGCAGCATTATTGGCCCTTGTACCATTCTAATCACACACTCTGTGCAACACAGAACAGACTTAGTTGCTAACTAAATTCACAACAACTGCAGACTGCCAATAATCAAAAAACCTGATAGATGGAACAGGTATGTTTGGATATCTGGGTAAGAGAGAACATAAGCTCCAAGTCTGATTCACACCAGTATTTTAGTTAAGCTTACAAACAGAGAAGTCTGTATTAATAATCTAAACCTTTCCATAACATTTTCAGTAGAAAATACTCAGATAAGCCAAGCTACCTTCTCTCTCTGCAAAAGGATGCTCCTTTGCAGAAGTAAAACTGCAGTATTACTACCTAATGAGCTGGCAAAAGGTAATTCGGGACAATATGCTAAATTCAACTGTAGCATAACCACACTGATTTAATAAAATTACTTCAGAAATGAATGTTGTCACATATATATATATATGCAGAGACACACTAAATATACAAATACATATATGTATATACACACATGTGCATACACACTGAGACAAAGGCTAAAAAAATCCATATTTGTCTAGTGCACCAAGTCCCGGAAGACATATCTATTCAGGTATATATGGCATGAACTGTACAGTATAATTCTAGAAGGCCAATATTTTAATTTTATTTTTTATGTGTATATGTATGTATATGTATAAATATACACACACAAAGTCTCAGCCTTCCAGGAGATATATAGACAGACAGACAGATATAGAACTATATACTTTCAGTGAATCACTTTGCTAGTGAAGTTAAAACCATCAGGGTTAAAAATGCAACATGAACAAACAAGCTTTGAAAGCTCAATTATGGCAAAATTTACTTCGCAAGGAAATCTGGAAAAAAGGTGCCGAAAGATTCAGATGAAAAATCCCTGAATAGAATTCCACAGCTAACAACAAAAAGCACCAACTAATAATTTAAATTAAGTTATACTCTCTGCTGCACTAAACAAAAACCACTAACTAGCTAATTTCAGTACAACACGTATTATAATACAAAAGTTTAAAAAATGGGATCAGAAGCAGAGCCACCACTGCTCCAAGAACAAGAAGAGCTTTTGATTTTCCATTACTAAGTACACTTCAAAACTGCAGTGAACCGAATTCTGCCTTTCTACTTTTTTCTCTCCAAGATCTAGGGGCACAATCCTCGAATGCTGTCTGCAAAGTAAAGTATGCCTATGCTGGAGATTCAGGGTTTTCCAGACACTGGTAATTATGGTGCCAGTGGCTTTTTGAAAGATGAACAAATTTGGAGCCTCTCCCACCTCTTGGTGTCCCAACACAGCCTACAAAGATTCCATGAAAATACCAGAAATTGGTTCCTTCTGGAAGAGATGTGTGAAACCATCATAGTGAGTAACTTGGATGGTCAAGGAGATGGGAACAGCAGGCTGAACATAGGTGGAGGGCATGTCAGGAAGCAAAAGCAAAATGGCAGCAGAGATGGCTGCAATTTAAAAGTGTTCTAAGGAGCAACTTGGTTAGCAATCATAAGCTTGAGGTTTTTGGAAACCAAACAGAAGCAAAGAAGGTTCATCATTTTGGAGAAGAAAAATCCAACACACTCATAGAGCTCCTGGAACAAAAAAAGCAACAAAAAAACCCCAACACAAAACCCAAGAACACATACCAACAGTTGCATGGAAGATATTGTCTTATAATGCCATAAATAATTCAAATCTGGCAGTGCAGACAAAGGAGAAGCTGTGACTGCCACAAAAGTGAGGTTTCTAAGAGGAAATTGTGATTGTAGGCATCCAGTATGCACAGTCATAACTTCATTAGTCCATGTATGTATTCATGAGATCATTGGATTTTCTTCAATGCTGTTTAGTCAAAATCCCATTTGGGGGAAGGGCAAAAAAAGAGAAAAGAAAAAAGAAACACACCTCTTGGCAGCAGACGGTAATTGTCAACTTAAAACCAGTACCAAGCAATATCTACCACAAAGCTGCAAAAATTTGAACAACCCCAGCAGCAGCTGATGAAACAAGGCAGCAGCAGATGTACAGGAGACACAGCAATACAAGTGTAACTCTGTTCCTGAATCCAAAGTATTACCAGAAAGCTTATCAGGACTCAAAGGCATTACAAATTACAACCACAGACTAAAAAGAATACCCTCACCCCATCTCACAAGGACTGGGAACATAAACATTCAGAAGCAAGAAATGAATTAATTAAAATGCAAAACTATTTGTTAATAAAATAAAACCATTAAAATATTTAGAACATACAAATATTGCTTATCATTAGTTTCAAAGGACAAGGCAACATCCTCAAAAGGCTAAAACCACACACAGTAGGTCACTCTCAGTCAATATAAAGATTTAACACCAACAAGCCCATGATTAAGTGTATTAACAACTGGACGTGGTTAACAAATGAAACACTGCTGCTCTCACACCACTCAAGAAAATGCAGCATCATGCAAATCTCCTTCAGCCCACATTCTCTGGCACTAAACACGAGCTGTTACAAAGCCCAGGTGAAACCTATGAAAGTGTGATTTGGAACATTACATCTGCCTCCCAGAATTCCTGCTTTGCAGCAAACCTAACCCTACTCCAGCATACTTCCCCTGATGCACCAAACTGGTACACACAGCAGGTGAGATGGCACATGCAAGATTATTTTTCCAAGGGTTATTCTAAAATTTGAGGAAGCAAGATTATTTCAATTATTGGCTTAATTAAGTCATTACAGTTAATTGAATCACTAGCAGAAATAAACTCTAGTATAATTGATACTTCAAGTTTAGGAATTAGCTTCTATTTTTGTTTCCTACTTATTTTTTTCCCTTTTCTCATCCTAGAGCATAATTTAACCTCTACTTCTCATAATACAGAGCTGAAAGATGTTCAGTCTCTTTTCAAATTGCCAGTCACAGATGTGATGGTGACTTCAGGTCACCAAGTGACCTTAAGTTTTAAGGCAGAGAGGTCACTGAGACCTTCACTCACAGCATGATAATGGAATCGCATCTTTAATTCCACAAAATAACATGTCTCCAAAAATCACCAGTATTTGTCTACCCTCTCGGTCTGGTTTTGGCTGGGATAGAGATTTTCTCTCCTTGGTAGCACAGTGCTCTGTTTTGGATGCAGCAGGGTGGGAGGAGAGAGCCAGTGGCTGCACGCTATATGACTGCCAGTCGGTTTGAACCACAGCACCTCTGAAGTTACATGGAAAATCTGAAAAGAGAAGTCCCAGGGACTTCTGTCTGCACACAGAAAGTTGGAATAAATGCAGTTGGGGTCCCTTGTCCCAAGGCAAGGGGAAGGCACTGCCTTGATCTGAGTCACACCTGAGCGCAGTACAGCCCACTTCAATCATGCAGCACGTTGGCTGTGACCAGCGCGCTCCTCTGCTGCCAGACAGGTGACAGTACCTCACGTGATCCCTTCTCATCACTCAGCCACGTGCTGAAACATTCCTCAAAAGGATAAAAAGTGGTTCCAAAGTCTGACTGAAGAGTACAGCCCTTCCTGCTTTTACAGCACTGGTTCACATTCGCCTTGGAAGCATCCAGTATCCGATGAGTGTTTAAAGACTCTCCCACACATGTAAGCCTTGGTGACAGCCACCGTGGTTAATAACTTGCACAGTGACCATTTGCTGTGTAAAATATGATGGCAGAATCACTTTTCCCAAATCAGATGTCTCCCTTCCATTCCATACAAAGAGCCAGTACACTTACACTGCCACTCTACACTTCATTATTGTGTCATCTGCAGATTATTGCTTTATCAAAAGCAGTCATTACATGTATGTATGTATCAGTCTGGATTCTATGTTAAGAAAAAACAATCAATTAGACTGTTTCTGAAAACATGACTATGCAATGAACTTCTTTCCTCATACAAAGCCAGTTGAAATACATAAAAGAACACACATCACAAGAGCACTGAAATATATTCCTATAAATAAAACTACTAAGTATGGTTCTTATAGGCATTTTCCTTTAGCATACACACCAACAATTTAAAATTCTGACCATACGTTTACACTACAAAGCACTGAACATGGCACATTGTTCTCCATTCTCCCAAGCTAATCAATTCCACATAAATTTGAATTAAACTGGAGAAAGCTATCTCAATATATAGTTCTCAACTCTTCAGAAGCTAAAAGATATGCCTTTTATATCAAACATTCTACACTCCAAAAGATTCTAACCTTCTTGCTACCATTTCAGATCCACCACCACAATGATGTGTCATTTCAAGAGATAAGGACCTGAAGAAAACATTGTCTCTAACAATGTCTTTCTCCCATACATGAAATGAAGCTTCTGACTATTATATGAGCCCACTGTAAACTGCTTTCAGAAAATCCCTAACTGGTGTTATCAGAAAATTTAACTCTTGTACAGAAAGTTTCAGTAGCAGCACAGGCACGCAAGTAGATCTCTTACTCCACAGGGGCAATACCCCCCAGCAAAATCCTTCACATGAAACCATGCCCATCTGGACTTAGTTTCCAACTACTGTTTTTATTATTCCTAGTCCCCTCCTACTGCTTACAGGAGGGAAAATGTTACTACTGCATGAAAGATGCATGTTAACAGCTTTAAGATTAAGATTTTTCCCTTGCACGTGAATGAATGGCTGATAGTCTTAAACAGAATTAAACCAAAGACTGAATGTTTAGCACTTTCACCTTATGATATTGTCAAAACATGATAGTACCAGCTACCAGAAAACCACACCATAAAGACCTAAACCATCAGTATCAGACAACCAGAAGTGTGTAGGTTTCTTAAATTCCTTAAGGATATTTGTTCACACATTCTTTCAAGAAAATAAAAAAAATTAAACCATTTTCAAGAGCAAGAAACAAATAAATTCAAGAAGTTTCTAAGACCAAAGAAGGGCTTGTGAAAATGAGTCTGATGAGCAAGAACAAGGTAAGATCCAGAGATGGCAGCCCTTCCTGGTGTTAAGGCAGCACCTCAGCCACAAGAAAAATACAAGAACAAAACCTCTTGCTATGTCTGTGTACTGGAATTGGGATTCCTAAAAGAATTTCACCCAGGCAACTCAAAAATCCAAATATTACCCATACATAAGTCTGCTGCCAATTTCTGTTGAGAAGAAAAAATTACCCAGATTCTCAGCATTTAAACTTTGATTTCAGTATTAAGTTCTTGATAGTGGTCTGTTCCAGATTCCTCAGAGCAAAGTGTTAAAACCAAAATAAAACACAAAACCAACAAAAAAAATTCTCAATAAAGACTCCAAAACCAACATACAATTAACTATCTGGGGGGAGAAAAAAAATCTTACTAATATTGGTTGTATAGCAATTAACCTACACTTTCATTTCTAAACTGCACCTTCTATGAAATTTTTAAAGATTTACCTGTCATTTTATTAGCCTGTACTAAAAAACCCATACCTTCTAAAATCTCCACTAGGCTGCTGACCTCCATCTCCTTGGAACATATTCAATTGTCTACACTGCTCATTGTGTAGAAAAACAGTTCTGTTCCCCATTTGCTGACTTTGACTCAAGTGTTCAACAAGTTAAAACACATTGATATTATTGGATGCTACAAAGGAAACAGCACCCCAACCATGCAATGCTACATTTGACTTCCACAACATCAAGTTTGTAGGAACTTCTCAAGAAGAAGGATTTTGAAATTTCTTCTTTATTCACTGGCCAAGTATAACTATTTTTTGGATGCCATGGAAAAGGATGATTTACAAAATCAGTTTTGTAAAAGACCCTCTGGGACAGACACATTACTGCCTTTTTTTAAAACTTGTTTTAATGATCACAAGTTGTACAACCTGTATTGAGCACAGGTATCTTCCACTAGTCACAGGAAAAAAAAACCCATTGAAAAAAAGCGAACAAGAGAAGCGTGTACAGAATAAAGGGCAAAGTGCCCTTTGAATCTCTACTCCCAATGCTCACAGATACACAAGCAGGCAAGAAACTGGTACTCTGGGGAAGAAAGGAAGAGAAAATTCAGCCTTTCTTCCTCTTCATCATATTGTTAAAGGCTGTGTAGGTGGAACCATACAATTCAAGTGGTTGCAATCTCAAGTTTGAGATGCATGGGATTGCACTGAGAAACAAAACTTGGAGAAAATAAACAAGCCTGGCCTCCAGAAGTATTTCCTGAGATTTGGAAGCTGGGAATTACATCCAGTCCTTCCATAAGAAAGTCAGCAAGAAGAAACCCAGAAGTTTTTCTATCCTCATGGTTTCTTGTGTCTATAGACAAATAAGCTACATGAAGATGTCCAAAGTCCTACAGATATAAACACAAACAGAAAACTCTAAAAGTTTGCCTAATATAACATTAGATTTAATTTGTTTAGCTATTTTGTTAGGACTGTGAAGGACAAATGGTCCATAACTTAAAAAAATTATAGGAAGGCATTTTAAATATACCAAATAACAAAATTTCAGTCTGAATTTCAGACTGATCTATTTTGATTACATTTCAAGTATTGGTGTGTGTAATTAAAATTAAAATGCCTTAAATTAAAAATGCCTGCTTTCATTTTGGATTTCAGTTCAACAAAGAACTCCAACCACAGCATTTCCACCTTTGTATAAATTCTGCCACTTCTAATCCATGAAGTTGGGTATAGGGAAGTACAACATCTAATACAATGCTCCATAAATTTCCTTTAAATCTTTATGTTAGCACTTAGGATGACAGTGACATTTTTAAAAACTCTTAAAAGCTGACACAAATGCATTTTGTACTCCCTATCTGTCTGAGAGAGTAAAAGGGAAAAGTAATCATGCTAACAGTGCTACTACAGTAACACAACTTATAAATACTTACAATTATCTGCTATAAGTGTTCAACTATTGTAATTTAAATTATCCCTTCAAACACAGCATACCTCCCAGCAATGACCACATCACCACCTACATCTCTTTTTAGAGTTATTCTTTCCATTCTAAGCAACTCATTACAATCTTCCATGAGTCATAATAGCAAAAATACTAGTTGGAAGACTTTTCCACTGGGATGAGTAAGGAGGAGCAGAGGGAAAAGAATTCACACGATTGCTATCAGGTGAATTGGGAAAACTTGAAAGGAAATTCTCTACAGATTTTTGTTGTTTTCATAATTAAAAAACCAGGAACACTAATAACATTTTTGATGCAATAAATAATGCAAATTGACATGAACTGGGGTTAAAAACACCCCAACTTAAAAAAGTTAAAATAAAGGATTACTGAAAAGCATATGCAGCTTTTAACTTTTCACGTACCATTTACTGCTGCAGCATGGTAAGCATGAAACCACCATACTTTACAGGTATATAAATAAACATAAAGTAACATCACAAACATACACACATACAAATACAGAATTTAGAGAACTTTAAAAACTGCTATTCTCTGAGCATTGCAAAGTTTTCCATCTATTTAGCGCGATATTTTGAAAGCAGCATTGCAAAATCAGTCTTTAATAATTCTGAAAATCTTGCAAACCTGTTAAAGTACAACTCATCTAGTTCACATTAAAAATAGCAAATGCAACAAAGTCCAGCAATTAGTGTTTTAAAAAAGAAAAGTTTACATAGGATACAAACAAAATCACATCCATAAAGAAAAGGCTCTTCAACTGAATTCAGGTAAACTTGGTTTTTCTCTATTCTGCATTTCTGAGTTACAGAAATTGTCAATGAAATCTCACTGAAAATATTCAGGACCACAAAAGGCTTTTACAAAAGGATCATTCCAGAATCCACTAAAAAAGTGAAAATCTAAAATAAAATAACTACTACCAATGAATTAGAAATTAATATACTAAACCATGACATTCTGGCCACAATTTTTAATGGGCCAGAAGAAGCATTAAGAGCTAATAATATTTACACAGAAGATCAAGACAAGACAGCTGATCTGCTAATCAACAAAATTGCTGGAATGAACAAAGGAATTACTGGTCAGGCAACAGATGGTATTAACTACAAAAAACCCAACAAAACCCAACACATCCCTGATAAACAGATTGCTGTGAAAGTATAAGGAAGTGTCATTATCTGCTTTCCCTCTTGTAACAGCTTCTCCCTTAAGCATCTGTTACTGGGTTTTATTGAAGACAAATACTGTATTAAAAGAGATCTATGTGACCTCTAAGGGGAATTGTTGTGTTCTTAATACCAGAAATCATACTGTATGAGAGTTTTAATTATAAGAATACAAATTGTTAACACACTGGGGATTAGTGAGGACTATATTCTGGTTGTAATTTTTTTGTGTGGCTGCTGAAAAACACTTGTGAGATTTTCCTGCACTGAAACAGGAAAACCTGCCCATTCCATGAACCAAATGATTCACACAGACTCACTGATTAGATGGCCCCGAGCATCCCTACTTTCAAACCACCTGTCTGAAGGTCTGCACAAGAGACTCCTACCAGTACCAGGCCTATTCAACAGCAAGGCTGTTAACTGAGCAATGCAAGGTACTTCCATCTTTTCCCATGTTACACACCTCTGTCCAAAAGCAAAAGCTTGTGGCAAACCACAAGTTTCCCTTATACTTGTACCAAAATCAGGTATGAAAATACTCCTGGCAATGACTGCAATATTTTTGTATTAAATCAGATAGTGACCTATGCTTTGTATATTCTGCTGTCACTCAGTTTACATTTAGGCCTGGAACCTATAAAGCTTAGGGTGCCTTTTCCTTTAAAAACAGATCAATGAACTTCAATGGCCTAACCACAACAAAGTTATGAACACATTGGTCTCTGGAAGATACAAGTCTAATTAACAAAGGCATGTCTGATTTGAAGTTCAAATTACAAGACTAAAATTTAAAAAACGCCTATGTCTCATTTGATTAGAAACAGCATAACTTACCCTGATTTTTCTTTTTCTTCAGCATCTGCATTTACTGTAGAATTTTCCATTTCTTTGATCTTCTCCTCCTCTTTATCCTCCAATTTGATTTCATCTTCAGTTTTGATTACATTTAAGTCCTTTTCTTGATCAGGCTGAGTAAACACAGAATCTGGCAAATTTTTTTTGTTTCCCTAGGACAACAAAACCTTTAGTCAACTCACAAGGTGAAAACAAAGGATTTAAGAAAAGGCAGACGAAACACACCGAAGTCATAAGAGCAAGACAATGCTACAGTGTGGGGCTTGTCCTAAAATTAGAGCATCTCTGCTGCTTTTCCTTTTGTAAGTCTTAAGCTAATCCTAACAGTTTAAAGTTGCAGCCAGGGTCCTAGCTTGTTTTATCACAATGATACTGGCATGCAGCTCTTAGACCTGGACTGCAAAGCAATCCCAAAGACAAACAATTCACAAAGCATGTTTCCATTTGGGATGCAGAAATACCAGTACTGGTCTGTGTGGGATTCCTCCCAGAGAATATCAGCACACATTACAGCTGTGTTGCACACTGACACTTGAGGAGCCACACTGCTTCCACAGCAAACTCTAAGGCCTGTACAGTGCAGCACATCAGTTTATGGCCCTGAACTTCCTCTGCTAAAGCCACTGAGTCAACAGTGGATTGTGAAAAGCTATAAACATTTGGTTCTCTGGACCACTAAACTATATTAGACCATGTGTACATAATACGGCCCAGGTCTTTGTAGAGCTTCACTTGTTTCACTGGAACACCAAAGTAACAGCAGTATTTCTGAGTATTATTATGAGTATTTACATAGTTAAATGGATGATGAAAATACCAGCAATATAGTTAGCTGTGAGCATGCATTACCCAGATAAAGATAAAGCTGGATACTAATTAGTCTCCATTTCACCCAGGAGGCCCTCAAATAAATGAAATGTTGGACCTGTTCTCTAACAAGTCGGACATTTTGACATCATGACCCCCAAAAACAGGCACCTAGGGTAAATACAGCTCAAAGGTCTTGTTCTGAATTAGGTTTACAGTGAGCTTTTGTTTTATTTTAAATCCATCATAGAAATTTCCATCTTTATATTAATTCATGGTTATTAACACACCAACAGACTTTATAAACAAGATACAAGATGAACTTTAAAATATATTACCAGAACAGAGGGCTTATCATTTTCTTTACTTTCATTATCATTCTCAGCTGACTTTTTTTCTTCTGGTTGTACTACTGCTACTTCTTCCTGCTTGCGCTCGTCCTTGTCCACTTTTATCTCTTTTGCATCCTGCTCTGGATCTTCACGCATCTTCAATTCTTTTTCTTTTTCACAGTCTTTACAAGGCTTGTTTGTCACTTTCTCTGGCAATGCCATTTGAAATTCAATGTTAGCTGATGTACAATATTCTTCAAAACCATAGAGATATCTAAAAAAAAAAAAATTGTTTGTGATAAGCAAGTTTGACTAAAGAAGGAAAATCCAACCTAGAGAAGCTAAACATGGGCAGGAGGTTTAAAGCCTTAAATCTGCATTATAAACAAAGAGTTATGGATTTTATGCATATTACCCCTAACACAGCATCACTTCAGTTCACTGTAGTTTTAGCATAAACTACATGGCTTTATTACTTACTTTCTGTATGCACATTTAACATTATATCCTGCAGCTGAATTTAATACAGGGATTCCAAGATCTTGATAAACTTGCTTCCACACTGCTCCACTTTCAATCTGTTAAAGACAATGAAGTCATTGTTTTTGAATTAATTCACTGACAAAAAACCTAAATTGATAAAGTTTACAGCTTCAGAAAATAAATGTAAGTAATTTACTCTGATCTATAAAATTACTATTTATCACACACACAGTATTTCACTGTAATGTAAACTGCTGTCTAATGTAATCACTTTAAGCAATTTAGCATTTCTGCAATGCAACAAGCCACAGCAGGCTTTCCTCTCCAGGTGGCAATAAAACAGAGGAAAGAAAATCTAGCTATCAGAAAAATCAGTACATCATATTTTCTTTTTATTTTATATTTAAAGTAATTCTTAAGCATCAGAGCTAGAATTTTAATTAAATTGGAAAGAAAAAAAGAAGTCAAAGCATTAGCAATACTCAGCCCTGGTAGTGCTGCACCAGCCACAGTGCCTACCAGTCTGTCATTATGTCCTTAGCATGCCCTTTGGTGACAAAGACCCGTGACGTGCCCATTTCTAACCATCTGTGAAGGTAAAGCAGATGTACTGCAATAGCCAGTACCACATCCTGTCCTGCCTGTCAGAAAGGCATCACTGCACAAACAGACCTCCTCAGCTGGCAGGCTACATTCATGGGAAGCAGTTCAAAGCACAAACAGAATCTGCTTGGCCATGAATTCAATGTATTTCAATTACTCCTCCCAAGACCAGTCTCAAATTCTTCTTTACACTGCCCAGAATAAATAGAAATGAAGGGCCTCACATCAGGACACTAAATTGGTTGTATTTCAGATTTTACTGAGCAGTGACTCCTTTCACATGGCAGTAACAACTTTATCAGACAAATGTTTCTTGAAGTATTCCAAAAACACATGTGCTGGCTGATTTTTTTGCAGCAATAATTAAACATACTGAGTAGATGTGTAATTTGTTTAGCTTCTAACCAGTTCTGGTTCATGTTAAAACATGGCTTTTAGAGCTACAAGGTGTCTTATGCAGTCATAGTAGAAAACTTATACATCTAATGGTCCTGTGTTATTTAAATTATTTCACAATAATAAACAGCATCCTCAGGTTTTATGGCTCTGGAGTACTCATCATACTAATACTCACGTTATCAAATCCTCCAAGCTTGTGTACAAGTCTGAATAATTTGAAGAGATTCAAATTTCTATATCCTAATACAGGTCGTTTGTTAATGGGAGTCCCTGGGTAACAAAAACAGTTGTTAGGGTGTTTTGAAATATTTTTTTGAGAATAACATGAAATTCACATCATATGCACTATTATTAAATACAATATTTTAACCTCCATCTCCTCCATCTGGTACTTTCTTTTCATTAAAATTAAACTCTACAGTCTTACTGAACTAGAGGGAAAATGGGTTATGTTATTTAATGCATATATATAAAGTTATTTAATGCATATATATACATTCTTCCATACATTACTGAACATGCAGAAATTATGCAAATTTTCTTGCTAACTATATTGTACATATTTTTATTTCTTCCACTGAAATAATTACATCTGAAACTGCAATAGTCCTTTCACTGATTTAGAAAAACCCAAACCAACTCTCAACAGGAGCAAACCCATAATGCTTCAAGAGCTGAAACTTCCTATGCTACTGTACTAGCAGTAGCTACCACATTGTCATCTCTTGTGAACAGTTTAACTCATTTCATATGGCAATAAGAAGATGCTAATTTAATCAGTTATAATAGTAATTTAAATACAGATACCCTCACTCCTGCCTTTTCTTGCAATATATAAAAACCTGGTAAAGATTTAACATAATGACTGATACTGGCTTTCAAAAACATCTCAGTCTATGGATAATGTTCATGCACTTAAGTTATCAAGATTCACAAAAGAAAATTAGCACAAAGTAAATGTATTTTTCCATGACCTAAAAGATGAATGTGTCAGTATTTCAAATTTATTAAACTGAGAATATAAATTATTATGATTGAAAGTATTAAATGTTTGATTATACACACTATAAGTACACTATGGCAAACAGTACAATATATGCAAAACATAATAGGATAGATATGTATATATATATCCATTTATTTCTGAAAGCAGAAATCTGGGACTGCATTTTAGGAGATGAGTCAAGTGACAGACTCATCTTCCAAATAGAAGGGAAGACAGAAGGCATAAATACAGTTTCCCTGTTTCCAAAACTGTACTGCAAAGCACTACCAGTTTACAGGCTCAATTTTTCAAAGTACTGCTCATTAAAATGCCTACCTCTGTCTTCCATGAACTTGTACAATTGCTGAAGAAAGTTCTCTCGTTCTTCAGGAAATGGTTCTATTTCCTCCTGTTTAAAGCAATGCATGAAAGAAAACTGTCACCATTCTGAGTTACACTCCTTCATTAAGAAACATAAGGCAGTGATAACTTAGGTTTAAATGTTTAAGCTTGTTTTACTGTAGTCAGCAACAGGATATGGCACAGAGAGATCCATGCTCTCAGTGCTATGCCACATGAAACCAAGTTTTATAAACTACAGTGTTTCAAAATACATAAAACATTGACTGTAAACATACATCGAGATTGGATTTCTGACTGATCACTGAAGTATCGTAAGTGACACCACAGATCAAGAGGTGTTCTCAATTTTGTCCATTTATGCAGAAAGTCTGGGAGACAGCGCTAGTAATGACCAAGAGATTCTATCAGAAATGTCAGCTCTATTTCTACTGCAGTTAAGTGACTCCTTGGTTCCTGGACACACTACGTCACTTTCAGAGGTGAAGTCAAAGAGCAAATGGTGCTTGCACTTTCTTAGGAGTTCTAATCCACTGCACTGGCAAACCGCAGCCAATGGCACTGCATGCGAACTGCCATGGGGCACCAGCTGGGCGCGTGCTGAGCAGGATCAATCCCAGAACTGAAATAACAATGGATATTTTGGAAGTTCAGTTCATTGCACTAATAAACCTTTGTATTAGATTTACTTAGATTAATAAACAGTGCAGTTTCATAACAATGCACTATGGCTTACTTTCTAACACCTCATAATTTCTTTGGAAATGGGGCTTGCCACAACTAGTAGCAATAAGATATTAACATTTCAAATTCTGATGACTGAGCTACTGCAAAACAATACACCAAATATGAATTGATTAATGTTTAATACTACCCGTAGAGTTTCCAAAAATAACTAGTTATTCAGTAATCTAAAGTAAATTATTTTTCTTTGGTGCATTTACATTCCATGTTTAGAATTTCCATTCTTCAACAGTCTCCTTGTGCTAAATATTAAAGCTTCACCTACCCTGAAGCAAGGGGAAAAAACATATTGTCTTTAAAGTCACACTAAGACAGTTGAAAAAAACAACTGAAACAGAGTATCATTACTAAACAGAACTGGGAAAAACAAACACACACAAACAAAAACAAACCTCAAGCCCTCCAACATCTACTGAATCTATTTAATATAGAGATGTACAGCTGAAAATAAGGTCAGGAAAGGCTGTAACTGTTATCAAGGAGTAGGGGTTTTTTCTTATTCTGCACTTCCTCTTACCCAATAAACGCACTTGGATGACATCACAGCAAACAGGCAAAAAAATAAAGAACCAGCATTCACAACATGCCACAACAGCTACCCTTCAGGTATAATTACCAACAGAAATGCAATGAAAATACTCCAGTCTTGCAAAGGCAAAGCAAGAGGAAAGTCTCTGCAAGGGGCATTACATGATGGGCATTTGACATCCAGCGTACCAGCAGAGCTCAGAGCAGGCAGCTTTGATGGGCTGGGTAGAGAACTGTAACCAATATATTAGAGAGCCTTTTCACAGGGCAGGGGCACCACAGATTGGCACATCTAGCCCAATTCTTCTCTGACAGGTACAAGGTGGTGCTGCAGCTCTGCATGTAGTTCAGATAAAAGCCTAGTTAAGAACATTCATATTCCACAGGCCATGGAAAACAAATTACTTGGGGAATAAAACTCCAAAACTGCATAATTCTTTTAATTCTTTTTTTTTCCAACTCCCACAGCAGGTACTTGGAACAGATTTTTACAAGCATTTGCTAGATCATGGAAAACAGATCATGAGCAGCTACTTGGGTTTTTTATGTTCCTCATCAGCAAGAAAAAACTTGTCATAACACATTAGTCTCACAGAACATTTAGGGGAGGGGTGACAAGCGTCACTGAACAAAACCTTCAGGAAACCCAACAATATTTTGAGGAAGGAATGTTTTCTTTTTAAATACAGGGGGAAATACGGTAAAGGTGATGAAGAGGCTGAATAAAACACTCCTTTCATACTATACAATCCAATGCCTGAAGGTACCCTTCTCTATCCTACATCTCTAATGTGATAATTCACAGAGGTGCCAGAATGGCAAGTCAAGAAATACTCCTTAATTATTTTTCCAGTAGAGAACAAAGTAACTTTCTACAGCAGTGTGCTAACATGGAAAGCCTGGGACCCTGCATACCTCTGAAAAGCATTTACACTTTCTCAGAATCTCTACAGAGTCAGTATGTATTATACTTTACAAAAAGTATCTGTTAATAATCTCTCAATCCACTCAGACAACAAGGTTTCCTAGATAATGCTTTGAAGCAGGCATATCACACTGTCCTATTTGCTTATTTTCAAGTTACACAACCAGAGTGCTAGCTGGTCACTCTGCAGTCCCTAATGTATCTGTCTATGCTACAAGTCAAAACAAAGTGGCTTCTACACAGGATAATAAAATCCAGGAAAACAACAACAAGTTTTTTGCAACACACACAGTACTATAGTACAGCACTGGGAGAGAGGTCTTTGACATCTCTTTTACCTACCGTCAGATTTTGGAAAGCAAAGGAAGGCCATTTTCCAGTCTCTTCCATTAGGGGGAAAAGAAACCAACAAGGCAACTACTTTTCTCAGAAGATAAGTACAGAGGAGTTGCATGTCAACTCCTATCTATATAGGATGGAAGCATGTATATAGATATGAGATACAGAAGAGCATCTATGTATGTATATACAGAATGGAGTGAACATGTATATGGCACAGACATATCTATTTTTGAAGTCCATGGTGACATCTTTAAGAGCTTGGGTTTTCTGTTTTGTTCTGGTTTACAGGTAGTAGGACCACAAGGATGGCCTGGGAGAAGCCATCATGTCCTGGGAAGCAGTAAAACAACCTGCAGCTGGCTAAAGTCCCAAGAGCAGGCCCACAGGTCCTGTTTGGGAGGAGATGCTGCTTGACAACCAGGAGGATACAGGCACAAAATAACAAAAACAAGAGAAGAAGATGCAGAAACTGCTCAAATATGGGTGGAGAGGAGACACACATGCCACTGACCACCAAGGAGAACAAAGAAGAAAAAAGTAAAAAAAAAAAAAAATTGCTTCTGTTTTAGAAACTTCCTAGTTCAACAAATGGCTGAAATCACTGTTTACTGGAAAAGAAGAGGTGAGTGATACAGTAGATTCCAAAATATTTGTCTGAGATGAAAGCTCTATGTCTAGCACATGGAAAGATTATCTCAAACAAACAAACATGCAACTAAGACGAGCTCAGGAGAAGGTGTTGAAAGAGTACAAGGTCAAGTGTTTACAAATGCTGTAGCTAAAGGCTCTCTATTTTTCACCTAAAAGTAGTGCAGGAATGATCACTATATAAAGATGATGTGTCATTCTACATAGATACAAACCTATCTACATGCATCATGTTCATAGCTGGACATGAACCTGCTGACAAAGTTCAGAAATTGTACTGAGCCCACGGAACTACTCCTTGCTTCTCAAAATACTAAGCAGAGCACTGTCTGCCCCTTGCAAACCTTCATCAGATCTGGATAATTTTCTGAGAGCTTAAGGAGGAGGCAGAAAGAAATTATAAGCATGGACAGGTGGCAAAGTCATAACTTCACACTTTTACAGTCTCCCAACATATTTTAAAGAAATGAATGACAAGAAGATGAAATACTATATTCTGGTATGCCAGAGCCACAGTATCCACAGAGGATGGACTGAGGGAAGGACCCTAACAACCATTTAAGACCCAAACCAGTTCAGTTTCTTCTTCACAATTCCCCTACTAATAGGAAATTAAGTCTGCTGCACTACTGGTACTTGCTTGAAAATTAAGAGAACAGCTCTCAAACCCTAGTGAGAGAAAAAAGTGATTATGGCAGATACAGACTTAGAGTACCACAGGAAGGTACAGAGAAGTACAAGGCTCAAAAGCCTCTCTTTCAGCCTCTCAGCCAGCTGTGAAATGAAATTCTTTCCTGGTCTTGATTTTTTTTTTCTGGACAGAAGGCTGGGGGTAAAGAACAGATGATCAGAAAACCAAGCATGAGGTGGAGACTCCATACTTGCAGGACAAAAAAGAGAAGAAAGGTGGAAGTGGAGTGCATGGGGGCTAATGCCTTGATTGAAAGTTCTGCTTCATTACACAGGGTAGCCAGAGAGACAGCATGGAATGGAGCAGTTCCTCAGCAGATCAGGGAAAGAGCCAGTTACTCAATAATGCCTATGTTAACAGTGTTGCCTATGTTAACATGTTATATGTCCCCTAATGTTAAAAAGGCCTGCTTAAATATGTATGTCTCTGCTAATTTTTATCAGCTGTGTAACTATGCCCTTTACTAACTTCACTTGCCTCTTCCTCACTGCTGTTATCCTCTTTTTCTTTTTCATCTTCTTCCTCTTCTTCAGCTTCACTGCTGGAGCTGTCTTCTTTCAACTCTGTTTTCCAGTTACTAGGAACAGTTCTGGTTTTACGGAATTCAAGTGCTTGGTCAAAAGCTGTAAAAGAACCAGCCTTTGTTAGCACTGCAGGAAGTATCAAGTTTGCACAAATATTTCAATTAAAAAAACAGTAATGAGAGGTGACAGGTAAGAGGAGAAGGAAAGACTGCTAACTAACAATTCCTCTCCATATCTGAAGATCCTTAACAACCACTCCATGTTGTCCATCCTTATTTGTCTTATCCAGTCAAACTGGCCTAGTGTTCTCTGTACATCAAGGCACTCAGAGATATTACTAATATTTTTACCTTATTAGTGTCTACAGACACAAACAAGGATCTTCTGCATAGGGTGTATATGAAAATTTAACTGAGGAAACCCCCATCCAAGAGGTTTACACTGCAGTTTATATGTATCAAAAAAAAAGGGCAAGAAGGAAGAAATTATCACAAGCTAACTCTAAGAGTTTCATCACACAAGCTTAAACTTTCAAATGTACCCACAATTCCAGATTTTCAAAGCTCATAAAGGCAACTTACAACTATTAGGGGCACTACTGTGAGAATAATTCTATAAAGTTCTAAAGCAAAAGGAAAAATACACTGTATAGAGCCAATGTGTGTATGTTTGGCATGTCTACACTTAAAGCCAGTGCAGAGCAAGTGGGGTGTTGTTTTAGGGGGTTTTATTTAGTAAGGTTTTATTTGTTTGAAAAAAGTTCCTCCAACTTTCCATAAGCATTCTCCTTCAATACATTATTCTATAACAAAAGATCCTATATTTTAGGATCTTTAAGACATGCATCAATCTGCCATAGATTTAGAGCAATTCATGTAACTAAGGAAATACACACAAGTGTTTCTCACAGGAAGTTATTTTTACCTTGTTTTAACAAAGCGTCAGGCTTTGGTGAAGTTTCACTGATTTCCCGGACATCTTTTCTTGGCACAGAAACACTGGAGAATTTAGAAAGTGTTAAAAACATTTAAAATGTTTTAAAGGTAAACTAACTATACAATACAAAGCTCCCATTAACATTATAATACACTTACTAAACACACATAAGAGGCATACAAAGTATATCTTGACAATTCTGTAGTGTTACTCTGGTACAGTGTTAGTGACTGGATTAAACCCAAAATTTTTACATTAAATTGATTAAACTATATGCATGCACTGCGTGTTAAAGAAAGCATGCTACTTCCACAAACAGGTAGTTTCTGGAATCTCCCATATACGTAATACTTTAAACTCTCACATTAATTTAACATTAATTTAGAACCCTATCTTGCTTAAGTGAGCATTAGCACATATTGTCAATATGAAATTAAAGACTTTCAAATTGAAAGAACAAAGCACTTTCTGATTTCTACTTTGTCTACAACCAGGGAAGCAAATCTGAATTGCAGCTCTGGAGGACAGGGGAGTGGGTAAGTGCTTGTGTGCACACATCTTGTGTGTGTTCCTTGGGTGATGTGCACTGATGCCTGAAAAACTATCAAATGGTAAAGCAATACCATAGACTTAGTAAGTAATTAAACCACAACAAAACTGTTAAATATTTAAATATCCTTCTTGCAAAACATTGTGTTGAACTGAACCAAGCACAATAAATAGCTGCAACTTTTGAAATAAAAACTAAAACCTAGAAAAAGAATTCTTCTGTTGTGAGTTTAAGAACACAAAGAACTTTATTTTGCTGCAAATACCAGTCTGGTTTTCTATGTTCTTCTATCCTTTTTCCTACTTTGAGTAGCATTAGAGCTCTTTGCAAGGAGCACGATAAGATGCAGTTGCAGTCTAGACTGAGATAAACATACGCCTTAGTACCTTCCAACAAGAAAGAGGATTTCTGTGTGTGCACGTGGTGTACGTGCAGGCCTGCACACATCCCCACTGACCCTTCTGGAGCTGGATAAGCTTACAGCCACATCCCTGAAAAGCACTGCTCTATTCCAACCTCAGCAGGAAAGAGTTTCAGGCCACTCTTGAAGTCATGTAATACTGCTGGGTTTCCCACAATTTTAACAATGGAAGTAAAACTAAGACAGATAGATTTATGCATCCCATTAGTAATAATGACAAAGTTCAAGACTAATTTCATCACCATGTAGGCTGTTAACAGTTTTTTAAACATTAGAAAAATCTTGGCAGGAACTCACTGAGCTTACTGATGTTATTAATACTTTAACCAACACATCTCATATTACATTTCACTTGAGGTACAAATTTTGCTCAATTATCAAACTCAACATTCCTACTCACAATTTGCCATCCTTGAAAGAGCGAACAAGAATATTGTCTTTTTTCACCGCAATATCATCACTACAATCTGGACAAACCACCTGCAAAGATATTACAATTGCAAAGTTTAGAGAGAAAAAGCTAAAACAAGAGAGTAACAGTAAATAGCAGTGCTTCTCTAAAAGCTTTTGTGCTCATTTCTCATTGGCAACCCTGAGACGAGAGCAAGTGAGATCCCCCAAAACACAGGAGCAACGACCTCCTGAAATTACTGAATGCACGAGGTCATGCTTGCTCCTACAGGGAAACCGATGGCTGCTGCCAGAAACATAAGAACAGCATTCTGACAAAATGTCAGTCTGTCATGCCTCTACAGCTTATTCTCCTCCTCATCCTAAAAGGACAGAAGTTTCTCCAAGTGCTGCCACCTGACTTAGAGACTTCTTCTGAAAACTTCTGGAAATGGCAAAGAGGTGATCATACACAGTGTCAAAACCAAAAGCTAACAGGATTTATGAAATGCAATTTTATAAGAGAAGACTTACAAGTAATCTGCATGGGAGAGAAGAGCACCTCAAGTGCAAGTATTATGATAGGTTCTTAAACTCAAGAAGTAGACTAATCAAGTCTAGCATTGAGACAACATATTATTTGTTGCAATTTTAAAAGCTATTTCAGTTTTGCTAAATCAGGATACAAGTCACTAATCAAAAAGCATCAAGAATTTAATAAAAAATTATATAAATAAATGTATATATTCAATTGCCAGAAAGTGACACAGAAAAGCAACCCCTCTCCATCACTCATCTGATATCTCATAATGTGCATTGTTCCCTGAAAGTCAGGAAAATTCTGGCTGCTACAAAATCTCAAGCAGCAGCAAATGACTGTAGCCCTAAGCTATCCCAGGTAAATGCCTCTTCTCTCGTATCCCAACTTTTGCCTTTCAGTCCTAATTTTCCACCAAATACAAAGATACTAAATGGCAAAAGTTGAGTTTTTCCCCGCACCTTACATAGGTCACCACCTATGCAGCATTTTAGGAGCTAAAGTCAAAAGTTCCAAGTGATTTGGAAATAGACTTACATATCACAAAGCACAGGCTAAATATGGTCCTCAAGACAAATAAAATTCAACAGACCAAGTTCCAAAATTCAATGTATTCTACAAAAAAATTACTTTAGGAAATGACAACTTTCTAACTGAAATTATGCTTGAGATACAGCTTGCAATATCAGGGTAAAAGACAATGATTATCATCCTCTATTTAAAACTGACAAGTGCAAACTCCTAGCTCCTTTAAGATGGAGAAAAGCTCTTCAGGCTTTAGCAACTGCTTTTCTAGAAGCATCAAGATTTTAGTAGTCAGAAATCCATTCAGAGGTTGGAAAACACCTTACACCATAACCCCATCTAGTGCCTTTACATCAAGCAACATCACCACAATTTTGCCTGAATCAAGTTCTCAATTTCCTTGCAAAACAAACTCCACTGGAGTCAGAGGATGAAAGAGATGATCCTGTGTAAACTCAATTTTCTGAAAATGCTGCAGGCACATTTCCTCATTGCACCTTTCAAAAGCCTTTAAGTACACATTAAAACTAGACAACGCTATGAGGCTTTGAATAAGACTGAATCACACTCTTTGACATAAGGAACAACTGTCAGACCCTTTTACAATTCTAGTAAGTTACTGTACTCCCCCCTTCCCCACAGAACTTACAAAAACAAGTGAACAAAAACCCCACCAACCCAGACATGCATGCAGAATTAGAACAATGCAGTCAATCACTGAGTCCTTAGAGTAATTTTAACCAAATTTAGATTTCTACAGCTCTAAATTTGTAAGTGATAATCTATTTGGTTATAGAAGTGATCTCCAAAGTACTTGGTTTCCACTGCTAATCTTAATTGTTACCTGCTGTAAAGGTTTAGACTAATCCCTGAACTTGTTTTCACCTAATAAACTTGCACAATGTCCTCTGTGCTTATACACAAAGTATCTGTACATAATATCATTAATAAGAAATAATGCTGAGATACATATTCTTCCGCATATTAAACCTGAATTTTCATTACGTTATTCATGAAATTACCATAATACAAAGTTAATGCAAAATTTATCAGTAATAAGATAAGATTACTTTGTTGATACAGTAGAGTAGATAACCTGCTTAAAAGGTAAAAAAATCAAGAGGCATAGCTATTGGAAAGGGTATTATAACAAAAAAAACCAAGCCAAATGAAAAAAGGCAGCTATTTGAGGTATAAATCTACCCTTTGGCACAGCTTTTCTGGTTAAATGCAGTATGATGTTTGTTTGCAGAGCTATAAACCTGATTACTAAAGCAAGAGTTAATCTAGGATAAGCTATTTCAGAGTTAACAAGCTTCACCCTCAAACTTTATCCCCCTACTGCTTTTCATTTGTTGCAGGAAGCTTTCCATGAAGAAGAAGCTATTCCAATCTTCAAAAGAAATCCAAAGAAACAATTGTGTATCTTTAGTATATCTTTGGAGCAGAAGCAACAATGCAGCTCCTCTTTAGGGTCTGAGCAGCACCACAGGAGCCACAGGCAAGCCCAACCCCTCCCAGAGAGCAGGCCATGGAAACTGGTGCCTGGCACGGCAGAAAGGCAAACCCAGCAGTGTGACACCAAACTGCTCAAGCCACTTTCACTGCACACTTCTCTGAGTGAACTGTGAGGCCTGCAATACTGCACCCTCCTGATGACAGCTTTCAGCAAAGAAACATCTCAATGTTTCTTGTTCATCACCGAAAACTTCTCTTGAAGCTATCTCCTGCAAACATGGTACATCCTTGCTGTACATTCTGCCCTCTCCCTTGTACAAAATACTTCAGTGACTCTTTCTCTTCCACAAACTTCACCAAAAGAATTCCTGCTGGAAAGCTGCTGGATTGCATTACAAGACACAGCAGGTGACAAGCAGAAAGCTGCAATTGAGAGCTATTGCACATACTAAGAGGAGTTAAATGCTACTGTGCAGCATGGTTTCAAAAGCAGATCACAAGTCTCCCTGAAATTAGATAAATGTTAAGCTTTCATTGCCAGGGAGGAATTAATCAAATATTAAAAAAAAAATAAAAATTTAAAAGCATGGTTCTAGAATGTACCACATACAGAAATATATTCATTTTCAAATCAATAAGTGAGCCTACATGCAATCACTAGACTAGCTGTGGTATTTTTTTAGAAGTTGATTTCTTAAAAAGTGTCTTTAAGCCAGAATAAAGGAAGAGAAAAATACTGGTACTAAAGGCTACAATGTAATTTTAAAGTAAATTTATTGTCAATATTTCACTACCTACTGTAATGACCAAGAAAAACACATTTGATTTTATTATCCAGCATGATTATATTGAATGTTGAAAAATCATGTCTATGTAATCGCTAAACTTCCCCTCTCTCTGTACTTTATATTTCCTTCCTTGATAAAACTCAGTTATTTGGAAAATTGATATACAATAGCCTAGGAAAAAAGCCCTGAAATTCAAGTCCAATAGTGATCACTGAACACACTGCTGAGCTAGAATTAGGTCAACAAGCTCTGGCTGTTTGGAAAAACTAAGGCCATGTTAGCAATCTCTTTTTTTAAACAAACATGTCTAGATATATTTCCTTTGACTGTTATTGTACAGTCCAACTTGAAAAAAACACATTCTAAACTTCGAACAAAAACCACCAAAATGAAGAAACCCCATACCTCTCTCAGTGCCTAGAAAAAGATAAAAGCTGTACAAAATTATAATAAAGATGAAACTCTTACCAAAGCTGGAAACCACAGAGCCTTCTTTTTATCCACACTGAAGCAGTCCACACACACAACTTTTCCTAGTAACTCATCACTTTGTTTCCTATCATCTTCATCTTCATCGCTGGAAGAGGATGAAGATTCTTCTTCAGGACTAAACAACAGAAAGAGACTTAAAACTCAACTATTCAAAACTTGCTTATTGTAATTACAGGAGATCCAAAGCATATTATCAAAGAGACACAAATAACAGCGACTTGAATTGTCTGTTAGGTGTTTTGGCACAAAAATGAATATTTACAATATAGTATAGTAACAATTCAAACATTACAACCTCAGAAATGCACATTTACTAGTCATACATGTAAAACCCAAACAAAACACCACCATGCACCCACAAGGAGGAAGACAAATGCACTGTCAGGGTACTCAAAGTGAAACCATTCTACCCTACAAAAACACTGTCCAAAAATACTGTTGTAGTTTTGGACCAATGTTAAGCTAAACTGTTTTGGTTTTCCCTCTTAATCTCTCTATGCTTTTACTTTAACAACCACACAGAATGCAAAGCTATTTTGAGAGAGGACAAATCTCTGAAGAAGAAACATCAGATACAAAGATAAACAGCAAAGAGGAAGTCTGTTTATCCTTAAAGAGCTCTTTAAAGATGTGCAGTGAACCATTTCTATGACTTTCAACTTCACATTGAATGAAGTGTTGGAATGTAAGTGGATGGGCCAAGATGCAAATGCATTTCCATTTAAAAGGGTTCTGGCTCATTGTTTTGACTGTTCAAGCACAAAGTTGCACCTGGTTTTAACCATATGAGAAGTCTAAATACACAAACTAGTCCAACTAAAATTACTTGCAACCAAAAAAAAAAAAGAAAACCCTCTCTTGATGCTCTCTATATATCCTTTTTTAATAGTCACTTCTAAGGTTAATCCTCAGAAAATATACAGCATCTTCAATGAGCACCACCACCATTACTTCAAAAGCTATCTTCCATTTGTCACATAACTGCTTTTGAGTACAAAATTCAGTAGTAACAAAAAACTCAGTTACCATTTGTGTAACAGAAGGTAACTGATGTACAGTTTAAGGAGAATTTCTTTTTCCCCATCTTGAATTTATCTTCTTTCCAGTTATGATAATTGTTTTGGTTTAGCATTGTTTTATTTTTTCCCTCAAAATGCCTTTTTTTTAAAGTAATGGCTTCTTTTAAAATGTATTAAATCCTTTCAGGCTGCTTTCTGGGGCTCAAGACTCTCTTGTAGGAAGAAAAAAACCACAAAGACTAAAAGAGAAAGCCAGAACTATTTTGGAGAGACTTCTTCCTAACTCAAATTGCACAGATACTGGTGTAAGTGTCTTTAAACTCAGTTAACTCAGTTTTAACAACAAGATAAAAGATAAGTGTGATGCTTCTGACATAATAATATCCTGTACAGCCCTGTACAATATCCTGTACGGTCACAGATATCAAGGATGCTACAATGACATTCTCTGTGGTAATACCAGTTTTTTTCAGCTTTTTCCTTCACTATCTCACAAATTAATAACTCAACAATTTTCTGAGTAAATATATAGCTCCTCTACATATACAGGGCAACATTTATTTCAAGCTACTAGAAAGTGTAAAACCCCAAGCATGAAAACCACTACACCTAAAAGCTTTAAGCAAAAAAGCAAAAGAAAAAAACCCCACATAAACCCACATATACACACAAAAACCTCACAACCCGCTCAAAAACGATAAAGAATAAGCACTGGACTATGTAACACTGCTTTATCAAGACCACAGCTACCAAGAATTTCGGCACCTAAAAATTCTTGAACTTTGTTTTTTAATCAGTAAGCTTTGTTGCAAACTACACTAGAAGCAGTGAGAAAAAAACTGATGCACAGGAAGTTCCACCTGGATATGAGGAAGAACTTCTTGATTGTGCAGGTGACTGCACGCTGGAATAGACTGTCCTGAGAGGTTGTGGAATCTCCTTCACTGGAGATGCTCAAGAACAATCTGGACTCAATCCTGTGCCAGGTGCTCTAGGATGGCCCTGCCTGAGTAGGGAGGTTGGACCAGATGCCCCACTGTGGTCCCTTCCAATCTGAGCCATTCTGTGACTCAGCAATACTGTTCATCTATTTCTAAAAGCCCTTCAGAGACTGAGAAACCAAAGGTCTACAGGAGAATTCTGGGACCTTCCACAAAGACTTCCTATCAGCTGGACAAGAACTGCACTGTAATTATTTCGTTTGAGTCCAACATATTTACAACACTACAGAGATGTTTGTCAATACAATTCACTGTCACATTTCCATTTGGGATGCCACCTTCTTTTTTCTTTTTTTTTTTTCACAAGAAAAAGCTGTTGCCTATACCTGGTGCTACTTTAAATATTGATTACACAAAGACTTGGAATGCTTGTATGCAACAAGAGACAAGAACCCGAGTTTCAAACTGAGTGCTAAACAACATTTTTCATCCAGCCTCCTGCTTTTATATAAGAGAAGCCTGAACATACAAATAATAAAACTCGACACACACGGAAAGCTTCAGAATTGATTACACACAGCACAGATATCAAAATATTTAACTTACATATGATTGGATCTCCTTCCCCTGTTTGTTTTCTTTCCTATAACAGGAGTCCCAAAGTGTTCAGGATTGGTGAGTGGAAGCTGATCTAATGTCTGTCGAAATGAAAAAACACATATGCATATACATAAGAAAAAGCAGGCATAAGTTATTCTCTAAACCACCTGCTTCACTGAAGCAATTTTTGTCAACAGAGACTTTCTCATTATGAAAGAAATACAGAAGTACATCATATATGTCACATTTAGATTTTCTAAAAGGAATATGTTTTGTTTTGCAGGTTTTTTTCAACACTTCTCTGCACCTCTGAATAATTAACTTTTGTCAAACACACACAAACAATTCTTCCCAGAATTCCTGCCTTTGGACCATCAAAACACAGAGAAATATGTATCAGGCATTCTGCTCACCTGGCATATTCCATCTCTACCAAATTAATTTTCTGCCTATCCTATAATTAGACTAAATACTGAATCATCTACTAAAAAATGCTTGCTGCTGCTCAACAGCAGCAAACATGACAACTTACTTTAATTTTTTGTTAGTAATTCATACTTTGATATGTGAGAGAGATTCTAAAACAATTTTAACAAGGCTGTTATATTGATAATTGGGAGGGTGCTTATTGATGCTTTATCAGCCTCAAAACAAAAAGAGAGGGAGAGAAAGAACTTTCCCTCTTCAGGAAGAATCCTTTAACAAAGGGAATTCATGGACATGCAGTATCTTCTCTCCTTAAGCCTGCTGTTACTGTTTAAATGATAACCCTTCCTGATTTGAAGGCAGCTGCTACACAATAATTTTTTGCACAGCCACTTTTTATTGTTCTTTGAAAGAAGGCAGAAGGCCTTCCAAATTAAATTTAGTCCTCTGACTTCAACTTCTTTGTCATGTATGAATTTTACAACGTGTAGCACCGACAAGCACCTCAGAAGTATTCTGTCTCAGACAGAATTGACTGAGGGACAATAAAACTGGCATTTTAGAATCTAAAAATAAATGTATGACTACTTCTGAGTGTGGTGGACATCCTAAAAGATTCTACACCACACACTTGGGAAGCAGTATCAGAACAAGACAACTGTGGGGCACTGGCCTAATTACAAAAGAAATTTGAGATGTAATTTTCCCTGCTGTGTAGCTGTGCAATCACAAGGTAATTATAAGAAATGTACAACATGTTTCATTCAGAGCTGGTGACAGTGAATTGCAAATCAGTGACTTCTGGCAAAACATCAAAAGCTTAGATGAAAAAAAAGATTATAAAAATAAGAAGTACCAGTCATCTGAATGTAAGGTTACTTCGAATGTGACAAATTCTGAATTACTCTCATTCAGCCAAACAGGTCACAAAATTTTCAACCCATGCACTCTAAGGTAATACTCCTGAAACCATACAAAAATACTATTTACAGAACAGAAGAAATCTTATCTTCAGTTGTGCTGATCATTAATAACAAAGAATTAGCTGAAGGAATACCACAGTCCTTAAACTATAGCATTTCCATAGGAAACTAGATTTAGGCATCTAATTAGGCTCCCACCTTTTAACACGTTTAATCCTGATTTAGGATTCTAGAAGAAACCTGAATCTTCACAAGAATGCAGTATGCAAACAACAAACTCAGCTGACTGCAGTAACAGCACACTCATGTAGAACAAAAAAAAAACATCTTCAGCAGCTGTCCAGTAAACAAACATGTTTACATAAATCTGCCCATGCGTCCAGATTGTCTTACATAATATGAAGGAAGAACTCTCACTCTGAAATTCCAATTATTTGGAATGGACTACAAATGTTTGCATACTTTAATGTGTAAATCACCTCTAAGACATGAGACAGCTTCAAAATACTGGTAGCTGTTGTCAAATAAACAAGTAACAGCTACTTATTATAACTGGCCATTTGAAAGAAATGCTTTTATGTTTCATTAAGTGTTACAAATTGGGTTTGACCATCAAAAATGCAGCAGAACCTTATTATGCAGAAACATCTACATTAGTTTTTTGTGTTATAAATTATATTACTTTTCATGTTATAAGTATACTGTGATTTTTTTCATCACTAATACAGGTAATTTTTTCTATACAATGCAAAGTAGTTGCATGGTGTTTGTGCAATCTACAAATTATCAATAATACAAAAATGAAAAAGACAAAATGCTGATTTTGTTTCTTAACTTACATAGCTTGGTGGAAACTAACTGTATTTCTTCTTTTTAAAAAAGAATAAGTCAGACCCTGTGGACCGCACTTTGCATAATCCCCACTTTTAGTAGCATGGATACACATAACATACTAAAAACTGAGGTAATAAAAGTATCACTTTTAAAATTTTCTATATAAAAAGCTGCAATATAAAAACTCTTCAATTACCTCACTCTCAGCAAAATGTCTTTCTCCTTTTAAACACAGGGAAGAGCGTCTCAGGGTCTTCTCATCACCATCATCAAATACTGCCACCAGACAAGAAGTGAGGAAAGAAAACATTTCTTTTTAACTCATGACAGTAATAAGCAATGCATGTACATGTCAGAAAGAATGAGATATATATTCCTGTAGTCAACCCATGGAACAAACCTATGCCCAGATAATGCTGCAGGCCCAATAAAGCATTTCACAGACTGACCAAATGCATAAGCTGCTCTCTCACCATAACTACTTTACACTTGCATACCTTGAGTAATCAGTAGCTGAGCAGACAATTCTTGGTGTCATGAAATGAAATTCAACACACTAGAATTCAAAACCTATTTTTTCTAACATTAACTATTTTTAAAGAATTTAATTACACAACTCCTGTGATATTCAAGTGGAAGCTCTGCTTACCATGGAGAAACATAATTGGATATTTATAGAAAAAGCTGCAATTTAACATTGTATGGAAGTTCAACATCTTTCTCTACTGACTTCACGCAACTTAGCTACAGAACAACAGCGATACCACCCTAAGAAAATGACAATAGTCAAAGTGCTGACAATCATCAAACCCAGCTCTACTGACAGAACTGTTTAGCTCCCAATTTCTAGACTTTTTGCTATCTCTGCTAGCACTAGGTCAACTGGAAACAAGCTCATAATGCAGTTCATTCAGCTACATCCTTTAAAATCCTGAAATGCACTGCACACATTTAAGGTGGGGTCTTCAGAACCTGATGAACTGGTCATATAAAAAGTAAGCTTTTGTCAAGTCTGCTGCAGGTACTTAGAAGATGGAAACCTGATGCCAGATTTAACTCTTAGGTTTTGCTTGCACCGTTCAGTGAGACAAGACTTTATCTCTTCTCCCCTCTTGAGCAATGATAACAATTATACTTTTGCCCCCACACAGCAGTGAACTCAAAGACATTTGTGGGCACAGAAACAATGCCAAAATAACATTAAAATATTTCATTTAAAAAAAAGTTTCAGCAACTTCTTAACAAGTCTTTTTCATTTAATTAATTCATTTAAACATCCTCTTCTCTCCATCAACAGATCAAAGTTACAGCACAATGGCTGCTGACCAGCAAGATTAAAGAGATTAATTTAATTTCATGCTTTCCAATGGAGGGGGCTCTGTTCTTCAACGTTTACTAATTCAAATGAAAATATACAAAAAGCAACAAGGTACATCAAAATTCTTGACTAATATTTACTTGATATTAAAGAACCTTTTATTTAATTCTGTGAGTTTTTCATCCCTGTATAGAATTGAGTACTTTTGATGAAGAAACTTTCCCTTGTAACTACAATTCCCCAGCTTGGACTACAGTAATTGTTGAACACAGTTCAATTGTGACACAGTATCAGTAAGAGATGCACCTCCCTCACTTCAGCATTTGTTGAAAAGTATCAACGGCAAGAACTGCACACAAACCGCTTAGATTCGGAACTGCACCTCAAATGGTCAGCGCATAATTAAGCCCCCCTTTGGTTAAGTGAAGTAGAAGTCAGCAGGTTCCTAATCCACTTTGTGTTAATTAACAAAACAGTCTCCTTACATAACGAGAGATTAAAAAAAAAATCTATCCACTTCAGGAGATAAGCTGACTACAGCAGAGGTAAACCTATTCTGAGCTAGGCAGGTAGCCACATAACGTGTCCCATGTGGTAATCTGCTTGTGGCCTCTTCCCTGCCAGAGGGAATCCTAATCTTGTTCCATAACATGAATACTTTCAGAGGAAAAGCTTGACCTCCCTCAAAGACTTATGTGGCCAGCATGACACATATGGCTTAATGACTGTGACATTCTGATCTACTGGAACATCCTGAAAACAATCTACTGAGCAGGCATCAGGAGTGCAATGTATTTAAAATCACATATTCTGAAACTGCACAAGAAAAGCTGGGGGAGAAAAGATACAACTTAATGCAACCAAAATCACTTCAAATTCTAATGACAAGAAAATGTAGAAGGAGGTAAGTAAGACTACTTTTGAACATGCATAGTTCTGCATTTTCAGTAAAGCAAATAATCCTGTCATTTTCTTTTCCCCCCTCATAGTAAACACAGACTTTAAGAGACATTTATATGAATGACAAAACAGTATCTAGTTACCAGGACTTTAACACCTTGAGTTCTTTGAAGATTTTTCACAGGGCATACAAAACTAAGGACACTTATGTATGTATGTATGTTTGTGCCTTTATATATATGCCTTATAAATTTACAAGTCTTATGCATATATATATACATACATATATATACACAGAGCGTTATACTTATTTTAAAAGACTATACTAGTTGCATTTTTATAAAAATTTAAATTTAGTTCTTGCTGTTCTTTGGTAGGAAAGCAGTAGCACAAAAAAAAAAAAAAACAAAACATGTAAGCAAATTGATGTACAATTTCTATTCAGACAACACCTTAATACAAGACACACAGGGACATTCAAAGCAACTTTGCCCATTCTTCAGTGTTAAAAGAGGTCTCAAGCAGCCCTCACAGCATTATTCCTCTCCAGATACTGCTGCAATGGCACATCTGGTCTTATGACACTTTTGGAAAGGTACTACTTCAGATGGATTTATGCCTTCACAAAGTTTTTCACCAAATCATAGTGATTTTATTCACAAAATCATTAACAGTGCAAATAATTAGATGCTTCTCAGCAAGTGCTAGGACAACATTAGGTAACTGCTAGTTAAGATGAGTGCCAATTCTGGGACCTGGTAAATGGCAACTACATCCTACAGCAGGACTTTCACTCAGATCTGCAGTCATCACTGTCAGTAAAGGCAATTCTCGTCTCATTCCAGTCACCCTCCTGACAAAGATTATTCTAATCATCCACAGCTAGAGTCAGTTCTCCATCCAAGTGCACTACACTGCCAGCAGCTGTGCTGCTTTTACCAATTCTGCAAGGTCAACATGCTTTTGTCTGCTTTTATCTACAAAACACAAGAGTTGAGACTGAAACCCATACTTCTTCCTATTTCCCAAATTCGGGATTTTTGACAGACATCTCCTTTGACTGCAACTCTGTGACATCTGCCTTCAAAATTTAATATGCACAGCTTCCTATCTTATTCTTCTTGTTCAACTGCTAACCTCACCCTTTCTCAGAAACATAAACAGAGACATACAACACAGCTCTAACACCATCTATACCATTTTCTTCTTAAAAGCTCTCGTATCTGATCCCCTTCTGTATTAATTACCAAAACACTATCTATAATCTTTGTACATTATGTTTCATCCCATCCTAACCCAGTCTCACCTTACTAATAGATTCTACTTCTCCAACAGAAAAAGACATATTTTCTTCAACACTTATCTATAAGGTCTTATCTAAATTTACAGCTCTATTCACTTCTGAAAGGACTATGACTAGGGAAAATAAAGTCTTTCTCTAGTTTCTCAGCATCACGTCATTAGCAATAACCAATACCTCAAAAGAACTAAGTCTCACTAAAGTCCTTTCAAGTTCTAGTCTTCAACTTCCCATATCTACCCAGGAGAGTAGTTTTTCAAAAATCAATACATTTCCTGTATGTAAATTTAAAAAACCCTCCACCTTCTACTGGCTATACAGTATGTGGTATATTACCAAACATCTGAAATATCACATTATAATAAGCCACGTGTATTTTAACAGCAGCTGTTGTAAGGGCTAAGTCTGGGGGTGGGGAAAATTAGGTGTTGCAGCTTGTGTTTTAAAAGCACTTCTTTGCCCTTTTTTTTAAGGACCTGTGACAGCATATTTTGCTTCAGAACATTTAACAAGTGTATTTAATATCTAAGGAGCAATCACCAATTATAGAGCAATTCACTACATCTTTATTTGGTGTCCCAGTTTCAGATCATAAAGGGCACAGTTTCTTATAAAAACCCAAAATAAGAAGTTTATCTTTAAAGGTTTTTCATGGAAACTCCAAATACCTAAGTATCTCCAAAAAATCTCTCTCACCATGCTTAGGACATGCCCAGGTCACAGGCTTATTTTTAAGTCAGGAGTTTTAGTCAAATACATAAATCTTTCTCTTACCTACAGTATACCAACTTGCATCTGTTAATTTGTTGATAACTGCTTCCTGGTATGTTCCATCTGGATTCTTCACTTCCACAACAGTTCCTACCTAAAATAGAGAACTCACTTAGCACTGGAGAGTTTCTAACACAGGCAATGAAATCAACATTTTTGTGTCAGCAAACAGAGATAATTTCTAGCCTATTCCATGTCAAATATAAAATGTTTTTCCAGTTTCACTTGAATATACTTGTATCCCTCAAACTTCTTTTTTCATTCCTTTAAAATAAGCCAACTAACTGAGCTGATTATTTCCTGCCAGCAGGTGGGGAACAAGAACCAATTTGAGTGATGTCATTCTCTTGTATAAGAGCTTTCCCATCAAATCCTCCTGCCGAGTTCTCCAAAGGAATGGTGACTAAAAATCAGTGCCAGCCATACTTCATAGCTTTAAGGCAAAAAGAACAAAGAGGCTTTTGCCAGCCTGTGCTGCATCCCCTTTAACTACAAAGAAAAAATCTAACATAAAGAGTATACTACCTCTAACTTTGTAGCATCACCTTTTATGCTTTGTGATCCTATCTAGCCTGTGTAATAAGTTGAACCTTCTTCTCTCACCCCATACCGTATATGCACATTTATGTCAAATACTGAAAAGGAAAATGTTTTTCAAAGCATTAGCAAGATATAAACCAAATTTATTACCTTTAAAGGACCCTTAATGTGGTCATCTTGCACTTCCACTGTTGAAGAATCATGCCTAAAGGTTACCTAAAAAATATAATTCAACTGACAATCACTTGATATAATTGAGCAGCATATAAGCGTATACATACATAAGCACATACAAACGTCAACAGCCCTTCTCTTACTCTCATTTTACAGTTAATCACCATAATCACCCCACTTGCTGAAAGCTGTCTAATTCATATATTACAGAAATATGAGGGGCTAATTCCTTATTTATCAGATCTCCTAAAATATTTTTCTCTTTCACAAGAGAATCATTATCTCTAAAGGAAATAACAGTCAAGAATATAACAAAATTGTCTAATGGTCAAAATTATCTCTGGAGCTCTCTTAAGTTATCTGAATGTCTCTAGTACAACAGCAAGAAAGGAGAAAGTTTCAAGACTTCTGAGTACAACTTTAAAGAAACACTTATATTTCAATGCTTTGAAATCAAACAGTTTTAGCACTTTTATCTTTTGCTGATAAAAGTGCATTTTTCACCTCATGGTTGAAAAGACTCACCAAAGTACAGGACACTGCTGCTGACTAAACAAAATTAACAACTCAAACAGGATTTCAGTTAATCTCAGTCTAACCTACACACAGAGTTAATTGGAAGAAAATGTAAAACCAGCTAACTTTTCCGTCCTTCAAAACTGGAGTTAGTAAATCCTGTAAACATATTAAATTATTTCCCCCTGACATTCCCATAAAGATACAAAGGCTGTTGTCTTTAATCCTACATACTCTGTCCTCAGGAAAAAAAAAAAAAAAAGGTCTGGAAATTCAAATGTATGATTAAGTTATCTGTACAAGGTGACACAGACATTCACCTTTTGTTTCATTCACAATTAACTTGGTTACACTGAAAGTCATAGGATTAATTACATCTGAAGTTTTATTTCCACTCCGGTTTTAAAATTGCAGGAAACTGAGAAAATTCTAGAATTACATGAGCTCCAGCTGTGTAACACTAGCTCTCAACTACAGCAATCCTATATCAAAAGTCTGGACTTGTTTCACAAGTGTACCCAGGAGCACGTTCACACTGCTGTTGAGGGTTTCACTGCAGCACACAAGAACAGCAAAATTTCCTTCAGAACCACACTGCTCTCTAACATCAACTCTCCTTCACAGCCTACTCAGAGAGGAGATTTTAAGGAGTTTTGCCAAGAACAGCACCTACAACCAGGGCTAAGGACAATCTATCTTGACTAATTGGAAAACAAATGCACTAAAATGCTACACTGCCCCTTCCAGGTGTTACTTCAATGAAATAGTCATCAATCCTTCTTGTAGTCAGAACTACAGCAACACATACAGTTGTGAGAGTGTGTTCCTTTTAGACCAGCACATCTCACTTGCTGATGGCAAATATTTTGTCCATGACACAGAAAAAATCATATCTTGTAACCAAAAGACAGACAGAAGATTCAGGCTAGGAATTAACTGAGCAAGGACTACTCTTCTGAACTTCTTCCTGACAGATACAGGTATTTAATTCTCTCTTCGCAGGAATTCATCTAGAAAGCCAAACTCGGTTAAGATGCAAAATAATCTGAAACCAAGGGTCACTAGTGGCTCGTGCAAAATACCCAGTAAACCAGTTCTGATTAAAAGACATCTGGTTTTATTTACTTTCTGTAATTATCTTAAGTGTATTTTGCAGCAAAAAGGAACTCTATCCACAACAGGAGTCAGCCACAATGTACTCTATGAAAGGTAAACAAAGCAAATTGCTATTGTGTATTCCAGAATGGTTTGTCTTTTTAAAGATGTCTTGGGGCTTTGACTCTTTTGGGGGAGAGTTTTGACACCAACAGTTTTTGCTTCTTGAGATATTCATATGTACTCAAAAAATACTGGTTATTAACATAAATATTCAAACTCCAAAACCAGTGTGACACTATTGGCCTTTCTTGAAGAAAAGCGATGTCAGTAGGTACTAGTTGTGGGTTTTAATTCTCACAATAGTTAGCGATATGGAAACTTTCTGTCTCAGGCAAAAGATTAAGACATTCAGCACATCATCAACTTGGTTAGACTCAGCTAGAATTTCTTTTTTCTGCACTATCCCTAGTAAGTCCTATTACAGCAGAAGCTTTACTTATTTCTGTTTAATAAAGACCTACACAGAAAACAGTTTCTTCTGAAACTTCTGTGCAGGGTGCCCAAGTGCAAGTGGAGGTGGATGATTTTGCTAATTGTTTTAGGAGATGCTGCCAAAATAAACTGGCTTAAATAAATCTCTAAATAAACCTATAATAAATCTGATAAAGTAGACACTCCTGTAACACCCAGAGTCTTGCCCTTGAGTCAAATTTGTACTGCTTTCAACACTTTTGAAAAGTCCAGGCAAATCTGAAGTTCTGCTTTCCATGAGCAAGTGTGCAATGCTCTTATATGTTACTGCAGAATTCTGTACTGTGTACAGAATTTGCCAAAGACTACTAAACTGCCAAATGCAGTCCCTATTGATACTGACATTATAAGTACATAGTACATCCATTAAACTGAATTAAGTTTTTAAATTATGCTGTAATGGGAAAGTTGGCATGAAGGTATCTCCTCAAAATATTCTAGGAAGCAGAATTCAACAGAAGAAAGCACATAAAAGGAGACATAATTAAATATATTTTACTTATCTGAAGATTACAATACTCCATATTGAAAGAATTTTGTTGCAATTCTACTTTCTCAGTAGAACATCTGGTTATAAACTTAAATTACTGCTTTACACTAAAATTGACTTTCCTTCTGCTGTAGTAGTTCTAGAAGACTAAGGCATAAAACATAAACTGGGGCCAAAAGAAACCCATTCAGCAAGTAAAAATAATGCAGCAGATAAAGTACCAAAATTTCAGACAAAGCACACCTGCTAATGAGAATATTTGTTAGAGCTAATATTGGGGAAAGTATGCATGTGCCAGGAAGAGCTAAACAGATTTTCAGAGAAAATCAGAGGGCCACTGCTAAGTTTAGGAAATACACACTCTTGGTGGAGAAAAAACAATGTAAACAGATATTGTTACAGCACTTAAAAAAATCTCAACCACATTACTCTAGAAAGCAACAACAGTACTGGGGCCAAACTGCTCTAAGCAATACAGTAACAGTGACCACACACACACAAAACTGAATCCAGAGGGCTTTGTACAAAATCTCCACAAACAATTCACAGAAAAATTCAATTTCATGCCAAGATATTTCTGTATAATTTATACAGAAATATCTTGACATGGGATAATGTTGCAGAAAATCTTGCAGTGACGAAACTTCAAGCAGTAAACCCATAAGAAAATACTTAGCGCTGAATAATAAATAGCAAGTGGCCATCTACAGAGGTGGACTGAAAGTCCCCCAAAGAACTGAAATGAGTCAAGATTTCACTGATCCAGGCACAACAAAATTCCTGTACTTAAATACTGATGCTTAACAACTGAAATAGCAATACTTAATCACTTAAACCCAATGGTACTGTAAAGCATAGACCAGCTGATGCTATTAAGAGTTTTGAATAATGAAATGAAAAGACCACTGATTTGCTCTTCTGGCAGACTTAAGACTAAAATCTTCTTGTTGTATTTAACATTATTATCAAATAAGTGACAATAGACCTTCCCACTAGGGTTTATGGAAAGTGCCTGCACACTCCCTCAGACACACTATAGGCAAAAATCAGCCACAGCATGAGGGCAGAGTCAAATAATGTACACTAGTTTATAGTGTGCAATAGCCTTCAATAACAGGTTATTGCCACTCACATTTCACACATTTTTCACTTAAATTTACAGTAGATATAAGAAAAATATTCTGCCACTATAACTCCTGCAGAGCAACAATCTAACTTTTATTTTCTAGGTGCTTTTGATCCTTGCTCTGCAATGTTTCCATATGAGGTTAAGAGGCAAAGCAGAAAAATAGTACCTCCTCCCAGATCAGTTTTTAGGGCAACATTATCCCAACAGAAATATACAGCCATTTTGCAGGTTATTGCTCTCTTTATTTCTAGAAATGATACTTTAAATTTTCAAGGAATGTTAAAATGTGTATCTTGCAATCTCCTTGCAGAATTTTTAGTTGTCCTACATGTGGCTTATATTGATTCAGTCATTAACTAGTTATCATAAATCTTAGGTGAGATACCTGGCTTGCTAATCTGTAAGACTCAATGTGCCAAGTGGTTTTTGGAAGGCAGAAAGGTTTCAGCTTATTCCTGAAGCATTACCTAGCTGCCAAGGCTAAATGGCAATGACCTGTACTCCTCAAGTAAAAGATATCCTATTAAAGCCTACTTTGAGTAGTCTTAGCTATTTTCTGGCAATATTGTCCCATATACCATATATAAGTCTGCATTTGTCACATTTTAATCAATTACTTTAAGGTCAGCCTATGGCACTGAAGGTCAAAAACATGCAGATGATAAAGTAGTGACAGAAACAGAACATATTTACTTGTGTGGGAGTGGGGGAATCCCTCCCATCCCAACAATAAGCTTACTGTTATTTTCAAGACTATAATACCAGCTTCCAAGGACAGGATAGCCTCTTAGCTGTCCTGAGACTAAAAAGAAGTTTCACATTGCACCATTATGAACATTAATCACTTTTTTACCCCTCCTCAAAAAAGTGGTTGCAGGAAAACCACATACCTTGACTTTGACAAGCCTTTTTGCTGTCTTGATCTTGGCTTCACAGAAGGCTCCTCTATACTTTGCACTCACATCAGTGCCCACTGTGAGATAGGGAGGCTCATCAATTGCCTGGAACAGAAAGGAAAACAACTGCTTTTTAACACTGACCACTGGCAATACAGCCACCATAGTCTCACTAATTTCTGTGGACAAAGAATTTCCAAACAGCCCAATGAAACTTAAATTGACGGCCGTAGAAACAAAGAAAACAACACTAAACTAATACAATGTAAATCATTACAATCTTATAATATACAATCTCCTGATATAAAGTCATAAATACAATAAACTGATATCACAGTTATCTACAACAAGCACCACATAGGCTTCCAGCCTCTGCACCATCTGAAGACTTCGCAGGTGATGAATTCTACTGCAATGGTGAAGACCAACCAAGTTCTACTGTCTCCTCAATTGCCTCAAGACCTGATTAAGTCGCATGAAGATACCGATGTTTATTTCCCTCACATAATTAAGGTTCATTTTTCATTAGTAAATAGAACAACTCTGAGGAGATTTTGCCTTTTTTTTTTTTTAAATAAAGTAAATGATAAAGGTGATGCTCAACAGGAGAGTAGCCCACGGGCAAGGTAAGGAAGGAGACTGACAGAGACTAAACACAAAATGAAGGTTAAGGGTCCAGACAAAAGACAAGGTTTTGTGGCATGAAACACAGAACAGGTGACACCCAAACAGGGAAATGAGAAACAGAAGAGGTGGGAAATAAGGGAACATAGGTCAAATCAGTATACTGAGTGAGATCATGCAGGTACAGTTCCTTCAAAGGAAGTCCATCTTCTCTCACACAACCTCTCATAACATAACCTGGGTGAGGAGATTCCAGATAACTGAACCACTTATGAAGTATCACTTCATAGACTCTGGGTCAGAAGAGGGAAGGCAGAGGGTGACACACAAGAGGAGTGAGGCTTGTTTTCAAGAGCTGCAAGCCTCCATAGAGACCCAGACAAGAGCAAAGCAAAGAGATTTAAGCCCTTATCGAAGCCAAATTGTGTTTCTGTGCCCCTACAGATTCAAACACAGCTTACAAGGGGCATCTCTGGCACATACAGATTTTCTGTAGGGAAAATATAGAGATAAATCTTCACAGGCATCAGAGACTATTTGAGACTGAGGTGCTTGCACTCAGCATCAGATAATTCCTACTAGCTGCTCCCAGTTCTAATACATCAGAAGGCATGGAAGTATGTACTTGAATGCTTCAATGCTCCATTTTTCAGACATTTAAGCTCCACAAAACTTGAAATTGAGAAACATTAGATGCTACAGGGTTAACTCTTTACTAATGATGCTTTTTCCAGTGACTCTGTTCCAGTCTCTCTCTCTCACTGGCAGGCAATAGAATATATTTCTGAGTAGTACAAAATTGTTATCAATCTGCACTTTCTAAGATCAGCAGAAGCATGAATGCACTAATGAACCCTCCTCTCTCTCTCCCTGTGTGTGTGGTACGTGACTGCATGCAGAGTAGTAGGATATATTACATTGTGGCAGTATATCCATGAACACCTATCCTTTCCTAATCCAGGCTTAATACCAATAAAACTCCGCTGAGATTAACAAGGAATCTGTTAAGCATGTTGGGATTCTGAAATTCATTTCCCCCTTGCTTGCCCAACAGTAGGTGCCTTTGAGGCAAGCTGCTATGCTTTCCTCTTGCTGCACTTGGATGGGTGCTGAAAGAGGGTCTCAGGTGGTGATAAATTTGATTTTGGTCAGCACTTGCACTGAAGTGAACGAAGAAGTAGCTGTTTCCCACAGTATGAATCTGAGCAGAGGAAAGCAGCAATGTATTCTCCTGCAAAGACAGTAAAGCCCTGAAAGGGGAGCATCCCTCCTGCTCCACTGCACTCTGTATAGTGAAGAAACTCATTCACCACTACAGGGGTGATAGCATTTCATGCCAGTTCATCTTCCAAAGTTAAAAGGAATTGTAAAGTACTGAGTCTACTTTAACAAGAGCAACAGACCCCAGATGGGTCCACACAGATGCACACACTACTATAAACAAAACTTAAAGAGCTGGTTTGTCAGTGTAGATCTATACTTCCCTATACAGGCAAAAGAATTATCAGAAAGACCAATCCACAATGTCAAGATGAACTTACAGAAAAATACAGAATACTTTTTCTTCACTGCTACTGACACTAACTAAAACAAAAAAATAAATTTTGAGCACCAAGATAATCTGAAGCTCTGGTCTTTGAAAATTTATGGCAGAGAAACAGGCAAGTCAACAACCAAACTTTAGGCAGGACTTTAAATTCTCATCAAGATTGTAATTATCAGTATTGTGATTACTTTATCACTACTCTAATTTAACAACTTCTTCCAGAAAGAATATTCATTAAAAAAAAACAATATCTGTAAGAACTTCTCTTACTAACACACAAGTTAATTTCAATCACTAGCCTAAATCCTTTGAAATTACTCTTATTTCTTTCACTGAAATCAGTTAATATTTACTAGTCTAGAGAACTAAAGAATAGCAACATATGGACTATTTGTTTACCAATGTAGGTATGTTTACTAGACATACAGAATTACAGTGGGTTTTGAGAGAAAAATTATGAAATTAATTTCTTTAACTACCACTATAAATCATTATATATTCTAAAACAGTATCTGAAATCTTCAATGGATGCATACTGGATTTTTTCCTGCAATTTTATTATTCCATTGAAAGACGAATCACATGGGCTTTCTCCCCACCCAAATCACTTAACTGAAATTTCCAACATACTTCTCTCATTGTGACAGAGTAACAACTGAAAGTGGCAAGTTAAAATAATTAGCAAAATGTGATGCATCATAATGAATGCAAACTAAAAAATAAAAGTAATTATCAGAGTCTGGCATCAATTTAAGATAATTGACTTTGTCATACTCACCAACTCTGAGTCACCTGTTCTCAAGTAGGTTTTATTCAACTCCACCAACATCAAAGAGATTAAAAATTAGTATACAGCTATTTTTACCTTTCTGTTATGCCTTCCCTGCTTTGTGCTTACGTCATTTATTAGATGCCCTTATGCTCAGACTGAATGCATCTTTGTCTGTTTAATTTTGACATGTTTTATCAGGATTTGTTTTTATTCTTTTTAGAGCAGGTTTCCAGAAAATAAAAAAACAATCAGTATGCCAAAATACAGCTAGAATTTGACACTTCACTAACCCTGGAAAAGGTATTGCAAGCATACTGAAAATATTTTAACAAGAACAATTGCAGTGATATTTAAATGGAGATGGGGGAGGTCTATCCTGTAATACAAATAGTTCTGAGCTTCCTAAAATTCTTGAAGGCCTCTTAAAATAAAACTGTACTAGTTTAATTTGTTGCTGTTTCTCGGCCTTTATTTTACTTTAAAAGATAATGTGAATTGGCATTTACATTTCATATGCGAACATAATCATCTACAGTTTATAATCTGAAGATAAGAATCATCATTTCAGGAGCATATCAGTAAACTTCTGTCAACAATCAGTAAACTTCTTACAATCAGTTTACAATCAGTAAACTTCTGTCAACAGCAAAACTGAAACTATGCCCAGCACACGCCATCATTCATGTATAATGAGATCATGAACTTCTTTCATTGCGAGCAGCTTCAATGCACACCCCAGGATATCCTGTCAATGTTTCTGTGTCTCTAAATGTACTCTTTGGAAAATCTCAAGAGTTTGCACTGGAAGCAGGGAAGTGAAGCTGATGGCAGTATCTCGGTTTGTTCTTTTCCTTGTTTAACTACTGCCAGAAGACTGGCATTGAAGGTCTTCACGGAGACCGCTGGCCGAGGGTTCCCAGAGCAATCAGTATTTGTCTGCATGCAGGGCCGAGGCCAGGTTACCCAAGGGGTGACACCGGGCGCCGAGCGCACACGGGCACCAGGGCAGCGCTGCACGCCGCGGCCGCAGCCAGGCGGGGGCCACGGAGAGGCTGCTTGGGAAGAAATCGCGATGCGCCCTTCGCCAGCACCCGCTGCAGGGCTGCTGAGCGCAGCAGGCCGTTCGAGCAGCGCCCCGAGGAGCTGGGGACAGCCGGACCGGGGCTCCAGCTTCGGCAAGGCCGCCGGAGAAAGACGCTCCCGGGTGAGTTGCTCGGCTCGTAGCGGGGCCAGGCGGGCAGCAGCGATTCTCCGGGGAGCTGCCGCTTTAAGGGGAGGGGCCGGGCCCGGGAAGCTGCCAGAAGTTTCTGGCTGCCCGAGCCAGCCCCGAGCGCAGCCGCCCGCCCTCGCCCTCTCCCCGAAGGCGCCCACGGCTCCGGCAGATTAAGCGCGGATTGCCGTAAACTAAATTTGTCCCCTTAAGGCGATTGCCGGGTAAATCTGCACGCAGGGCTTCCCGGGAGCCTGGCGCCGCTGCAGCCGGGCACGGAGCAGCAGCAGCGCCGGCTCCCGGGATCCGGCCGGGAAAACGAGCGAGCGCTGCCCGCGGCCCTGCAGTGCAGCTCCTGCGGAGGGAGCGCCGCTGGAATGCGCCTGGCCTTGAGCAGCCTAAAGCAGCGGCCAAATCGCTGTAAAAAAAAAGTTCCGGCGCTGTCTTGGGTGAGCAAGAAGGGATAAAAAGAAAAGCATTTCCTGCAGTTTTGCACTTTCCATCAGGAAATCCAAACTAATGGACAACCGCCACGCTACTACTAGCACTTAATTTTGTTTTATTAATGGGAGTAGGATGAATAGAAGTTTCTCTGCTATCTCAATTCACAACTGCTGGGCGCGCAGAGGAGTTGCAGCACGGCTGCCGCAGCTGAAAAGCTGGTTTACCACTTAATAAGAAGCAGTCTCTAGGTGACCAGTCAGCAATTTCCACCAATTCAGTGGCGGAATTTTCTTTGGCAGGAAAAGCAGGCTGCTGGAAGGGTTCTGCTCCAGCCTTCGAGCTGATTATACCTGGAAGGATTGATAAATGGCTAGATGCCCACAGCATAAAACATCCTGCACATCTTCTGAATTTGGATATTTACATGGGTATAAATAGTTCTGGTCTTCCATGTATGAGGGAGAAAACACACAGACATCTCTCCCAGAAATACCCATGTGAAATACCCATTTTAGCACTGCAATCTAAAATGGTAGCATCATGCTTTAACATACATTTTAAAGCTGTAAAGAAGTTGGTTTTCCAGCATGTTTTTTACACACATATATTTTTCCATCTACGTGGGATGAAATCATCCTCACATCTCTTCTTTCAACTGTGCTGCATTACTATATTCAAATTGCTTTGTAGAGTCTGTCATGCCATGCAGCAGCTGATAAAATTGCTTTACATTGTGCTTTGCCCATAAGCACATCCACTACGGTGTATGTGTGAATGTATTATTTCTATCTCCTCATCTGTATTCTTCTGCACTGTGCACAGGATGTTCCAAGTAAACCACATGAAAACAAGATTAAGTATTCAATCTAGAAACGTAGCAGACGTGGTTACTAGGAAAGCCTGCAGGACTGCTTTTGGAGTAATATACAAAGAGAAAAACCTTCCCTCAGTCTTTCATGTATGTGAAGTCTGAAGAGCCAAGATTTTAGTTTGCATTAAACATTCAAGATTCAGCATTTATCTACTCTACAAGACTTGAGTCAAGAAACTATATTTTCAACAAGCAAAACCCATGTCAACTATCCCACAATGAATGAAAAGAAAGGGCTGGTTTTCAAAATTTAAGATTTGTTTAATTTCACTAACCAAGGTTCAGGGAAAGCTTGTTAAATACTCAAGACCCTCTCCTCCTGACCCTGCCCAGCATCCAAATTATTACTAACTTTCAAAAAGAAACATCACAAGGCTCAAAGTCTTATTTCTTTGCTCACCCACAGTAAGCATAAGGAGCAGTGGCATAACTTTTTTTCTACTGCCTATGGTATTTTGAAATTATTTTTCCAAGGCAAGTATTTTCTCGATGTTTTTCTGTAGTCCATAATTTAAGATGGAAACACAGTTTGCAAGCGGAATTGTTACACACATACTTGACTATTCCATCTACAGCCATCCCAGTCCCATAATTTAGTAGGAAAACCCACCAATAATACCGCACTACTTCAATCCAAAACCAAGCCAAATCTTAAAGTCTTCCAATGAAGAGCAAATATTTCACATAGCTGGAACCTTAAATTCCCTTTCCATCCTGCAGAATTAGTAGCTACCTCAAAGTCATTCAACAGGCTTTCAGAAGCTTCTGGGGCAATGAAGGTATGAAAAAACTCAGTTTTAAAAACTCAGTTTGTTTTTTTTTTTTTTAACAAGACTAAATTCAACATGTCCTGGACAAGTTCTGAAAAAAACATTTTCATGAACACAGGTGAAAAAAACAAAACATATAAGAAATGTCCTCCCCCAATACTAATGCATTTAACTTACAGATTATTACCTTACAGACTTTCAAACTGCAGTAAGTTCCAGCCAACAGCAGAGATCCACCTACACACTGCAGAATCAATCCTTTAATAAGCAAAATCACAGTGTAATTAGGAGTGCAAGATTTTGCTTACAGTTCAATCTGCTGTAGTTCAGATGATGTTCGACTTTATAGTAAGACATAGCAGACATCTTCAGGAAAAACTATTATTGTAACACTTCTAATATACTCAATTTTGCAGATAATATCTTTATAGTTGATTTCAAATACATTTCTCTTGTATTTTCAGAGCAGCAAAGCTAAGAAGCTTCTAAAGCCTTCCTACAAACCATATCACCAAGGCACACAATTCCTCAAAGGCAAATGAAGTATTCAAAACAAAGACTGAAGCCCAGAAAATAAAAAATTCCTTTAAAAAAAGGAAATCAATTGGCCCATCATCCACCTTCCAGAAATGAGAACACCACAACAGGAAGCAGGAGGAATTTTTCAGAAACTTGCAAACTACAAAACAGAATAAAAGGCAGTGATGTTTTCCACATGAAAAGGCTACTACATGAAAGTCCGAGAGCATGCTTTGAGCATATATTCTTCTGGCTGAAAAATCAGATTTTTACCTACTTTTTGGTTTTGTTACTGTTGTACATGTCATAGAAAGGCAGAACTATTAATGTATATATACATAAATTTATGAAGGAAAATGGTTTAATTTTATCCATATTTGCCCACAAATCAAAATTAAGGTAGGAAACATCCTGACCAAACCAAACATTTACAAGTTAAAGGAGGAGGGAGGGGAGTTCTTGTAACGAAACCTATTTCCAGTTTCAATTTAAAATCTACAGGAAGTTTCAAGTAACACCTCACCAATCTTGTAAGCAAACATTATACAGCACATAACTGTGGCAAAATATCATTGCTGTCTACCCCCTCAACCAAGCTGGAAATTACCAGAGCTTAGTACACTCATGTCTGGAAGCATTAGGCCAACTTCTGACACCTTTAGCCTTCCTTACAGGTGCAAAGCAGGTATTTTCTTTTATTTCAAATTATTCCATTTGATCAGTCCAGGGCCAAGCTTATTTAAAGTTCTTAAAGACTTGAATGGGTTCAAAAGCTGATTTTCCTCCCCAAATAAAAGTGAGCTGTGGAAAGGATTTACAGGTTCTAAGATCATGAAGGACCAAGAGACCCAAAACAAGAAATTCAATTCTTTTATTTATTATATCTCTATTAAATGCAGAATGGATTTACATTATTTTTACTTACCCATGTAAAGTTGAATTTTTATGGAACTAATTCCTTTTTTTGAACTATAAGTTGATTAATAAAATTATAAAAATATTTTAACTCTACTATAAAAATGAGAAGTAACAATTTAAAGATTTTAAAAGTTAGTCTATCTTAATCATTGCCAAAGAGCAGCTCAATTCTCCATCCAGAAATTTACTGAGTAGTGTAATTTCCAAACATCTAAACTGTAATTACCTCACTTCCTATTCAAAATGGCAAATCCAGAAAGGTGACTGCTTAAAAAAATTACAGCATTTGGGGTTTTTTCCCCCTACCATACTGAACAAAACCCAGTGAATTCTGATTCTGTTCCTAATTTGGTCACAGACTTGCTGCACCATGATGTGGCCCAGCAGGCTTGTACCAACTTTCAAGTCTGCAGAATGGGGGTAATGCACACCTTACTCAAAGGCAAGTAAGTATTTCATGTTTCTCTATAGTACTTTCAGACCTAAGAATGGAAATCTGTATTCTTTCTATCAGTATAGCATATCACTTTATAAAATGTTTTATTTAATAAAAACACTCCAGAACTGCTGATCAAGCTCTAAAAATAATGCCAATTCTTTACAGTAGGTCTCTTGTTCTGTACTGCTGAAAGACTATATAAGATATTTTGAATGCCTACTCCTGCTGTTTATCCCCCTAAATATAAAATCTTTCTTGAAGTCAATTATTGCCATAGCTACCAGATTGCAATTTTTCTTTCTGTAAGGTTTAGCTAAATATTAAACTATTTAACATTATAGCTTAGTAGTGTAAAATGGTACAACTTCATTAATTTTGGCCAGACTCTTTTGTACATTTCAAGCTTGAACAGTTTCTACATACATACAGATAAAAAAAGTAACAATTAATTTGAAATAAGGAGCTTCTCAATGACAACTTTGAATCACAAATATTTTAAAGACTTCTTTCACATTTCCTGTGTTTTGCTCAAGAATCAAAATTCATTCTAGCATGGAGAACTGTATGTCAAAAAAAGGAAGCAATCAGTAAAGTGTTTGTTGTTAGAGGGCAAAATAATTCAGCAAAAATATGTTCTTAATGCCTGTTTAACACTTCAGCTAAGTTAAATTCAATTTTTACATTGATAAGCACCCTTTTGCCAACTAAAAGCTTCAGATGTTGCTTAGGAGCATTATTTAAATTATTAGGTCTGGAAAACTTGCCTCTTTTTTTTAAAATGTGCCACAGTTCTCTCTAGAGTTGCTGCTATGAAAAACTTGGGATGTTTCAAAGCACTGAAAAGAATGATATACTAATGATATGCTTGCATTCCAAATGGATTGGAACAAAGATCATTTGATGGTTTAATCAAACAGACCAGTCCAGGCTGTTCCTGAGCAAAATGATCAAGTGACTATGTAAAGTCTGAAAAAACAACAGTCAATGAAATCTCAAGAGAAAAAAACCCCAAATAAACCCATTTTTAAAGCAATTTGATAATTCTGGGGCATTATTTCTATTTCCAGTCAAGGACAATTTAATTATTGTTTTTTTTTTTAAGAAGTTAGTTGCACAGTAAATTCAGTATCACCATATACAGAACAGGAAACTCTATGTATGTGAAATGACTTGTCTGTATTCTAGGTAACTGATAATGCTGGCATTTTAGTTGACAGAAATATTTTTGGATAGTAAAACTAGCAAGAGCAAGATCAGTGAACAGATATAAAACCAGATAATTACCTAAGAATGCCGGGGGTTTTTTCACTGAAATTGTGGCATTTTAAGATTCTGTTTATTATCATAGATTTTAAAAACTATTTTCTGTTGTGTAAAACTTTAGAAACAAATTATTGTTAAATTGAAAAACTGAACCTCAAAAAAAACACCACCAAAACTCAAAACCAACACCCAAAAAACCCCAACCATAAACCATGACTCCTTTTTCTGCAGATACAAATAAAATTTCTTGCCTTGGTTTATTTCCATTGTTTGTACAACACTTTCTAAACTGGCTATGAGGAAGGAAAAGGGGGGAGGAGTTATTTTTGTTCCTAAGTCAGAACAGAAAGGGAAAGCTGAAGGAATGATACACAATTCAAAATCCCTGAGCAGAATGAGATTTCTGAAACATTGACCCAAGTCAAATCACTAAACACAGCTATGATCTTATTTGTCTGACAATGTTTAAATATGCCCTGATAAAGTTATATTCTAAAATTCTAAGCATTTAAGATGTTGTTTTGTATATTTGTATGAAATCATGACTGCAGCTGATTTGTAATTCAATATAAAGTACTTTTTAGAATAGCATGTTAAAACTTTAGCAGAGTAACACATTAAATCACAACATTAGTCTGGTAAAAGATTAATGTGTAGTCTCTGGATTTGGTTTTTGCCATTGTTGCTAGCTAGGAGAATGATGGGGGAGTACACAAAAATAATGCCAAACCTACACACAACTGTCAGACAATACAAAACAAAAAACATAAGTACAAAACAAAGTGAAAAAAGAGAACTTTTCTTACTGAGAATCAATTCTTCCTCAAGACACATTATTTAGTAAGTTAAGCCCAACCAATGTGCACATGAAGGCTTTGCACAAATCCAGGCATTCAGGAACTAAGAACTTGTGTACTGTGCTTCTGGAGACAAAATGAATTTGCAGCAGAGAGCCGACTGTACACAAGAGTATACCTAAAGTAGGGTAGTATAAAATGTCTAATGTCACAGCAACACAAGAAATTTTAGACAAGAGAGTGGATTTTACATCTGCCATGCTCCCTCCAATGCTGCATAGTAATTCAGTGTAAAACTGCTCCCCAGGGACAAGACACTTAGAAAAGAACCATGAAAATTAGTTTAGGAATATCAACAAAGAGACTATAATAACTTTATCTAACCACTTTATTAAATGTTAAGTTTCAGTGGATGAGATTGTTGGGAAAAACAAACAAAAACTTAATTACACATAAAGGGTTAGCAAGGTCATTCCTCTCAGCAGGATCATTTCAGCTGTATTACTCATAACAGGTGTCTGTAACTCCCATTCTTACATTTAGGAATGAATATCCTGCACTCTGCAGTGCTTAGAGGCTTTTCTCATCTACACACTCCTCCCTACTGTTATTTCTTGTCTTAACAAATCAAGACAAGTGTACTTCTGCTTAGTAACTTTCAAGAGATGCAACTTCTTAGAGTAATTCTATTTCTAAAGGGAAACAATTTATGGTGTAAATTTTATGTAAAAAAAAATGTATTTATATTTACCTATAGGCCCTCTATTTTGAACTGTCCCTCTGGAGTTTGATTTAATTACCTCACATATTTCTCCTAGCTGGCGTCTAAAATTGGAGACAGGTATGTCCTAGTTAACTGCAAGAGAGGCAAATACAATTTCACACAATTTTCAAGTAATACTTTAACATTCCAGTACGGCATTTGCCTTTTTGGCAGAAGTATGACATTGCCTCATGTTCCATTTATTTTTTGGCTATTTTTCTGAGGACTGCCCCCTCAGGAGGCGGGGACAGCACGCAGCAGGTTCCACTTTCAAAGGCACTGAACTACAAATGCAGCACGCACCACACCATGAAACTGGCAAGTGCTGATGGCTCCCCAGCCCAGCCTGCTGGCTGCCTTCAGCCCCCGACGCTAAAACCTTACATGAGAAGGCAGCAGAGTTCTCCATTCCATGCACTAGGAGCCTTGACTCACTGAATGAAGCACCAGCCTCACTCCTCCAGAGGAGGAGCTACTGCAAGTTCATGCCATGAAGCACGTTAGAGGAAATGAGATGCCTGAAGGAGTCAGGAGTGCTTGCAGATAGGTTCTGAGCCAACCATCCAACAGAATGTACCCTATTTTACAAAGCACTATTACCAAATTCTTTCTGCCCAGGGGACAGAGCAGCCAGTGCCACATGCCCACATTTATAATACAAAGGAGACTTTCACAGTGCTGTCACTTGCACTGAGAAGTATCACAAACACCCACAGGTTAGCTAGAGTCTTTCACTGGATTTGGCCTAGTGTCAGACTCAAGTCTCTTCCATTGCAAAGGAAAAAAACAAACAATATTGCAGGGACCTTTAATCTTATAGTCTAGGGCATTAAAAATCCCATAGTTTCAGGATGAACAGAGTTTATAGATTAAAAAAAGGATGTTAATATGCTGTGTAACTAGTTGCTTGAAGAGATCAATAAGATCAATTAAAAAACTCCGTCACTTCGAACCTTTAAATCAACAGTCTTACTAAATACACACTAAAAGGATGATCAAGCAGCTTTTGAGGTAGCAGTTCAAACTAAGCCTAACATGGCTATAGATATTCACACTTAAATTCTGAATCAACAAGGAACTCCCACGGCTAAAACAAACTATTTTCATAAAAGGCAGCTACAGAACATGAAGTCTTCTAAACAATTACCTGTGCTTTTCAAGATTCTGTGAATTGCCCCATACACAAAACAGCCTATCAAAGTAATCAGAAAAATCACTCAGTCAAAGAAACACCAGCTTTAGCACTTCTGATTTGTGCTGATGTATGTCAAAACTCATTTTGCCACCCCCAGGCACTTGTGCGATGTCTCAGACAGACAGGAAGTATGCACATGGTTTCATCTCTGCTTGGAGCTCAACTTACCACAATACTAATTTTAAAAATACTCTGTACACAACTCCACTCAGCAACAATCTGTTCACTTCTTTAGTTTTAAAAGCTCAACTGTTGCAGTCAGTCCCCACTTCCTCTCAGCAAATTATGTAGGCCAAAGCTGGCTGCCTTGCTTTGTACTTATATTCATTGCTCTGAAATCCTGCAATCTTGTGGCTATTATAGCTGTGTGGTTTTTAGCCTCAAAGACATCCCATTATAATGGCTTAGAATTTCATAATGCATTTTTCTTAGTGCTTACAAAAACCTGGTAACATAGCTTGTATTTAATGCAGTTTCTTACTAGATTTCTGAAAAGGCAATTGTCATAATGTTTAATCTCTGCAAAGGAACAGGTGGAATAGGCTCTTTAGTTAAATTCAGGAGGGGAAGAAGAAAAATGGGGACTATTAAAAGAAAAAAAAATCTTATTTTAAGTGAGAAATTACTAACAGAGTTTCTGCTGTATTTGCAACCAAAATACACAACTACCTGTATAAGAATTAGAATTATGAGCTGACAAGTGGCAAGAAGCAAAACAGCCTGATTGCTACAGAACTGACAGGAAACTTCTAAAAATGTAAGTGCTTTAAAACATAACTGGTGCAAAAGTATGTAGCTTCTTTATGGTAGAAATCTAATCAAACAGAACTGTTCTAAATGCAAGTCACACTCATTTATTTGTTTTTTCCTGGTTCCTCTGAATAATCATCAAGATGGAGTTTTGATCATTATGCAAAGTAAGAAAATCAGTTTAGTAAAAAGCCTTGAACCTATTCACTCCTCTGAGAAAGCCAGGAATGCTAAGATAAATATTCTAAAATCTCTGTCTACCTGCAGAAAACAAACAAACAAACAAGTAGTGACCAAAAATAAATCAAATAAAATGAGTTTAAATAATCAAAGTTGGTGACACACACTACCTAATGCTAACAGTAGTTCTTAATTTCTGAAACTAGGAAAGGTGGGGGGGAGATGTGTGGAGATGCTCACCACCAGCAGTTAAAACAGATGGTGTGTTCTTTCATACTTCTTTTGTGAGTTAAATTAACAACTCCAAGTGTAAAAGGGGAAAACCTGGGCCCTACAAACTCCAATCCAATGAATGAAGATGCCTCTCTCTGTGCATCCTTCCTTTTGCATCTGTTCTGATACACATTTGATTAGGGACTGAAGTGCTTCAACTCATAAATTTACTTGTTTCTGTTACTTTTGCTAAATTGCTATTCTTTTACTTTAGTACATTGTATCATTTCACTGCAAGATCACACAGCAGCATTAACAAAGTAGGAGCAGATAACTCAATGGGCAAATTGGCAGCCTGCCCCACACGATAAGATGAAGCAGTATTCCACAATAATTTAGAACTCGTAAGATTCTTGCAAAAAAACCACAGAAATTTCAAAACTTAGAAAATAATCCTCCTCTTTTCCTGTGGGCGTTGGATAGCATTTTCTATATTTACCTTTTCATTGCACACACTAGCACATAAATTTCTTCTTTTTCCAAATTGCAAAAATTGAATGTATGAGGCCCTTAGCTGGATGGGAAAGATGACATTTACCATCCTAACGTTTTTTCTTTAATATCTTGATAGACAAGCTGTCTCATCTTCAAATGATCTGAGTGTCAAACAAACAGCTTTCGGTCAAACATCTCCAATAAAACCCTGAAGTGGCTTTAAACTGGCTGAAAGCACTTCAGCACTGCAGTATATGCAAGGTCAAACACAAGTTTGTATTCAAAGTCTAATCTACTTGGATAGCACTCCAAAAACCAGTTAATGTTAAGTTTTATATCCAGCACACATTATTTGCAAACAAAGCAGATTAACTGAGCATTCACTAGGAATGCTCTAACTTTTGATTTTTATAGAGAACTAGTAAAATACCATTACCATTAGATCACAGAACAAAACAATTTCTAATTAATCCGTGTTTGTAAAATACGAAGTCCAGTTATAAACTGAGAACTAATTTCAAGATTAATTTCAGAAATTTCAGAATTTACCTCAAAAGAGGCACTTTACTTAATTCAATTTATAAATGGGATCAGTCCTGTCAAAAACCACTGCTTGGTTTGACTTTCCTACAAAATGTGATATTTAATGTGACTGGACTTCAGACAACTTGTATCAAGATGATGATCCAGTGCCGAGGCAGTCTTTGAAAGTCCTTCAAGGAGCAGAGATGTACAGCAGAACAAGAAAATTAACCAGAGCTGTACAGCTGGACAAGCGAGATTTCTCCCAAGTCACTGCCTTGCACAGGACAGCCCCATTAGGTTCAACAGCAATAACAGACACTAACTAAGGCACACTTTAATCAGAAAAACTGTTTCAGCTTACACCATACAAAATATGAGAAAACATTCTTTCAGTCCTCTCATGGTCTTGCATGGATATAACACAAGGATCCCTTCAGCACTGTTTGACACAGCACATGCACCTGGAAGCACAGCAGTGACAGGAATATGAATATGGAGACTTTCTCCCCCTTCACAGAGCCTGACATTGCCATTAAAAATATCAACTGAAGGAAGGGTCAATATCACTGCAAAGATAATTTCTTTCAATTACACCTCAGGCATCTAGTTTCTTCTGATAAATTCAGACTTGGTGGAGATACAGTCATCTAAGTCTCCACTTCAGACTATATTCAATTAATAGCAAGTAGCACAAAGATACCTGACCTACAGAAAAACTCCAGTTCTCTACCAACTTGCCGTTTGCTTTTCTCCTGGTTTCTCCAAACAGGTTGTTTTCATCTCAGACAAAATATGAATGCAAGGCTCAGATTCACTAAGATATTAAATACAAGCAACAGAACCTGAAGATGCACTTTAGAACAGGCAAAGGAGGTTATCCTCTGCTTTCCAATGACTTGCTCTGAAAAAATGTCCTCAGTTTCTCCACTGGCTTCAGGAGATTTAGCATGCACAGACCAACAGTCTTGTCTTCCTTTCTAGGTCAGTGCCAGCAATAACTTTTAAGATTCTCATTTTGTAAACTAGCCAAACTAAAAATACTTTTCACTTGTTTTGGGTTTTGACAATGTTTGACTTCAACTAGATACACACTAACCCCTACACTTCTCCTTAGTTTTCAGCATTAAGGGAATCCTTCTTTGGAACATTTTGACAGATCTTCACTCCTGGTCTAAAGTAGCCATTTATTCCTCCTCAGTAACCTGCCATGTTATTCTTGAGTCTCCAAGGGAAACATTACACAAGAGCTAACAAAACACATCTCAATTGGATAAAATAACTAATACACCAAGAGTGCAATATTTTTGGCTTTAAAACAGTAAGCCCTTATATTTGGCTTTCCTCGAATTCCTGATGCCACAATTACACTTTTGAAACGTCTAATAGAATAGAATTGTAATGATATTCAAAAGCAAGCTAGCCAACAAACTGAAACTTCTAAAGAACTGGAGGTAAATTCTAGATATTAAAATATATACATATGTGTTCATGTGTGTCTAAAATTAAGTGTAAACTTGGCCATTATTACCTTCACCGCATAAATTTTTAGAAGTAAAAATTACAAGTATTACCATTTACAGGTATATCTGTCCTGGTCCCTTTGATGATACAGTCTAGATGTATTTTTTTGGTGTCCTGATGATAATCATTTCTTTTATGGTTTTTTTTTTCTCCCCTTTGCATTTAACAAATACTCATTTTTCTCTCCAAACTTCCTGTGAATAAGATTCTACTTTCTAATAAAAAATTATTTTACATTACATTAGCTAAGATACAAATAGCATACAATAACTACATGCATGCAAAGTATCAAAGAGTGCTTCCACCTTAGTCCATGCAGAGGCTTTATTTTCTAACAATTGAAGTACAGTCTTACAATCTTTGAATTGACAGTAAATTATACAGCAATACAAATATCTATCTCCATACTATCCTTCTTTTATGGGAATATGGAGCTCTATCTTTCTATAAAGGTATTACACCTTTCAAAATAGTAAAAACAATTCTTCAGCTTCCTCTTCCAGTAAAAAAAGGAAAAGGCCTCTGGTAAAAATTTAAAGCAACCACAACTACTGAACGTGCAAAGAAAAAGGTGACTATATATACATAGTTAAGTAAGATTACATAAGAAGAGTTGCATTAGCCAAAGTTTTTAAATGTTCTGATTTCCCCCTAATATTCTAGTGAAGCTATAGGTCCCTGAATAATGAACAGGACTATTAACAACAAGATTTCTTAACTCTGTCATCAAATCTCCTTAGAAACAGGCAGCAGAACCCATGGCACTACATTAAAGACAATGACAGACAAGACACAAGCAGGGTTAAAGAGAAGTGAAGTATTAGCATTACTACATGCACACTTGCACTATTTAGGAGCAGCCAAGCAGCACAAAAAACAATTAAAATTAGGTTTGGTCTGCCACTACAGTAAAATAGTTGGTTAAGAGTACAAATAGCTTTCAGTCAAGAAGAGCAGATTGGTTAAGATTTTAGCTATATAACCAATTATAATCACATAACCAATTATCTGGGTCTGAAAGAGAAAAAAGCCCCACTTTATTTTCTGTTAAATTTCACGTTTCTTACCAGCACCTATTGGGCCACTGCTGTCAGGTGAAATATAGACATCCTTGCAGAACACAGATGTCTTAACAAAGCCGGACACTGGTTAGCTGGGGCAGCAAAGAAATCAGAACCACAAATAATTTACCAAGGAAAACTGCACGAAATTATTATAATGCTCACAAGCAGACTACTTCTACTATTGAATAAACTTGATTTTCACTTAGGTAGTCTTCTTCCAAAAAAATGTAAACATTATTTTCCACAGTATACTTGTCTTTCAAATGGACAGTTCCTCAAACTATTAAGTAAACTGTAAATCCTTCCCTCACACTCCATGTTGAAAAAACCAACAACTTATTTGTATATCCCCCTTTCCCCAGATTAATAGAAATAAATGCCTCTTCTGGAATAAGGCATATGTAACTCAGTACAATTTCATATGCGTTAAAAAAAAAAAGTGAAGACTAAAGTTTCAAGTCCACAGGTTTTATTTATTTTTTTCATCATAAACACGATAGTATTTCTTTAATAATATTCTCCTGTGAGCTAGTTTTACAAGTATCCTAACTTGTAGGAATACAATTCCTAACTTACATAAATTTAACAAACATAAGCACACATGCAAACTTCTCTCCTATCTCGCTTCATTTTTGGAGAATACTACTGGCCAAATACTCTTGCATAGTCAGTAGCAAGCATATTAAAAGAAAATTAATAATTTCTCTTTCTCATTCCTCTCCCCAACAGCATTCATCTTGCAGACTAAGAGTTCAGTATTTAAGTTTGTGAAAGGAGGTTTGGGGGGAAAATGCAAAATGTAGTCAATGTGGCAACTATTTAGGACAGTGATGCAAGATTTTCCATCAGAAAATACCCACAGCCAACCAAGCCTGCAAGCATTAAAAATAAAACAGATATTAAGAAATGAGAAATACCCAGCTGAAGACAAGTTTGGAGAAGATTTGTCAAGTGCTGCATAATTATGAAGATATTTCAGATGCATGCTACACAGAAAGCGCAAGTGCCACTGTAGAAATACAGGGAGAAAGACCAATATAAATGCAGTTAGTATTTAGCTAGGCTACCTTTCAGACTTCAAGGAATTAAAGAATCTGAACTACTTGTTTCATACCTTTTATCCAATTTATTCACCGAGAATACTTCTGTTTCTTTGGCTACTCATTGCTGCACCTGTTTCCAAAACATCTTCAGCTGGCTTAGCCTGTGACTAATGGCAGCCTTTTCCAGGGAGTGACTATTTAAAGAAAGATCCTTGCTCAGATTCCACAAAACTCTTCAACATATTAAAGAACAGAGAATAAATTTTTGAAGTTGCATAGGTAGTGTAAGAGTCTGTTCACTGCTTTCAAGTGTGCTGAAGCTATTATGTAAAGCCCAGTTTTTTTCTTGAAAGTCTTTAAGCCTCTTATACTAAAACCTTCATTTTTTAGCCTCTTTTCAAAAAGTATCATTTAGGATTACTCAAGTGAAAGAGAAAAAGTCTACCTTAAGTTTTACTTGATGGTCTTTTGTATGTCAACAATTCTAATGTTACTTTCCACATGAAACCTTGTTCCAGTCTCCAAAGCTGAACAAGAGGCACCTCAAAGAGGTCTTCAGTTCCAAGACACAATGCAGGAATCTCAGTGCCTCTCAATAAAATATCAGTGTCTCCATCAAATCACCAGGTTACACTATCAACTTCATATGCCAGTGAAATTCTAATTACGTGTTTGTGATCACTGTTTTTTCCCTAAGTCTAAGAAGATAATTGAAGAGAAATTCTGAAATACTTGGCTAAAGGACAAATCTAATCTTCCAGTACTACCATATGACAAATCAGCCCAATGCAATATTTACTCTCACAGAAATACTGTGCACCACCCTGCTAGAAGAGGAATATCCAGTTAAAGCATTCACACTGGCCTTTCTAACCAACTGATGTGCCCATGTACTACTTGGCTGCAATGTTGTTTCAGTGGACACAAAAGCTGTTTGAAGAGAAACTGCCAGAAAAAAAAAAGGAAAGATGGTGCAGTTCCTTTAAGACTAGGGAGTTTTTTTGTAAATACAAGTTCCATCTGCACATCTCATTCAAGTATTGAAGTGGTTTGGGGTTTTTTCCCAAGTTCAATCCTGAGCAAACATAGTAAGGATATCCAGCTACAGCAGTATGATAGCAAAGTTCTCAAACTGTATCTGGATTTGTCTGGAATCAAGTACCTAGGAAGGAAATTTACCATTTCCTTTTGACTTTTTGTTTGTTTGTTTTAATATATATGTATATTTATACAAAGATCTTAAAAGCTGATTTGTTTCCTCAAAACTCCAACTAAGTAAATATAATACACATAACTAGAGAAACTTGATGAGACCAGCTTAAGTATCATGGATCATTTCTATTTCACATAATGAATGCTATGTTTAATATTTATTGTCAGACCATAATTAGGATTTTACCATTTTAGAACTACACCAAATTAGGAGTACACCATTTCAAATGTTCAAATAAGTGCAGTTGCAAAGGAAATTACTCCCATGACAAAAAGGAAGATTGTTCTCTATTTTAGTGTAAAAAAGAGTACATAAAATTTTACTGAACTGAAATCAGTGTTGCTTGAGCCACAAATAAAAACATTTCACTAATTTAAAGTTGACCTACTACCAGTTGAGTTGCTCTCTAGATGCTACCAATGCCACATCCAACACCAGTGAAAAAGTCTGCCATAGCAGGACATACACCTGTCTCTCTCATATATATTATTATTACTATCCTGTCACCAAAAGAGTATTTGTCTTTACAATACAGAATGTAACAAAAGCAGTTTATTCACTTTACTTGCATCTAAAAACCTAATTCACCATGCACTGGCAAGTATACATATATATATATGTACTTTTAAAATGTACAATGTATGAAATAGAAGATTTTTTAATAAAATGTTTCTGAAATGTTTAAAAATGAAATATGTTAACCTTATCAATCCAACATTTTGGCTTGTATCAGGCAAAGTAAAATGAAATCAGAATATTAGCTCAACAGCCAAAGAGCTACTAGCAAAGAAAAACTGAATTAGTGTAAACAGGCATCTAATATACATGCTAATACTTTCTGGAACTTCACGGTAAATTATTCCAGCGAACACACTTGGCAGGAGCCTTGGAAGTCCAATTCCAAAATGGACCAAGAGTATCAGAATATATTTGAAGAGTGACTTTGCAGGTTCCAACCCATGTATCCAATACACTAAGTCACCAAGTGACACAATCTTTTGTACTACTCAAATTTTAGGAATGTAAATACTGCACTAGTAATCTTTGAGTAATGGAAAGAACCCAAGATTAAATATATTTTAAATTGTCCAACTTTGCAGGAAAATAGGCAGGAAATTCTGCAAAGAAGACAAAGACACCACAGAGTTACCTAAATCATGCCCTGCGTGTAAAGGTGTGTGAATTGTCATTGTAAAGTTCTGGAAGAGCAACTCAGGATGAATCTGCATTTAGAAAATGGAAATTACTCGAAGTTGAATTATTGTCTCCATTTTTGTCCCTGTTCCAGGCAGCAAGGTATTGGTACATATCAAACTCTCATTTTCAAACAGCACTGCAGTCTTACTTATGTTAAAGTATTTCACTATCTCCCTTGATGCCCATCTAGCAGGGCAACCTTCAAAAGAAACTAAAGTGCAAATATATAAAATTATTGCTATGTTTGCAAAAATGCATTTATATTTATCGAAGTACAAAGATTAAAAAGGATATCTATTTTATTTTTAAGTTTAGTGATATAATTTGAAGTTACATTCATTTAATACTGCAGCAACATCTATCTTTCAATAAGCAGAGGAGTAAAGTAAGTTTAAAAAGTGAAAACATATTTTCCATTACAAATTCCTGAATTCTGAAATGCTGGTATAACATGTACTCATTTTAAAAAATGTCTCAATCCCTTATTATTTCTCCCAGGAAAAGAAGTTATGCCAACCTAAGTGTCACAGCATTAACAGGAAGATTAACTTAACACTTTTTCACTTAAATGCTGATAAAGGATATTGGAAAGTCTCTTCCACCATTTTAAATTAAAGTATTCTTTGAAATCTTAGAAGAATGTATTCCACATTTATTTTAAAGAAAACATGGAGCGGACTATTTTAAATGTACAAATGAGATTTGGTGCTTGCAATCTGCTGTTAAGAGGATAGCTGAAAATAGGAAGGAAAAAAATTATCACAGTGAATCAGGTTGCCCTGCCACAAATTGAAACATTTTTTTTCAAATCCGAAGAGAACATGAAAAAACAAATTACTCTCTACTACATTATTTATTACAGCTGAAACCCTGCATCAGATACACTTGGATCTGAATTTTGCTGAAGTCAAATCCCATTTCCCAAATCCCATTTAGAAGGATTGTCTTAAATGATGAGGAATACTAAGTTAGAAGGACACATAAGAGGAAAAAGGGCAAGGATCACAGATAAAAGCTCAGCTAGAACACCAGTTCTTAGAAAGGAAGATAACATGTCATCCAAATATCTGCATCAAGTTTGTGGTAATAAGCAGAAAATGTTACACACCTCACTCTACCATCTCCAACTGGCATTAACACCCAACTGTCACCAAGTCTCCACTTGTCTAGCCATAAATATACAGGCCTTCTTAACACATACAAAAAAAAAATGGAAAGTTTTACTTCGATTCCCTTCAACTTCCTTATCAGAGTGATGTAGTTTCTCCCTAGATTATCATTCCCTACTGTTTTAGTTTGAGATAAAGGTAGCACAGTTGCTTACATCTTCCATCCATTGGTAAAAGTACCTGTTGTCAAAATGTCTTATAGGCATATAGAGATTGTCACCTTTATAGGATAGAAATCTAATATTTATAAATATCTTTCTACAGAAAATTATAATACCAACTGTTTCTCTAATTTAAGTAGAAAGAAACATAACTGCTATTAATGGTATGCTTTCCAAATGCTGAAGAAGAACTTGAAGGAGGAGGGAAAGCAAAGCTTATACTGGCCTCAAAAAATGAGGTTTTTCATCTGATATCATCTTTTCTTTAAGACTCTCCATTTTTTGAAATCAATGTTTATCATATTGAAAATTGCATTTTCTTCATTCCCTTCAAGACACAGCATCAATTCAATTAAATCTTTTCACTCAATATTTTCTAGAAAATATAGACTTCAAACCTGTAAAGAAGTCTGGTGTTCTAGGTCTCAAGAAAGCACAAAAAACTTTCTATGGCAATTTCACCTGTAGAGAGTTTACAAAATGTTTAGCCTAATGACTGTAAACTGCTAATTTGGCAGAGGGATGGGGAAGGATGTGTGTTCACATGCAGTTTAAACCAATCCTAATCAGTCTTGGTGCACTTCTGCTTTTGTGCCCTTTCTTCCTCTGCCAGGCATCAGCCAGGGCAGGAACAGTCTGCAAGTGAAGAGTACATGTATCTGATTGTTTCTAATTTCAGCTTAGTTCCGTGTACTCTGGCACCACACAAATGGACTGCTAGCACGGAAGACAATGAGAATAAACAGCCAAGAGTGGAAGAAGGAGACAAGACTGCATTCTTCCATGACCATAAAATACCTTAATTTGACAAACTACTTATGAGACAAAATTCTTTGCTTCAAGTTGTTGGAGGACAAACCAACAGATTAAACAGCAAACAGCAAACTCCTCTGCCAAGAACACTGTTATTCATATTAGTCCAACCTGCATGATCTGCTCTGCAACAAAGCTCTGTAGATGTCTGCATTCACGCTTAGCTTAAATGACAACTGATGAATGCTGTCTCTAGCTACTCCTTAAGGAGATCTGTATGAGTCACAATCAAAGACTACTTAAACTGGGAGTTCTGGATGCTAAAAAGTCTTTTCTTCGGTGTACCGACCACCACCTCCACTCTAGAGCAAATATAGGCTCACAGACAACAGCAATAGGAGCAAGTAACTCCCTATTAGCTGCAATGATGCCTTTTCCCACTGCTTTCACTCACAGTAAGAAAAATGACTTTTCATAGTTAAGCACAATTTTCTTCATAGTGAAGACAGGTTCAGGTACCCCCAAAATAGTACTCCATGTTCAATTAATTAATAGATACTCAGGAAGTCACTGTCACACAAGCGGTCACACATAAAACTGCCGGCTCATCTCAGTCCTAATTTTCTACAGGTAACTCAGCAACACCCTCCACCACCCTGCTCTGACATTCTCACAACTGGCTTTCAGAGCTCACTTACAAACACTTCTTGCTAAACAGGTCATGACTGCTTTATAGTCTGCCAAGCAAAAAAAAAAAACCGACAAAAAACCAAAAAACAATAGTGCTCTCTTTATTGAATTTCTCCCCTGGTTCAAACTAATCTTCAGAAGGAAAATAGATGTCTTGTCAAGTATTGAATATCAAAGTGGCTTGCTGTCCTTTCCTTAGTTGAATTCCCTGAAATATCCCCTCATCTGGTCACCCCATGTTAACAGAAAAAGAGAACAAAAAACCCAACTACCCAGATTTATGACTTTTCATCAAAACCTTTTAAAATAATTATGGTAACACATATTAAATCACTAACATTTCGTTTATGCATAGGGCTAAACAATTTTTCTCAGTTCCCTAGAGGCCTTTTGAAGTCTTCTAGAAGTCTTTAAAAATCCATTGCATGCACATATCCAAGCAAGACAGCAAGCACAGTAACTGGACAACATTAAGTGCTAAGTGGAAAAGGCAAAAAGTAGTATTTTTTACCAAAGCACATCAATTAAAAAGCAAACAGCCACAATACCTGACTTCTCAACATTTCTCAACTGTGACCTGAATCACATTTAAGGCAGACATAGTCTGAGATCCATGGTTTTAAGCTTTGTACATTTCAGTAAAAACAGCTGAAGGGCCTATTAAGTAGAAACGCAGAGAATCCAACTGTTGCATTTCACAACAGGTAGTGAGCAGAAAGTGGGTTAACTACTTTCAAGTAAGTATAACTGATAAATAATCAAGCATTTGGATGGCTGTGTATGACATTAGGGTGCCAGATAAAGTTAAGCCTAGGTTTTTCTGTAAAATTTGTTCCCTTTTTCAATGAGGTCACCTCAAACTCCCTTTTATTCTTTAGCCTATTATAAAAGTATATATTTCTAAGGAAAATGTGTGTATCTGTACAATTTAAACAAAATATCTGAAACCAATTTGTGACAACAGTATCATTTCCACCTTCTCAAAGTTAGCACTATTTTTTCAATTTACTCAATCAGCAAAGCATTCAGATTAAGTATCTGATACTGACAGTAAAGCTTAATATATCAAAACCTTTGCATTTTGTTTCAAAGGGCTTTTCAACTACAATGCAGAACTTCTTTGAAAACAGACATGCAATGTGTATCACAGCATGCTTCAGCTCTGCATGTATACAATACTTGTTTTGGATTACAAAGTGAATTGAATAACCATCCCAAAGTGTTCCAGTGAAGATATACACATTCATTATTCTGCCTGCTAACATTTTCCTTAGACAGTATGCTCATACAATAGTTATGCTGCCGTGAGAACATTGATCCAAAAATCCTTCACCAACTTTGAAGATAATAATACAGGCAACTTAACTGTAGTAATGCTCATAGTTTATTACAGCTTCAGTCTTCTCAGTCTAAGACAGCCTTTTTTCCACTATGTGGTCTAATTAACTTCAAGCCCTTATAAACCAATACAACCATTCAACAGCCACATTGTACCCATACAGATTTGAGTTCAAGACTTCCATGCTGTTTAGCCACTGTAAAATACATAAAGACTAGCATTTAAAAAGTGCAAATAAACAATTTCAAAATAACATAGATTATTCCAACATGACTTGTAATTGCTTGGTGCAAGTGGTGTTTGCTTTCCTTTCTACATAATTATGCAAGCACGAGGAAGTCAATAACTGCCTCTGATCACTTGTTCAAACTGGAACATCAGGAAAGAATTTTAAAAAACTAATTTTTCACAATGTAAAAACAAGTTATGGAGTAAAACCACCTCTTAAGACTTACCTGCTTTCCTGCCTCCATCACAAAAACTATTCTAACAGTACTCTTCCCTTAGCAATCTCCATTTCTGCTGCAATTCAAATAGTTAACCAGAAATTGAAAGGTCACTACATTCCACGACTGGTTTCCAGCCTGCATAAAACCAATGGGATTTTCAACTGACTTGTGCTCAAAGTTGGAAATTAGTGGCTGAAAAGTTTACTAGATGTTTCACTTTTGTCTTCAGCCATACTGGCAGAGAATATGAGCAATGGTCCGGCACACATTAAGGGAAAGCAGCTACGGCATCAGTGTGCACAAGTGATCTCCCTGGGTAGCTGGAGAGGTCACTAGGACAGACTACTGAAACAACAATGTAAATTCAGGAAGAATTAAAACCCAACCAAAACAAAAAATCTACCATAAACCATAGGCATGGCTTTCTTAATTCGTTAGTGTGGTAACTTTGAGCAAGCGTCCAGGAACATCTAGGATTACCAAAGACAAGTATCAACAACCATTAAATAGTTTGTACTTTACAGAATGAAAAACATTAACATGCAAACAGTATCAAAACATTTAAACAATCATTTCAGAGCTCTTAATTCATAGAGCATTGCTCTAACTTCTGGGACATCTACTCTTTTGATCCCCACTCAGCAGTGAACTTTTTAACTACAGTGGGTATATTAACTTCATTCACATATTTATATATCAAACAAATGCCATGATACATATTAAAAACCTCATGAGCATTTGCAGCAGTTCCTAGTACAAATCATTGGTCAAACCAAGCTTTTGTTTATTTCTCTCTTTAAAAGCAGACGCTTTGCTTTCAGGGAGTTTATTTCCTGATTCTGGAGCTAAAAAAAAAAGCACTCTATAAGAATGCTTTTACATATATTGCTACCTACTTAGTATGTAGCCATTTGATGGAATGCAATTACTTTTTAAATCATCAAACAGATTCTACATTCTTCTGACACATACTTAATGCAAAAAGGCCTTATACAAAAGGTGCTAAATCAACAAAAACCTCCACAACATGCAAGCAATCCCAGCCATTATCTACACAGCTGCACTAACTATCAGAGGTCAATCAACACAGGATAAAGCCTGATTTAGTAGAACACCACTTCTTGTGAGACATATTTCAAAAGCATTTTTAAGTGGTCTTAGCAGTCCATGGGAAGACTACTTGATAGGCTGAAGTTACTGGTTTATACAAGGGGCTTTATTTCCTTGGATTAAGTTGGGTTATTACAAGGAGAGCAATGATACCAACAGCTCTGGTAATCTCTAAGCAGGCAGCGTACCTCTCTTGTGTCAAAGCGTTGCGAAATGCAAGAACACAAGTGACTTACGGTTTTGTGTCAATACAATTGTTGGTGCTGCTCCTAAATATACTTGACTGTGCTTTACAAAGAAAGATCAACATTTCATCCATACCACACAGGTGGGGGAAAGGAGTCAGTAAAGCTAATTGAATTGTTCAACTTCACATAAAGAGACAAGGTACTGACAAGGAATCCGGTTCTAAGGCTCTGTGCACCAGAATCTACAATGCTCTGCACTTGAAGGAACGACCAAGGCATAAATCAAAACAGAGGCCTCTATCATGCAGTCAGAAGCAAGTCTGCATCAGCAGACCCTAAGCAAGACTAGGTCTTAAAGCATTAAATCCTCTGCATGCTGAAGTGTCCTTGAGTATCCAAAGAGTATGTTCTTTGGATAACTTAGAAAATAAATGCACAGAAATATACAGTCATATTTAAACAGTATCTTGATCTAATCTAGTCAATGTTACCTTGAAGCGATACAAACAGAAAGCTAATAATTCTCTTAAGCATTCTCCCTTACTGCTTCTTACTGGACTGGCTTGTATCCTTGTAAGCTTAAGTAATAAATTACAAATTTAAGCCAGCCAGAAGGACTGATCCACTGTATAACTCCTATAATCTTGGTTAAGTTGTTGAATCTTAGAAATTTCTTTGGAACCACAATACTGTTAAAAGTTTCCCTGTAATAACTAAAGCTTCAAAGTAATGACTTACAGATTAACCTCCCTTAACACTACAGAGCACAGTAAATAAAGTACTGGAGTTATCTCAAGCATATGTAAGTTTAACACTAGACACACACAAATTGCAAAGCTACAGACTTAAACTTAACACCTGAACATTCTGACAGAATTTATCCTAACTTTAAAAATAAACATGCAAGAGTAGCACAAACTTTACTGAAGACTAAGTAAGCTCTGAGGGTTTTTAAAAAAAATACAGGTCTATTAACAGGTTTTTGTATTTGATACTCTAAGTTTAATTATCTGTTATACATTCAATTCAGCCTGAAGTGGATCTGTATCACTGTTTCACAGAACACTTTGCGTTCTACTTGTTATCTGACCTCCTCATGCTCCCAGCTGTCTGTCTACATATTAATATGGTTCTAAAAACTCAGTATCTGAACCTAATCTCTATGGTAACTGTAAGATTTGTTTACATTGAAAAAGAATATTAGAAACGTATGTAAATTTAACAGTCATTTAAATAAGTTTTTTCCTTCTGGGGAAAAAAGCTCCCTATACTGCCTCCTATTTATCTTGCTTCCATCTCCAGTATCCCCACCAGGCAATGAGCCACATTTGGAAACCTCCCTATCATACAACTTCAACAGCCTGTTGTTGTAAATTCATAAATAGTTTACTTTCAATAAGACAGACGTGTGCAGTTTTTATATCTTAGCACTTGTTAAAGAAAAATCATAGGGCAATTAAAACGTGATTTTTAAAAACACTGCCATAAAGTCACCAAAGTAAAAAAAAACATACTAAACCTTTAACAGCTATACAGAAAGACTTCACTGCTCAGCAAGTCAGATCAATCTAGAAATTAACAGAGTCCATTTCATTTACCATTTCTAGCAGTGAATATAGTACTGGGTGCACACTTTACATAATACTGATTCACAGACAGTAGGCAAAAACTCTTGATAGTAGAAGAACCCACATACAGACTACTGCTTTTTATTAACAAATACCAAGGAATTGATGCATCATAGGTTTGGAACAATTGTTTTTTCTAAGATTTATAGTATTTTGAAATGAGATTTACTGCTGCCCAGCAGGACCGGGAGCTGAAGTACACGGGGGTGACAGTAACACAAATGGCAGTTTGAGCAAGACATATCAGCAAAATGGTAAAAAAAGCCCTAACTAACACAGTCGTTAAAAACTACTTTTAGGCACACAGTTCTTGCCCCTACACAGAAGAAATCATTGCATTCCACCAAAACGATCTTTTTTGCTATTTAGCTTGCATAATATACCAAACATCAACCGTCTAGAAAGGTCGAAGAGAAGAAAAATGCGTGACAGTGAGGTATATGAATACTACACAGCACGGAGAGGAAATTAGAACCTGTTTGAAAATCTTTCCGCACCTTACAGCAATCATTTCACTGCGGAGAATCACTCACTTGCACCCTCCCCGCTCTCATCAAGATTACTCATTCAACAAAACTCCTATTGACGAATAGAAAGTAAGTAAATCTACCCTCTATTCAAGTAAACAATGTTGTAGAGCCAGCATTTCCCCCACAGCGTTACTTTCTCGAGCAGGGTGACTGTGCCCTGCTCCTCCATGAAGCGAGCTCAGCCCAGGCAGCCATGTCCTTATTCTCCTACAAACAATGTTTGTGAAGGAGAACAGCCCCTGCTCGGGGAACTCACGGCTTCCCCCAGCATAACGCGGCGGAGCAAAGCCCGCCCCACGATCAGCGAGCGAGCCGAGGCACCGAAACACGGCAGTGGGGGCGAAGCTGCCCGCAGTCTGGATCTGCACCAGCACCGAGCCTCGCACCGGGGTCGGGACAGATGGACTGACAGATAGGACAGCATTTTTCCATGCAACCCTCCCTCCTTTCCCCTCCCAGGCACACAAGCGAGTGTTTTACCTTCATGATGAGCTCAGGCTGCGGTAAAAGCCCCGATCGTGGCTGAGCGGCCGAGGCTGGACCTGGAATTTAAAACAAAGCGCTAAGGCACCGCACCAGCCGCTCGCACCGGGCGGGGGGAGGGGAGCCAAACATCGGGTGGGGGCGCTGGGCTCCTCCCGATACTGCCCCTTTCCTTCTCCGGATCCCCCCTTCTCCCGCCGCTCACCCCCTTCCCTCTTTCCTCGGCCGCCGCTTCCCCCCGCGGCTCCCACACGCCGCGGCTTCCCCTACACTCGCTGCCACTGACGCCATTTCTGTCAGAGGAGGAGAAACTTGCCACAACAACAACCCACCCCCGGCTGCCGCGGGAGGGGGAGGCGCCCCGGCCGCCTCCCCGGGGCGCTGCGCCCCCTCCCCGGGCACCGGGCGGCGGGAGGGCACCCGCGGGGGTCCCGGCGCAGAGAACACCCCCCTGCTCGCTTTACCGCGGGGGGAGAGAGAGCGGAGAGAAGGAGGGCGAGAGGGAGGGAGGCTCTTCCTCCATTGTACGAGGAAGAGTGCCCGTGTGCACGGCGGTGGAGCGGGGTGTCGGGAGCAGTCCCCCCACCCCGACACACACACACACGCTTTTGTAGGGGCTGCGGCTCCGGATCGCGGCGGCTCCTCCTCCCTCCGTCTCCCCCCCTAAATAAAGGAAAGCGCTGACTCCGCCGCAGGAGTTTCGGCAGCAACAGCCGCAACTCCCCGGCTCGGCGCAGCGGGTCCGGGCGGGGGGAGGGAGGGAGAGCAGGCAGGAGGCGGCGGAGGAGGGGAAGAAAAGGAAGAAGAAGAAGAAGAAAAGAAGGGAGCGGGGACGGGGAGGGAGGAATGGAGGGGGGCGGGGAGAAAGGGGCCCGACCTGCTCGGCGGGGACACGGAGCGTGTGTCTGTACGAGTGTGGAGGAGGGGGCTCCGTCCCTCCCGGCAGAGGGGCCGGAGGAGAAGCCGCCGGTCCCTCCCCCCGGCCCGCCACTGGGTGTTTGGGGTGGGGGGGAAGACGAAGCATCGGCGAGTCCCGCCGCAGTCTCGCTACCAGGAGAAAAACAAGCGCCCCCCTCCCTCCCTCGCCACCGCACGCCCGGCCCCTCGCCCCCACGGGGCCCCCCGCCGCCTCCCCGCCAGCCGCCGGCGGGGCACGGGGGCTCCTTCTTCGGCTCGGCGCCCTCACCTTTGTTCCGCTGCGACCGCCCGCCCGCTACTCCCCCGGCCCGAGGCGGGGGGCACGGAAGGGAACTGGGCGAAGGCTCCTCTCAGCTTCGGGCACCCCCGGCCCCGCTCAACGCTGCTGCAGCGGCTCCGCTGGCGGCGGCCCCGCACGGCGCGCGGAGGGGCCGATCCGTCCTGCGCGGCCCCGGCGGCGGTGACTGCACGGCTCGGTCCCCCTCCCCCTCCCGCACCGATGACTGACTGACGGGCGAACGGGAACGGCCACGCCCCCTTCTCCACCTCCCCCATTGGGCCGTGTCCCGCAGGGCCCGCCTACCCCGTGGCCCCATTGGCCTTCGTGTCGGAAATACTGACATCATTCTTCTCCACTTCTATGGAAACTGAGACTCGGCGCCGAGGGTGCTCATGGGGAACGCAGTTCCTGCTCTTCGTTAGCAGCGTTTCTGGCAGGCAGGGCTGCGCGGCTCAGTGGACAACAACTCCCAGAGCGCACCGCGCACGGGGGGCGGAGCACTCCGGAGAAGGCTAACGAGCCGAGGGGGCGGGGCCTGCGCGTGCGCGGGGGGCGCTCGGTGGCGCATTTTCCCCCCAGGAGGGGAAGGTGGCGCCCGGCGGGGCGGAAGGAAGGAGGGGGGCGGCGCTCCGCTCTGGGCTCTGCCGCCGCCAGCGCCGCCACTCCCGGAGCGGCAGCTGCTCAAGGGCGGGGTTTCGGCTGCCGCCGGCGGCGGAGGAGGAGGAGACGAAGACGGCGGCGGCGGCGAGGCGAGGTGAGGTCGGCTGCCCTGTTAGCTGGCTGTGGGTGGGGGGGGAACACTGGGATCCGGGCGGCGGAGAGAGAGGGGAGCGCGCCTATCGGAGGGGCCGGTCCGAGCCCGGCTGCGGGGGAGCGGGTTCTGCGGCCGCCCCGCCCCGCCCAGGAGGGGCTTGTAGGCTGCCCGGGAAGGGGCCGGGGGAAAGGGGGCCGCCGGTAGTGCTGGGCGGTGCCGGCGGTCGCCGGGGCGGGCGGAGTGACTGACAGAGCGCTCCGGGGCCGGGGCTGCGCTGGGCTGGCGGCGGGCGGCGCTTCCCGGCCCTCCCTGGCGGCTGAGCCCGACAGCGCCGATCAGAAAATGGGGGTGGACGGCGGGCGGGGGGAGCGATGCGTCCTCGGCTCTCGATCTCCTAAAATGGCGCTGAAGAGCTGGGCCCGCTCCTCCTGGGGTTCTGGAGGCAGCTGAGGAGGCTGCGTCTGTCGCGTTGAACTCCGAAAAAAATGAACCTTTGTACCGTCGGTCCGGCTGTGGCTGGAGTTTGGCGACAGCAGCTTCATGTTCTCTGTGCAATGTGAGTTTGAACGCAGCGCTCCAGCTGCGGCCGCGGGTTTTGCCGACTCATGTTCTGTGTGCGGGTCAGGCCGCAGCTCAGAGACCCTCCCTGTCTGCGGGCCGCGACTTCGGCGGCCAAGGTATTGTTCTCGGGCTTCTGCAGCGTTCCTGCTTAATTTTTCTTGGAAATCCCCATTAAAACGAAACCACGATCACAGGGGTGCTCGTGTCGTTCTGACGTTAGTGTTGGAGTGGCACTATGGAAAGCTATTGTGTACTCAGGTGCATCTTCGGGGAAAATGTGTGGTCTGCCACTGCCCTTGCACCTGCGGGAAGCTTGCCCGCCCGCAGCTTGAATGCGAGGTGTTGTTAGGTGTCAGCCTGGGAGGGGTTATAAACAGGACTCTGCTAATTAGAGTGGGAATGTGGACTGGTGTCCCAGTGGCATTTGGATTAAAACTTCTGGTAGTCTCTGTTTGAAACAGTCGGTATTCACTATGTTTTCTGTGTATTCTTTTTGAAACTTTGCTTCTCACTCCTACTTGCTCCCTCTATCTGTTCTTCTTCCCCCCCCCCACTGATTGCAATGAAGCCAGTGTCTCAGTGCACTAAATTCTGTGATGGAGCTGATTTAAGAACCTTCTGAATGGTTCATTTTATACTGGAGTTCTTTGCTTTTTTGGTAGTTGTCTCTTATTTTCTCTGTAATTACACTATGACTGCAGCCCCTAAGATGATGATACTTTTAAAAATACTATCTGTATATTTAACCTGGACTATTTCAGACTATTCTCCCTATTTGGGAGGAGGGGAAGAAAAGTCTGCAGAGTGGAATGGAACAGGGTAGCCTGAGAAGCTGTTTTGCAAAATTCCAAAGGGAAACTTTTTCTTGACATTTGGCCTGGAATTAATCATCAACTTTCATCCTCTCTAGAAAGGTTCTAGACACAGATCACAGCTTCAAGTATAGCTTTAGAGTAGCTCCACATTATGGAGGCCTATGTCACCATCTTATCCTTGTGTCATGTGTGTTTTCAAAGAGGTCATCAGAGATAAGCTCTGATGCAGTCCAAAAGGCAGCTGTTTGGGCTCACTGTTGTGTGTGGCTGTTCTTTTTGCCTATGTGAAGATATAAGAAATAACTGGAAAATTAGCTTTGTCATACATATGAATTGAAATGCAGCAAGTTTGTGTGCTGGTTTATAAGCTAAAATGTCCTTAACTGCTTTAATCCTATGAATGAGCATGGATGTAATCAATTCTTGCACTTTCACTAGCAAAAGGCTTTTGGTAGCCTTTCATTTATTGTTTAACTGCTGGCTTTTACTTTTTAGTGGGGTATGGTGACTTGAGATCTTGTGTGTAAATCACTGAGAAGGGTAACTTCCATAACAAATCGGTCAGTCACCTCAGCAGGAAACCCTTAATATCAGGCATTTCCCAAGTGTGCTGTATGTGATAATTTTGTGCAAAGAGCAGTAATATTACACATGTGGTATCATGGTATTTTTGCTTAGAGGCTTTTGTAATGAATTTCATTTACATGTTTCTTTATCAAGGGTCCCTTTCTATGTGTAAGTCTGGGGGAGGTTCTGTTCACTGTTTATGTGCTAGTGGGTGTGTTAAATCTGTAGCTGTCTGATGAATAATCAGACTTTTTTTTTCCCCTTGGTAAATCCCTGGTGGGGATTTACCTAGAATTTCATTTAACGGTAGAATAGTAGTATAGAAAATTTTAATTATATTGATTTGAGATTAGTTACTTTTGTTTTAGATCCTTTTTTGCCTTTTATTAAAAGAAAGTAAGAATCTCTCTACTTGTGGCAGAAGTACCTGACTAATTATCTGTTGATATTTAGTATTTCAGGTGAACTCCTATTAGTTTTGTGCAGAAAGATGCAGATATTTAGGTTGATGCTGTACAATACTAATGAATTTCAAGTTAGTTGGGGATTCTGAATGTTGGCTTACTCCCTTACAAATGAGCAAGAGACCTAATTCCCTGAGGGAAGAGGAAGAACTTTAACATTTACTTCTAAGCAAGAGCTTTTCTAGGAGAGCACTTCCAATGCTAACATCTCAGCCTAGCTGGATAGCTATGCACTTTCAATTCTGTCACCGTCCGTGTGGCTTTTTGACAAGTAATAGTCACAGGGGAGTTGTTAGGTTGATAGTATGTCCTTATATCTATCTCTACCAGATTCCTTCTGCTTAAAACATCTGGGGTAGACTCTGAAAATCTTTGATTTTACCTCCTCACTGAAGTCCTTTGAGAATTACTTTTTATATATAAAGGGTACAGTTTGACAGCTGCCTCTCAGTGGCAGTGCTGGTTGGAAGCACTTCAGTTACAGCAACAAGCTGACAACAAAATAAGGAGTCAAGGGTGTCAAATCTGATTTTGATTAGTGTGTGGCCTGGCCTCTAGTTGTGCTGGCACATGGATAGGATGGAGAGGCTGTACTTCTTATCACAGCATCACTGCCAAGAAAATATGCAAAGCTTTCTTAAAAGGTGCAGCCTTATGAGCGTTTTGTTGACAACTATATTTGGTTACATAGCCTTTCTTGCCCCTGAAGTGCCAATACATTTGATGAACACATAGAGTGAAGCAAATAAAGGAGTTGATCTATACTTAAACTTGGAAAATAGTTATTAACACAAATCAGTTCCCCAGGTACAGACTGGTACAAATGCTTCTGGCTGTGGGAATGGGAATAGACAGGACTGACTGAGCTATACTCTCCCAGCTTCTTGTGCACCTGCTCCTTGGCAGAGCTTGGGAAACTGAAAACTTCTTCACTTGCAGTGAGCATTATTTAGCAACAGCCGAAACATCAGTGTGTTATCAACAGTATTCTCACACAGAGCCCAAAGCACAGTGCTGCAGCAGCTACTAGGAGGAAAATCAGCTCTAGTCTAGCCAAAATTGGGACATTAATTTACATAACTATTCACTTCCTCCAGCAGGAAAGAAATAAATCCTTTGCAGGACACTAGCCAAGTATCTGAAAAGTGATGCTGAAGTTGCATGAGACTTTATGCTATTGCTGCAGTTCCTGTCTTAAAACTACCTGAGAAGAATTGTTTTGAGTTGCTGCATCTGCAGTGCAGTAAGGAAGGGTAGAGGTGGAAGGATAATAAATCTATCACAGAAAACAGTTTGAAAAAAAATGAAGATGGAGGTGACCTAAAGTATGTGACTTGAAGCTAATCAATGAAAAATTGTTGAGCTCTGCAGGCCCTGGATCCTAAAAGATTATTCATAAGAGTCTATTACATTTTATGGTGTGTGGGAAAGTGTGTAGAGCTGTCAGTATGTTTGAACAGTGGTAGAAAAGTGGTATATTTCTATTTTGACTTTTAACAAAAGATTGAGGAATTATATCAAAAGACTGAAGCTAGTATTCTTCTTCTTTAGGTTGCCTTGGTCTGAGGTGCATTTTCTGCTCTTAGACATTTCCACTTTTGAAATGTCTGATGTATGGAGGAAGCATTTAGCAGATAAATTGTGTGAGGTTTTGTATAAGTGTCTTTAAAGATTTGCAGTGGAGCTTTGAATGGTAAAGTTTTAAATACTTCATCACTTAAGCAATCTGCTACATACAAAAAAGTAAGCAAAGTTTAGGAGTTGGCTTTAGCTTTGTGATTAATTAAACTGTATTTAGCATGTATTATATGTGTTTCCTTGGTAAATGACATAGGGAAACCTTTTGTATACTGAAGGTGTCATGCACAAAATTGGAATATTTGCACCTAACCTGTAAGTCAGCTGACATTTTAGTTGTAAGCATCTACTGCTTACTTACACATTTTTAAATCTAATTAGTGTTAATAACATTTTCTTTAACAGTGAACTACGTCTCAGGAAAGAAAGAAATGGATGGGATGGATGAGACATCTAAAAGAATTCTAGAGCCGTACCAATATTTGCTTCAACTACCAGGCAAGTTTCTTTGTACTGTGTTAAGTATCAACATTGTTTTTATAGCAACCTTTGTTTTGGGAAGCACAAGCCAAGAAGTTTTTCTCTTCTTGATTTGTGGATTTAAGAATAATAAAAAGTAATACTTTTCAGTGTTTCTATTTTACTTGTTCTTTTCTTCCTCTTATGAAACCACCTTTTTTTTGTGAGATTGGTACAATACGTCTTGTGTCTGTAGTAATGTTGCCACATTAATATTGCAGTTGTAGTAAGTAATATTGCAGTTACTCTGTTCTCCAGAGTAGCTGACTTTATGCTTTTAAAAATGGATACAGGCAGGTACTGAAGACTTGATCCTGGTTTTAAACTCAGGACTGACAATATTTTGTTCTTTAGTTGCTTCCTGTACTGAATTCAGTGGGTTGTGAGTTTTCTTTTAGTTGAGGGGGAGGGGTGGTGTTTGAAGGGTTTTTGTTTGGTTAGAGTTCTTTGGGAGATTTTTTGGTTTGTTTTGTTTTTTAGTTTGTTTTTTGTTTGGTTTTGTTCTGGGTTGTTTTTTGGGGGTTTTCATTAACCTGTTCCTCTTGTGTAATTTCTTCTCCTTGGTGCCTGTGGAGACAGGTGTTCTCATGGCCAGTTTCAGCTGTCCCTATTCATGGCTTGTTTCACCTGTCAGAGGTTCAGCCTGTCCTTGGGTACTATCAGGTCACCAGCAATACATTCACGTGAAGTTTTCAGTCTTGCACAATGTAACAGAATTCAGGAGGCAGTTTGAAAGCAAGCTGCTGTATGGATATGCCCCTTGGAAGCCTCTTTGACTAAACAATGAGATTGATAGCCTGTATGGTCTTTCTTACACTTTAGGTGTACAAATAAAAGTCACAGCAAAGTGACTAATTTTGGAAAAATAGTGGCAGAACAACTTCGTTATTGGAACTACTGCATAAATGCCTGGTTGCCCTCTGTCCAACTTATATTGCCTGCTGAAGGAGTTAAGGAAGACAGAAAACTTGGGTAAATATTAAGGAAATATTTCTGATCAAAATTATATCTGACCAGGGTAGAAGACCTTCTGCCTAGACAGGCAGAGTACTAAGTGGCTTCTGCACGTCTCTAGCAAGAGCTGTATATCAGTAGGGTGGGTCCTCAGAGTCCTCATTCATTATACCTTAGTATAATTAATTTCATTATTAACCTCTACAAATATCCAGGATTTTCTTGCCAACATTAGTGATTTCATTTGACTTGGCAGTTAGCACCAAGCTGAAAACTAAGAAAAGAAAAGAATTTGGCAGTTGCATGCCTTTTTAATGCCAGGAGGCTTGTTTCCCATTTCCTCATGTGTACTCCTGGCTATGTTGAACTGGGTGGTGGTCTTTCTAGAGAACTACCTTGAGAGTGAGTCTGTGATACTACAGAGAGCTTTCTAAGGCCTGGTCCTGAAAAAATTTGCTTTCCTTCAACATAATCTTTAAGTCTACTTTTTATATTAATAGATTATCTCATTAACCAAGGAATGTTGCAACCCCTCTGCATCTTTAGTTGCTAATTATTTTTAAAGCTATTGTAGACACCGGGAAGAAAAGCTCAGCTTCCTAGTGGGAAATATACAACACCCAATAAGTGCCCAAATAATCTTCTATAGGCAAAAGTGCTTGACTAAAAGTTCTTCAGTTACCTTTCACTTTAAATGATGCACTTGCAATATGTTTACCCTTCCCACCTTGATTCCTGTGGCTAAATTCCTTCGCTTTGTGAGTTCAACTGTAATAACTCTCTACTGGTGGCTTATGTAACACTACACTTGCTGGCAGTACAGGTGTGTTATGTCCTGTCCTGCTAAAGAATCATAAATCTGACAGTCCACTTTACCATGTCCACTTCTTGTTAATTTAGTGTATATTTTGGGGAAGGCAAGAGATAAGATACACTGCTCTCTGTGCAGTAGTGGTGGTGTGATTCAGAAGAGAAAACTTCTCTTAAACTAGGCAAGTGAAAGTGGTGTACCTGTGGGAAGCGTGTACTGAGGAACAGGTGAAGCACTGAGGGGTCCCAGTCATAAATAAACTGTGTTTGCTGTGTTTGAAGCACTGGCTTTGCGTAAGGTCAGCTATGCCAAGTACAGATCAGTGGGAGCCACTTACATGTGTGAATCTTGGAGTCAGTGTGAGTACTAGTGCTCGGTAAGGGTGGAAAAATTGGGCTTACAGATGCTGTTTCTGCCTAGAGTGGAGCTCAAATGAGATGCCTGAGCTAATACAAGAGGCCCTTGTTGAAAGAGGCAGTTTCATTCTATCCTCTTAGCCTCTGGCAGTGTTCTCCTGCTGCTTAACTTGTGCCAGTTCCGAGCCTGCTAATCAAGTTGTTAGGTAGTATCAATCACCTAACCTGTTAAAAACTTGCCTGGTTAATCTCTTGTCTTGTTAGTGAGCAGGCAGGGAGACAGGAACAAGAAGCTGTTTCTGTGTTGGCTCAGTTTGAGCTCGGAGGGGCTTTGCAGAAAGCTTGGCTGAGTATCAAATATGTACACTATTGCTCTACAGTAGTCCAGTTCCTTATCTTGAAACACTACTTAAACTCTCCAAGCAGTTTAGTAACCTATGGTTGAATGAATGTAGATACATATCAAAGTTTGTTTGCATAAAAAGGGATTGTATAACTGTAATCAGTTTGGTAGCAGGGAAGGGAAAAAGCCTGCTAATGTTGTCAATAGTGTAAGAACACAATTTTTTAACTGCGAAGTATTAACCACTTAGTAGAGGAAATTGATTACTCTGTTTCCCGTTGCTGAAATAAGACTTTTGGTGGCAACACTCTCGGGGTGATACTTAAAGTAACCTTGTATATTTCTTTGACTTCAAACAAGATAGGGAAGCTACTAGGCTTAAGGGATTTTTAGTATGGTGCTATTTTAACTACTAGTATGGTAATTAATGTTTAGTGTTTTAATTAATGTTAATTCCTTCTTGAGCAGAAATTATTGCTTGGGAGAAAAACATAGATTCTGAAACAGTAACTTTTCTTGTAAAATTTCATTGTAGTGGAACATTGCCGTACTAGTTTTTAGCAATGTTCTGCTTAATCTAGAATTTTGTCACTTAGTATCATAAAGTGCAGGACTGACTTTCAAAGATTCTGTTGAGGTTTGTTCCAAAAATGTCTTAATTCACACACATGGCGAATCTTTTATTTTTAAGAGTCTGAGTTTACAGCAGTAGCTGATATTGCAGCACAAAGGAGTATATAGAATTTGAGTTGTCATAAAACTGATATGGTTAATAGCTTGCTGTTGAAAGGGGCAGATTCTGATCCCATTCATGACTGTGCATCTTCCCATTCTTGTCCTGCTAGTCTTGGCTGCAGTCTTTCCTGCTCTTGTTTAGCAAGCTAAATAGTCAAGACTGGCTTTGTTGTTCAGCTTTTTCTGCTGGGTTGTTGAACTTGATCAGCCTGGTGAAGGAGTTAAGCACCACAGGCCATGATCCCTACCACTTGGCACAACTGCCCTGGGCAGATCAGAGGCCTCTGCTTGGGCCAAGTTCCTGAGGGAGGCTGCACCTCTCTGGACTGTGAGCTGCAGGGATGCCTGGGGGGCACCCACTAGCTGGAATCGAGTGATGTACCTGCTCCTAAGGCTGTGTAGTTGTGGAAAACCTATGTCACCAAGCAAAGGAATGATGGAAGGGGGTCAGCAGGCTTGCACAGCATCATAAATTACAAAAATTACAAGACTCTACAGATTCAAGAATCTGAAACCTCCAGGTATATTGACAGGGGGGCAGAAATAGTCTCTGCATATCAGGCTGGGAGATGCATACTCCCACAGTGCTGAAGGCTGGGGGCCTCTGACACCAGGAGAGAGATTCCTGTTCCTTGAACAGATGTGCAATTGCCAAATAGGTTCAGTGCACTGGAAGAAGACACATGGCTGGAAGCTCTTTGTGAGCCTTTTATAACCTGAATGATTCTATGGTTTTATACAACAAGCATCAGAACAGCACCTAGGGCAGCAGCAAGTGGTGAGACTGAGCAGATAGTGGAGAGATTGACTCCTGTAGGGAATAGAGCCTTGTGGTTTTGTTTTAGGGAGGTTTGCTGCTTCTAGATACTCCTGATAGGGATGTGAGGGAAGGACTGCCAAGTTGTGTTTCACCTTAAAATACTTAACCTTACAGCTCTTCTACTTGAACACTAATGGGTATAGCACGGGGGTGCCTGAAGCTTATCAAGCAAGACTATGTGGCCTTTGGAATGAGGACCAAGGCCACAGGAAGCCAAGTCGGTCTTCTCTGTGATCCTCACCCCCTTCTCACCATCGGGGGAGTAAACAGATACTGCCTGTCTACAGCTACTTAATTTCACAGCTCATGCTGATAGCAGAGCTTTGGCTCTTACAGCCTTGAGACCTCCTTTGCAGAGCAAGGACTACTGGGAGGAGATAGCATCCACCTGTCCAAGTTAGGGCAAAAGTAGAGATTATAGTAAAAGAAAATGACTGCACACAGTCAAGTAAGGAATTAGTGAACTTGCAAACAGTGTATAGGCTGATTTGAGCAAGACACTTGGTAATCTACAGATCAGATCTGAAGGCAAATCATCCCAGCACTCCAAAAAGGAAGTACAAACAGAACTTGATAGGGTAAGCTCTTGCTTTTTCTGGGCATCTGCAGGACTGGATGCTTCTCTGAAATATGCATTTATACAGTTGCATACATTATTGGGAGTGAAAGGGAGAAGGTAGAGTTTGGATGCAGCTGTAGGGCAACAATTTTATTGTGATATAAACACAGAGCTAGAGTGCTGCAATGGATGCATGTGGATGGCCTGAGAAGACAATCTGAGGTAGCAAGGAATGGGAGTTATATTTTATGTGAAAGAACAGTTGAATTGCATGGAGTTTTACCTTCAGTCAGATGAGCCTGTTGAGAGCTTATGGGTTAAGTTTTGAGTGCAGATCAATAGGAGTGACATTATAGTGGGAGTTTGCTACAGACGCCCTAAGAGAGAGGAAGCAGATGAGACCTTCAGACAACTGCAAAATGCTTCATATTTGCAGGTGCTGATTCTTTTGAGAGACTTCAGTTACCTCACAGTGTGGTAGAAGAAGCATCACAGCAGGACACAGGCAGTCCAGGAGGTCTCTGGAATGAATTTATGACCTCTTGCTAACACAAGTGACCACAGTGCTGATGTAGGAAGTCATTATGCTTGGCTTCCACTTAAAAAGAAGGGAAAAGTGGTTAGGACAGGCTGGAGGCAGCCTTAGTTGCAGTGTCCTTGGGATAGTGACATTCAGTATGGTGAGAAGGAGCAAGGCACAAATCAGGATCACAATGCTGGGCTAGTTAACCCTATTTTGAGCAGAGGAGTTATGCTAGAGAATTCTGTCAATGACCTCAATCACAAGTAGCTGCACAGGTTAAATGTGTATGCACCTGCTCTCTGCTTCCCTTCATGCAGTTCACTTATGCTGTTTGTAGTGTTCTTGTAGCTGCTGGGAGAGGTCTGCCTGGAGACTTTATCCATTTAGTTTTAATCCATCAGAGGATGCAGCTAAACGTGCAAGTGTACAATACAGCTCAGGTAATACAAGAGCTTTCTTCCTCCAGAAGGGCAGTGCCCCTTCCCCTGACCCTCAGCATCTCCTGCTCACCTTGCACTGATTGTGGCAGATCCACTGCAGGAGCTGACTCAGTACATAAAGCTGCCAGAAAGCTAACCTAGCAAAAAGCTGTGATCTCTGCTGGGCTAATGAGTTGAATTAGCTGTAATGGGGGCTAGGTTAATAGTCCCTCTGCTCTTTCCCATGCTGTTCTAGCCCTTTCATGAGCCTTCTCTGTAAGTGGGGTGCTGCCTTAAGGGCAAAACTTGTGCTTACTTGAATACAGCAAAAGTGAAGAAACCCTAACCAGGAGCCTGTCCAGAATGGAGGTTGTAGTTTTTAAATCTGTGCCCTATCATAAGAACAAGTGTGCATATAAAGAGTAAGTTGGCTGATTTTTTTTCCTTTTTTTCCCTTTAGATGAGAAGCATCTCATCTGAAGAGGAGGGACTGTCCTCAATACAATATCTTTAATCTAACTTGATGTTTGTTTGGAGGATAAAGCTTTAACATTCTTAGCTGTAGAAGGAATTTCTCAGTGTTTTTCTCACCTTTTCCACCCAGCATTACTAAGGAGAAAAGCTTTCCATAGTTGCTGTTTGATTTGGGCAATAATTTGGGATCTTAGGCAGATTAAACCAAATTCATTCAGCAGAGCTTTGATAAAAGCTTGGTGCAGTAATGTCTATTATTATAGCTCTATACAGAGCCGTAGGTAGAATGGTAGTAGAGTAGTGGAATGTGACAGTGAAGAAACTGGATAATTCTGGCAGTGCTCCTTTTAATGTCCTAGTGTCCCTGTATTGTCTTGTCTAGTTTGGGGTGAGGAGGGATGTGGCAAGGAATGGAATCTTCTGCATCCAGGCTTTAGAGACAGGTATTGGAGGGGTTTGGTCTTTTGCCACCATAATATTGCTGCAGGCATAAATTGTGTGTACAGAAAATTGCTGTACTATTGCATAGGCTGGGTAAGAGTGACTTCAGAATAGTATTTATGTAGCCATAATGTTCCTTTAGAAGACAAGCAAATCTGCATCTATGAAAGGAAAAATAGATGTCTCACTATACAGGTAGTGTTTTTTCCTTGAGTAGTCGGTGTCTAGGAAACCTGGCTACTCAGGGTTTACAAGTCTAACAATTCAAATGCTGCCTGTACCAAGGAACTAAAGTGACTTAATCCTTTGTGAATGTTATAATCCATTTAGAGTGTGTGCTAGTAGTCAAGTTGCTCATGATGAAATAATGCTTGTTGCTGAACATCCAGCATTCTGTAAGTGTGTTTTCTAGGAAGCACATTCAGAAAAACAGGATTAGCTGCCTAGTATAAAAAGAAAAAGCAGGTGTTGTCTGTATCCAAGTAATTTAGAAGAGAATAAACAGCTATAGATAGGTATAGATTAGGTACAGTTCCTTAATGTGATATTCTCTGACTGATTTTTGTTATGAATGTGGTGAAATACTTGTTAATCCTTTATAACAGTTATTCTCAAGGGGAGACAAAACAATCCTTCTGTTCTGCAGAAAACTGTTAGTGTTTAAAACCAAGCACAGACAACAAAAATGGAGAAAACAAGCCAATGGCAGTGTATGTCCAGGTAAGAATGCCTGTTCACATGTGGCAGAAACAGAGGACAGAGCTCCTGGGGGAAAAAAGGACCATTTTGTTAATCTTGTCTAGTGAGAACCAGAAGATGGTGGTGACAGGAAGCCATGGAAATCATTGAGAACGGAGACAAAAAGTGCAGACCTCTGATCCAGAGAGGAAGGTTATCACCCTTGCTACAGAGCCCAACCCACAAAGCTATTGCTTACCTGGTGGGAGCTTAATTAGGAGGGGAAAAATTTTCAGTCCTGTTTCTCCAGGGTCTATCACTGCAAATGAATTTACCCATACTTATTATTCTGTTCTGTATACTCTGGCTACAGAGTTGCAGAGAAGCTTTAGGGAGAGATTCAAATGTTGACATTTCTTTGGTGCTATGGGCAAGATGGAATTACCAACATGAGGACTAGTATTGCAGAATATCTCAGTTATGTCTCAGTACATCTTGAGTCAAGTAATATGGGTTCCATAGGTGTCTATATTGCACTTGCTTTGAAGTTTATTTAAAGCTTTTTCCAAATGCTTGTTTATGTGAGCTATATATACAAATGTACAAAGCTGTCTTTGTAAACCTGTCCTGCAGTTATTCCAAGATATTATACATAGCTGAGCTTCTCAAAGTCCAGAGCAGAATTGTCTCAGTGTGGATAGGGGATAATTTTATTTCATATTGAACACGACTAGATGCTGAATAGATATTTGTACATGAAAACCAGCAAATTACTAAAAAAATAAACATCAGTAATGCATAGGCATACGGTTAACTTCTATTGAAATTCACTCTGTCATGTAGAAAGTATCTGGATTGAACAAAACAACATGATTTAATACTAAACTTGGTCATTTGATGTTGTCTTTAATTGCTATGAAACAGGATGACTGCCTGGCTCCAACAAAGTAGATTATACCAAAGCAGACCAAATCCTATTTGTAGGTAGATTTCTTGGGTATAAGATAAAGATCTGAATTCTTGGAAAGTTCTATTCTGTTCAGAATGTTCTGTTCAGATTTTTTAGTGTTATTTAGTAAGTATATGAAATGTCACTTTCCTGTTTTACAAATTTACAGTAACAAGTAAAGAATAATACTACAGGAGAAAGACCTAAAAATTGACAGAAATAGCTATTCAACAAATACCCATACTTTCAACTAAGAATGAATCATAATTGAAACTTTAATCTTAAAATTAACATGCCCTGCAAACTAGCTGATCTGTACAGGTTACCAACATGTTCAGGATCCCTTACTAATTAAATTGTGAAAACAAAATATAGTAACCTGTAAATAGGTGCTTTAAATATTCCTGAGAAGTGTTTAAAACTGAAACTGCTGCTACTTGGTGTTTATTCAATGAGGAAACAAGCCATGCACTGATCTATTTTCCACTTTTGTGTCGTCACACTGAGTTTTTTAATCGGGTCTTGAATCAGCTCTAGTTGCTAAGACAAACTGTTGTGCCTAATTATGAACTCTATTATTTTTATAAATGCCTATAACATTTTTATTGTAGGTAAGCAAGTGAGAACCAAACTGTCACAGGCCTTTAATCACTGGCTGAATGTTCCAGAAGATAAAATACAGGTACTGCCTAATTATTTTTAAATTTTAAAAATTTTTTTTCCTTCCAAGACCATTGGTAACAGATTATTCTCTTGCATAGCATAAATTATCAGAAATCTTAAATGCACTAATTTCTGAATATGAAGTGAACTTTCAGGAAAACAACTTCAATGCAAAGCTTTTACTGTGATGCAACACTAAAGAAATTATTTCCATGTCTTACTAGAATAGTTACTTCCTTCCAAGTGTTCAACCTTTGAAGTTGTAGATAAGCAGCTATCATTGTTACCCACTTAACTCAGTTTTTAACACTGAGTTTTTAATAACTTACAAAACAAGCTAGACAACTACCTGGTAGGCTTCACAAATATAGTGTTTGATAATAAAATCTCGAGATTTTGATACAAGAATATCAAAGGCAGCAATTAAATCAACTTTAAAAGCCTAAAACTGAGAGGGATGTGTCATTTAGTCTGCAGTCCTTACTTTCTAATGGGAAGGATTGTCTAGGAATTCTCATTGTCTTTTCTCTTGGACAAAGTGTGCAAGATGCATGGCTGTGGCTGTGTATTTAAACACTGTGGCTTTTCAAATTAAATGTTATCTGCCTTTTTAGGTTAGACAGCAGTTTTGTTAAACTGCTACAGAGTGTGCAAAATATTTTCTGTCCAAAGCAATATAGGGAATTGATATAATTGATTATGGTTTTTGACACCCAGCTGGTCCTTTGTTAATTTCATTAATTGTAGGCAGAAGTATTCTTTAGCATTTGTGAAGGAGTCATTTTTAGGGTGGCTTAAAAGTGACACTTCATAGCTCTCAAGCAGCAAAGTGATTTGAGTGGTTTAAGAGGCTGCATTTCATAATCTAGGAACTCTTCCATTTTTCAGCCTATTTGTGTAACTGTCTAGCAAAGTTTATTCTGTCTTTCAGCTAGACACATCTTACCCTTGTCCTCAGACAAACATCCAAAGAAAACAAATATAGCAACCTGTGTATTGCATGTATGGGTTTAATATCACAGAGCAGAATTCAGATTGGAAGAAGCCTCTGGAAGTTATCTAGGACAACCCTGTAGTTAAAGCAGAGCTTGCTCTGTAGCTGCTTATGGCTTCTGGGAGCCCAGTTGAGTTTTGAAAATCTGGTGATGGGGTTTCTGCAGCTTCCCAAGGCCTGCCTTCTCATGCTGACCCCCTCTCATTATAAAAAAACCTTCCATTGTATTCAACTAGCAGGTTTTTATGTCGCAATCTGACTGTTGCTTCCTGCTCTTTTGCTGGGCACCCATGACATTGTGGTCCATTTTGGTTTAGTGCTAATAATAAACTGAAGCTGCAGTGCCTCTGTGTGAACAGAAGTTACCAGTTCTGTCACTTCAAACTGATGATCATGTAACTGCTATTGAAAACTTGGACCACTTGTTTTGATTGTCTTTATGAAGAAAACCAATGCTTTAATGTCTCCTTTACTACTTAAGTTGGTTGTAGTGGCAGGAAAAAACAAGACCCTGTCATCTTTTAGTCTTCACCATGTTGCAATTATTGCAGCTTCTGTGCATTTTAACTAAGGATGGTTGAAGTCTGGAGGACCACCTCTGGTCATCTTTTTGACCTCTCTCATGATCTCTATAAGATGTCCCTTGTGTATAACAGCCTGATTAATTTCCAGCTATTTGTATTTCCTTTATTAAAAATTTGAATTCTGGTATTCTTTCTGGGGCTTTTTTCTTACCTTAGATTATTTGTCTTTATGTAGTTTATTTAGATTATACAATTAAGGGTACTACAATTGAGGTTCCTTGGTAGTTTATTTTACTGTTAACTGCCACTGTTTCACCTTTTGCCCCAAGCAAGTGATCTTTTCTCCCAACACTTACTGAATTTCTAGTTCCCTATTGGTGCTGCACTGGAACACTTCAACTTCTCGAATTAGAGAACACTGGCTTTGTCAGGTGAACTTCTCCCTGAGAAGGCACTGCAATGGCCTAGCAAGAGTCAAACAAGTTCTAAAGTTGTTGCAAATAAGGAGATGGAAGAAACCTGAGTGTTGGACTGATAGTGCAGCAGATGCTGATTATATAGGTGTAGGTTGTAAGAAAACATAGCACTCTCTGCTGGGTCTTCAGCTTTCATCGTGGAGACCAGTCTTTTCATTTCCTCAGGCTACTTCCTGATGTCTTCTAAAATAATCTTTTTCTGGTATCTGAACTGTTTCACACCTTTCCTTCACCTTGGAAGCACTTTTGACACTATCTTAAGCTCACAAGGTAATTTGATAGAAACAGAGTCAGGAAACACTGTTTCCTTTAAACCTTACCTATGGAAGCTGCAAGAGGTCATGAAACTGCCCGTGATATGAAATAGGTCAGCAAGAGAAATCCTAGAGTAGGCTTATCCAGTGAACTCACAGAACACAGGGAAATGTTCCTGATAGTACTGAGAATGAGATAATGGACCAAAAGTATATTTAAACAAATAGATGTGTAAAGTTGCCTTCAGTAAGTACTCTATCCTTTGATTTCATGAGTGTTTAAACAGACTGTTCTTGCAATTGTATCTTGGGAAAGGGATTAAATTCCTGGGGTGTGAGTTTTAATCTTTGGGACAATGTTCACTGAACACCAGGTGGCTTGATGATCAAGAAAATGCTTACAGCAAAGTCTTTATTTTGTCCTACAGCACTCACCAAATAGGACCATACTGGATATTTGCTGCCATTTTATGGTGGTCTTAGTGTTTTTTAACAGTTGTTTTGATGAATTTTGACTGAATGCAATGTTTGTAGCTAAGGAGTATAATTGGTTCATTAGCTCTAAAATCATATCTTAATCAGATGTGTTTTGCAATGAGTTTATACAGTGTGCAGTTTTATGTGCTTAAATTTATTTCCATTTAAGCAGGTCCTGAATGTATCTGTTGCTTGCATGGCAGCTGTGGGATAGAAGCAGCATATAGTGTTAAAGCTCTTCATTTTTTGATGAGTTGTTAAGGTTCTGTTCTACTCAAAGCTAGTCAGCTACAAGCCTAATGTTGTGAACAGTTTATTGCAGACCTCAGGTGCTGTGTGATACTGGTCTACCTAGTAACAAGCAGAGTGTAGGAAGCTTCTCAAAAGAAATTGTGGCTGTTGTCTTTCTTTCTGCCAAGAATTTTCCAAATGATGTTTCAGAGGGAATAGTCTGTCCTTTAAGAGCTTAAAACTGAATATAACTGCACAAAGTGTGGGAAAAGAAACATGAACTCTCCACTTATCAAAACATGGTTCACAAGAGAAATGTGATAATGGATGATACCTGACACTCTCAAGAACTGACTTCGGGAGATTTCAGGTTTGTAAATCTAAACATTTAAAAACACTGTTTATTTTATTTTCCCCTAGTCATGTTTCTAATAACAGCTATTCCATGACTCCTAGCCAATGGCTTCTTTTAGAACTGTAGCAACAGTGAAGAAGATCATGCAAGTGGAAGCACTTCAGGGAGTAACTTTGAATCTGAAAACATTACACATAAGACTATGTGATCCAGGGCTTAGAGAAAACTGGATGGTGAAGAGAAGCATAAATCTGTGCTAACAGTAAAGGCAAGTTGCCTGAAGAGGAACCTCAGTGATAGAGAATATAGTTATTTTAAACATGATCCATTTTAAGTATAGTCTCACAAAAGTCATGGTTAAATTACACTGACAGACGTAACACTTGTCTCTTCTTGTCATAGGTTATCATTGAAGTGACAGAGATGTTGCACAATGCAAGCCTCCTTGTGGATGATATTGAAGATAACTCAAAGCTACGACGGGGCTTTCCAGTGGCACACAGTATCTATGGAATTCCATCTGTAATCAACTGTGCTAATTATGTTTATTTTCTTGGCTTAGAGAAGGTTTTAACCCTTGATCATCCAGATGCTGTCAAAGTTTTTACGCGTCAACTTCTGGAGCTCCATAAAGGTCAAGGCTTGGATATTTACTGGAGGGACACGTACACCTGTCCTACAGAGGCTGAGTATAAAGCCATGGTACTGCAAAAGACAGGCGGGCTCTTCGGATTAGCTGTAGGTCTCATGCAGCTCTTCTCAAATTATAAAAAGGACCTAAAGCCGCTCCTTAACACCCTTGGTCTCTTCTTCCAAATAAGAGATGACTATGCCAACTTGCACTCCAAAGAATATAGCGAGAACAAGAGTTTTTGTGAAGACTTAACTGAGGGCAAGTTCTCATTCCCAACCATTCATGCAATTTGGTCGAGACCTGAAAGTACTCAGGTGCAAAACATTTTACGTCAAAGGACGGAGAACATAGACATAAAAAAATACTGTGTACATTACCTTGAAAATGTTGGTTCCTTTGAGTACACTCGGAATACATTGAAACAGCTTGAATCTGAAGCCTATAAGCAAATTGAATCACTTGGGGGAAACCCTGAGCTTGTAGCACTAGTTCAACAGCTGAGCAAAATGTTCAAAGAAACTGAAAATTAAGAAATTGACTTCTGTGTGTCTTTTGAAAACGGGAGAATAACCAGATGGAGAGTTGTGATAATCAGTCTTATGTAAAACTTCCTCTTGTAAACATGTTACAGAAATTACTGTTAAAAATAACTAGTCATTGAGTTTTGAAATATATACCCTATTATCTCTAAAATCTTAACTGTAACTGCTTACAGTTGACTTTAAAGCAGATGTACTAGAACTAAAACACGTTTTGAACCTAAGTGTAATAGTCTTGACAGAATCACAGGCATTATTTCATACCTAAAACTCTCATGCCCCTAACCAGGCTATGAAAGTATTTTGGTTGAAATTCTGTGTTAAATTAAATCAGGTTGACATGTGAATATTATGCATTTTAAACAACGCTCTTGTGAACCAAAATTTGTGTTAAAAAAAAGATGGTACTTCAACCACAATGCACATAATATTGTGTGATATTTCTAAGTTTGACTTGTGAAGATCAAGGGGGTCAGTTTACTATGTCCTAGAGTGAATATCCTATCCAGCTTCTGTGGATATTTTCAGGGGAATGTGAATTATGAAAGATACTATTTCATATGCAAATAAGACATGCTCAGTCTGAAATTGTGACTTGATAAAGGTTTTGCAGTACCTTAGAGAAAAGATTTCATCACACCAACGAAGTGTAAATTTGCTGCTGATTCCAGCTCTGTGAGTAATTTTGCTCACCTGGTTTTAGATTTTGAAATTGTCAAACATTCTGTAGCCAGAAACTTAAATCTATGCATTAGAGCTCATATATGTAACTGCAAATAGCAGCATAATGAGCTGCTATTAGAAATGGAAAGGGATTCATACCAGGTAACTTGAGGACACCATAATTGGCGCTGGTCTCTTTAATCTCTGCTTATAATTGAGGGGCTTCTCCAAGACTTTATTCATAATTCATATTTCATTCCTGTCCTGAATTGCTGTCTGGAGGCATGTTCTGTATCTCTCCAAAGAGACAAGAGCTGTAATTTTTTTCTTAAAACAAAGTACAGTATCTTGTTTTACAAGCTACAATACCACTTCAGTTTTGTTAATTGCTTAAATAGAGCTTTAAAATTATAGACATACCAAAATAGAACTGGGACTGAGAGCAAGATTTAGGGGTAGGGCTGATAAGTAACAAAGTTCTCTGCTCAGAGATATATATAAAATATAAATATATATATATAAATGTTAATAAAATGTAAGCAGAGATGTTTGGTTTTTTCTTCCCTGGGCTGGCTTTAATCAGGTTCAGTTCCCTTAGTATTCACAGGTATATTAAGCTTTGCCTTGGGGTAGCAAGGTAATGGTTTGGATCAAAGGTAGGACTGGTGCTATTAACTGTGGTGTTAGCTCAAGCATACTCTGAAATGGACAGAGGTGCTTGGCTTCTGATGGCTAAAGGATAGTTTTATGCAGGTGTTCATTTACTGCACCTGGAAAACAGGGAGAGCTATGATGTTGGCTCACTGAGAAAACTAACTGAAGAAGGTTGCTGTAATGTCTTCCCTGGGCAGCCTTAATATCTTTCTGAAAGTGATCAAACATGGCAAAATTGGGGATGACTACTTTCAGGCTGAAATATTATGTAGTTATGGATGATAGCCTGTCCCTTTTATCTGCATGCTGAGGAGAAATCTTTGATTAGACACTGAATAATAGGCTTTTCACTGAATGGAATTGGTTGCGAGGACTGAATAGCTTAAAGTTGGTGAAAGGTGTCTTTAATGTTAATCAAAGAGAATTGTTATTCCTTTTTCATAACTTGCAGTCCTTAGTAAGCCTGCGAGTTTTTAATGTGTTATGTGAAAATACTGTCTGCAGCAAATTACATTTATTTTGTACCATGTCTTGGAAGTTTCTAAGCACTGTTGCAGTTAATGTTGAATAGGGGAAAGCATTGAAAAGATTATTGTTGTCAGGAGAATCTCCTAATCTTACTGTGAAATGTATCCTTGTGCCTGTTAGGATGTTGTAACTGCAACACAATGCAAAGTGCACTTAGTGCCATTTCATTTCTGTTCTGTTGCTGGATGTAAACAGTTCTGTACAATCAGACTTCCATAATGAAGTAGCTTTTCTTACTGTTTGTATAAAGCTTTTCTACCATCTGAGATTTCTGCTATGTCATTGCTCCTTTTTTTCATTCTGGCAATTCACCCCAGTATTTATTCTAATTCTATATCTTGTGGCATGTGCCATCATTAGGAGTAGGTACATGGATGTTTTCCAGTTGCAGACCATTTTAACCACAAATGGGTAAGAAGGGAACAGTTGGTCCAGCTTTCTTTTCCCAGGTTACAAGAGGCCATGCAGCTCCCTCTTCTGCCTTCAAGGCGTTTGATGGCAGCATTCAAAGCATGTGCTGAAGGCATATCTGGAAAGGCCCACATTGTTGCTCTTCACTTAGGATAAACAGGATTGTGAGAGCTGTTCTTGATGTATTTGGGAGTTGGAAGAGGCTGGGATATTTCCCCTTCATCTGCTAAGCTGGTATAGCATCTTTAAATACTAAATGCCAGTAGTAATGATGTCCCTTAGTCAAGGTAGATTTTATTATTGGTGCCATAAGATCAGTCTGTGCATTTTCATCTATATCCTCCAAGGTTATCACTGGTTAAGTGTTAACTTAACAATGTTATCACTATTAAATGATGCTCCTGAGGTTAAGCAGTGTTAAGAAAAACCCTTCATTAAAGCAGCATGGGAGTTCTTGTGACTGCACAATTAGTTGTGTGAGTGCCCCTCTGTTGCTATGCCTCCCACAACACAGGGAGTAGGGGTTTTTCCTGATCTTCATAAAATATGCACTGTTGTAGAATGGCAGTGCAAGTTGCAAGTGGAGATGCCCACAGGGAAAGAAAGGGGATGCTGGTTTCAATGTCAGTCTCTTTGAGCCAGAATCATTCCCCTTATGTTCCTACCATTGCCAGCAAGTTGCACTTTGATCAGGTTATCAGTGCATTTCCTGGGGATTTAGTTCTTGCAGTTCATATTAAGAGAAATGCAAATACTCATCAGTCTGGAGCATTCCCCACTACCTCAGTCTGTTTTCTGATTTTGTGTTTGCTTGGTTGTAAATGAGTACTGTCATCTGTCTTAGAGTAGCCAGCCATTGGATGGGACGTTGGTCTTTGCTTTTTCATAGGCTTATGTTTATACATATACCTCATCAATTATGATGAAAATTACATGATTTCAAGACCTTCCTGAGAAGATAGCTTTCTCCTCTGCTTTTGAACTCAGGCTGTTCAGGTACCCACTCAGAGCAACTTTGTATGTATCAGACAGTTCTTGATATAAACAACATAGAAATGTTAATGGGAAAAAAAAATGTTGGCTGTTCTTTGTTTCTGCTTTTTTGTTCATTTTGCTAATCTGGCTGCATGTGCTATGGAAATTTCCTATATTAATTTCTGTTTTCCTCAATTATTGTTAAAATGCTAGTAAGGTATAAAAATGTGGGGTTTGTGAGATGGTTTGCATTTCTAATGTAAAAATTGGTTTGAACTTTAATATGCCTTTACCACTGAATTGCATCAGGCTTTTATTCATGTGCAAAGAGCCATGTGGGCATCTGTTGCTCTACTTTGTCTCATCTTCATCATTTTACATTTCAGGTTTGGTATTTACTATGCTCTTTGTATTATTTGCTTAGTACTTCCACTGTAATTCTTCTTTCAGCTATATTTCTATTCTGCTGTTAATACCAAGCACACATAATACCATCAAACTCAGTTTTGATCCTGGACAAACATACTAGTCTGGGTCTGCTTTTGAAATGTTGACTCTTGGCTCATAATTTGTCTTCACAAAAGTAATCTAAGATTGATCCAAGATTTTCTGCAATCTTGAAATGCCTGAAACTTTCTTTCCAGGAAGCTGGAGCCTGTAACATCTTATATGACCATAAATTATTTTTGTCTCATGTAGGTTGAGCTACTTTCCTTGCCCTACCTGTTTGCTTTCAAGATCCATTTTGCTTTGGTGGTAATACCTGTTAGGTCTTTTTATGAATGAACTTAACTCACTAGCCCTGAGAGAGGGAAGTTAGTTTTTGTCCAGGTTAATGAATTATCCCACTCAGCAAGAGCCTGATGAATGCCAGAACTGGCAGGTGGACAAAGGCCAAGGAAAGGACTTCAGAATAAGAAAACTCATTTTGGCCTCCTAAGGCTGCCTCATGTAATTTTGCCTTCTTTACAGAATTTATTTGGCTTAGTTAGGAAAAGCTAAAGTGTGTGGTTAGTTTCCCTGAGCATCCCAAATAGACTGAGAGAGATACTTTAGTTAAAAATTATTTATTCTGACAATTATTTATGTAACTTACATATATCATCTAAAGATTTTATTAAAGGTACAGATAAAGGAATGAAACAATGTACTCTGTTTTATTTTTCCTTCTCTTAACAATTTTTCTGTTCTTGAAGTCAGAGAAACATAATTTGCCATGTGCCTGTTTGAGTTGATTGCTACCTCACACTAACACCCTTCCTGAAAAAGTTTTATCACAGCTGAGCATCAGCATTCAACCTTTTTTGCAGCATTTATTTTAAAATTACTTCAAAGGCACCTTGTTGAGGTGTGGCTAGGAATAATCCATGATTCATTAGCTCACTTCAAGCATATAATCTGCAAAACTTCTGATAAAGATGCAGGTTAAACCACATTAACCCTGGTAGTGTTCCTCACCTGTGTACCCTATGGAACAAGTACATTCTCAGTTGACCTACTGAAAAGGTATTTACTGATTATCTGTTTAGTACAGCATAGAGAACCATGGCAGATACACCAAGAAGGCCTAACGTGACACTTCCAGGGAAAGCACTGCACAACCTGACATGAATTTGTGTAGAAGACTAACTCTGAGGTGAAGGGAAATCATAGATAATGATCTGTTTTTGAGCTCCTGGAAAATGCTCTACTCATTGCTGTATGCATTACATGCTGACAGTTAAGCAGCTGCATCATCTCTTGCACACAGTAGGTCATTTTCACTCTCTTCATAATGCTGCAGTTGCTGTTTCTAGAGCATAGAGTGTAAGCTACTTAATCACTCAGTAATTACTGAAGTCTCTAGAATGGCAAATGCATACATTTTGTTTATGTATTTTGAAATACATAAAACCTCTTTTATTCTCTTGTGATGTGTGTTACTCTACAGAGAACTTCTGTTGGCTGAGGGAGGCATAACCTTTCACTGACTGGAGTTATTAAAACCAGGCTGACACCAAGCCTGTGTGAACAGATTGAAGGGGGAAAAAGGTTTGCAAGGAAAAAACCCCAAAGTTCTTTAAAAGTAGAATTTCCTATAATTGCAGAGTTACCATATGAAGCATGGAACTAACTCAAACAGTTTTTCTGTGGTTTTGACTGAAGAACCTATAGCTAACTGCTTTCTTTTGAGGGATGGAATGTACAGGTCAAAGTAAAAGCCATACAGAGGAACTGTCATTGCTACTCACAGAAGGGTAAAAACTGTGCTATAAACCTAATCTCCTACCTTTTACACCAACCAGCCTGAATGTTCAATAAATTCAGAAGCTAAATCCATTTTTACTTACGTGTTTATAAAATGCCGAAGTTGTAATTTAAGGTAATGATATGAAAATGTTAAATGGGTCTAGTTTCTTTGGCATTGGGACTGTCCTGTTCCTTGTCAAGCAGATCATGAGCCATGGCTGTTTGTTGATTACAACACTGAAACAAGAAGTACAAAGAAACAGAAAGAACAAGCCGTAAGTTTTGCTATTCTCATTATCATTTTAGAAATAAATTTGACAACATGCATGTAGATTGTGAGAATGGCTGCATCACCTGTCAAGCTAGGGATAAAACAAGGGCAGCTGGGGTCAGAAGGAGCAAAAATATTTTCTTGTTTTCAGTGCCTTTCCTGACAGGCAGTACACAAAGTGGAGGATGCTCCCAGCTTTGACCTTGGGAACAGTGGGGGAGTCAAAAGGAGAGCAAGAGGCCTCACTGCTCTCACTTGTACCACTTCCACGTACCTTCAGCTACATGGCTTGAAACTGGAATAGATCGTTCCAAGAGTGCCCTCTGTGGGAGACGAGTGGGCTTAGGAACCCAGATGAGACAGCAGCCCCACCAAAATGGGGAAGGAGGACTAGGGTATCTATTTTTCCCCCAATTCTATTAGTTGGCCTGAAATAACACACTACCTATGGCAAGGGAGGACTATGAAATAAAGGCACAGAGTTCTTTGCTGGGCTGTCCCCTTTGTGCAAGAGAGTAAAGTGCACCCTCAAAGCCTGTTAATTGAAGATGCAAGCTATCAGCGTGCTAAAGAATACACGCACTATCCAGATTGTTTTGATTGGAATGTACTAGTGTTACCAAATACCCATATCTCATTTCTGTAGTCAGTATCACAGCCTCAGAGTAAAGAGTACTAATATGCTGCCTGCCAAAAGGACAGACAGATTTCATGTAATGGAGCTGTAGGACTTGAAAGAGCTGATGCTGATTATTTACTGTCATTATTGCTCCAGTCTTGGTGGTGCCAACATTCAAATGATATTGTTTGCATTCAGCTGTTATGAAACACAAGAGATTTAGAAAGGTGAAAAACATCAATTAGGATACTTTGATTTTTATAAATACAGCTCTTAGATCTTGCCATACCTATCTCTGTCAAATTGAAGAGCTCTTACTCAATTTCTGTTCCTCACCGACTGGTACTAGAACACACTCAGGTCTTTCATTTTTTGCTGTTAATCTTATGCACAGTGGACATTTCGATTTTCCTGGATTCCCCCCTGGATACTTCCCCCAAATACTGAATGTTGAACTAAATGCAGCAGCAAGTGTAGCAGCGTGCAGAGGAATACAAGCGTGTGGGAGTCCGCCTGGAGCGCTGCTGCTCGACGACCCGCCCGCGTTCTCCTCAGCTGCTGCTCCGTGAGAGCGCCCCAGCCTTGAGCTACGGACTGGAACCATCTCTTACTCAGTGTCGGTTCACCGGTGCCGCAGGACTTTGGCCACCCCGTGCTGCTTTACAGCACGACACCACTTCCCCGGGGCCCCTTTCCTCTCTCCTCACCGCCCGCCGCAACTCTGCGGCCACTCCCCGGGAGGCGCAATTCCCGGGGACGGGCGGGCACCCGGCACCGCCCCGCGCGCCCGGCTCGCCCAATCAGAGCACCCGCCTCTCACTCCGCGGCATGCTGGGAGCTGTAGTCCGGGGCCTGCAAATCCGCGCGGCGGGGCAATCTCGGTGAACACCATTACCCAGAAAGCTCCACGGCGGCGACGCCCCGGGCCGATTTGCCCCTGAAGGCGGTGTCTCGAGCAGAGTAGGAGGCGGGGCGGGCCAATAGCGAGCCAGGGCAGGGCTGCTCCGGGGCTCGCTGCCATTCGGAGCCCTCCGAGAGCCGGGAGGGGCGGGGCGGCGGGCGCGGGGCGGAAGTGCGGCAGCGGAGCGGCCCCGGCGGTGCGTGAGCGGCGGCCGCGGCCCCGCGCGTGTGGAGCGGGGGCTGGGGGCGGCCCACAGGAGCCGGCTCGGCTCCGGGAGCGGGGAGCGGCACGGGGCGGCGCCGGGCGGCAAAAGTGCAGCTCCAAGTAGGGGCGTTGTGAGAGCAGCGGCTTGCGCGCGTGTTAAGGGCGTTCCTCCTGTGCCTGCAGGTCCGGGAGCAGCCCGGTTCCCGCGGCCCCGGAATGGCTGCCGGGCTGCCTCCCGATGCGCTGGGTCGGCGGGTCGCCTGTGGCACCGACTACGGGACTGTGCGCTATGTGGGCAGCGTGTCTCCTACTGCAGGTAACTGCCACACGAGTAATAATCTTCACGTTTTATGGCTGTTCTCATGGTTCTACTCATGTTGTTTTTCATTAAAAAAACCCAATAGCGTCGAGTAAAACGAGGCAATTTACAACTTGATTTTCCTCATTGTTCTTGTGTAAATGTGGTGACTTCTAATCTGCGCGAGGTTTTTAGGTTTTTTTCTTAAAGAAGTCAGAGTTGTCAAAAGGAGTGTAAGAAGAACTTCACAGTCTTTTCCCTGATCTCTGTGCAGACAGTCAGGGAAGGTGAGAGGTAGATCTCCAGACCAGGTGATAACATATTGTGTTGGGTTTGTGTGTCAAGGCTCTGGGAGTGGCAGGGGCTACAGGGGTGGCATCTGCCGCCAGAGAAGCTGCCAGAAGCTTTCTCCATGTCCTACAGAGCCGCTGCCAGCCGGCTCCAGGGTGGGCCTGCCACTGGCCAAGGCTAAACCCGTCAGTAATAGTAGTTGCACCTCGGTGAAACCTTCTTTAAGAAGGGGAAGGAAAAGAGACTCTTTGCACGAAGGTAGCTGTGGCCAGAGAAGAGCTGAGTGAGAATATGTGTGAGGAACAGCCCTGCAGACACAAGGGTCCGTGAAGAAGGAGGGGAAAGACATACTCCACACTCTGGAGAGGAGATTCCCCTGCAGATCTACTGAGACACACACGCTGTTTCCTGGCAGCCCAGGGGGTCAGCAGGGGTTCAGAGATCCACCTGCTGCCCATGGAGGAGGCACACACAGGTGGATGCCTGAAAGGAAGTGGTGACCACACTAGAGCAGGCTCCTGGTAGACCTGAGAGATAAGCCCTGCTGGAGCAGGTTTCCTGGTAGCTCTTATGTCCTGGAGTAGCCTTTTCCTGAAGGACTACACCCCATGAACAAAGGGTTCCACACTGGGGCAGTTCCAAAGGAAGCATGCTGTAGCCTGTGGGGAGGAGTTATGTTGGACCACTCCATGGATGACTGTCTTGTATGGGAGGAGCCTGCACTGGAGCAGGGGAAGGACCACCCTCTTTGAGGAGGAAGCAGCAGAAATAAGGTGTGATGAACTGACTGTAACCCCCATTGTCCACCTCTCTGTACCTCTCAGGGGAGGAGGTAGAGCCCAGGAAAAAGTGAGATTTTTAAGATTTGTTTTACTTCTCATTAGGCTACTCTGATTCTGGTTGATAATGAATTCAGTTGCTTTCCCCAAGTCATGTTTTGCCCGTGACAGTAATCAGTGGGTGATCTCTCCCTGTCCTAATCTCAGCTCATGAGCCTCTTGTTGTATTTTTTCTCCCCTGCTCAGCTGAGGAGGGGAGTGACAGAGTGGCTTTGGGTGGGCACCTGGTATCTAGCCTGGGCCAACCCACTATAGATGTTCAAATTTATGGGAAGATTCCTGATGCTTGGAAGAAGACCAGCCTTGCATACAGTTCTAGAAGAGGCAAGAAGGATGACCAGGAAATGTAGACTCATTAGCCTCACTTCAGTTTTGTGAAAGATGACATAGCATGTTTCCTTGGAATCCACTTCCAAGCCTATGAAGGACAAGATTGGTACTTGTAAATAAGAAGTTGTGCTTGGTAGATGTAATTACTTTCTACGATGATATGACTGTGAATGTGGATGAAGGGAGTACAAATCATATTCCTTGACTTCAGTAAGTCTTTGAATAATGTCTTCGTAAAGAATTTTATTTGGAAGCTGAAGAAATACAAGGTTAATGGACTGTTAAATTATTTGAAAGTTGTCAAGTGAAAAAGTAATTAAAGACTTGATATCTGTAATGAGTGAGTACTACCAAAGTAAACGCTGGGGTGTGTATTGTTTCATGTATTCCCCAGTGATTTGGGTGATGAACAGTGTTCAACCTCAAATGGCTGCTGTGATGCAAGGTAGAATTGCAATCCGGGTCAATGTTTATGAACTTGAGGTTTGAACCCAAGAGATTCAAGGAGGATAAATTTCTGCATGTAGTATGGACCAGAAAGTATTAGTGACTCAGAGAGTCTGTTGCAAAGGGCTTGGGAGTTAAGTTGGATACTGTTATGAATATGAGCCAGCAGTGACCCCTGTAACAAGCAGAGATACATGTTGTACTGGGTTACCTTAGAGGGGAGTGATGAGCGTGGCCTGCGAGTTAAAGGAAGCTCTTATTCCTCTCTGGGAATGGGGTTCTTGACAAGGTTACCCTTGGAATAATGTATCTGCTGTGGAGCTATTCCAGTTCGAGAGGGATGCAGGCAAACTTGAGAGGATCTCAGAGGTCTCCTCTCTTGAGGAGTCTTGGAAGGCTACCAGGGTGGTGAAGGGCACTGACCATACACATGTGTTGTGAAGAGGTTGAGGGATCTGGGCTTGGTTAATGTGGTGAAGAGAAGTAAAAGCGGATCCAATGGCTTCCTGCAGCTGTTTGACAGCTGGGTACAAAGGTGGCAGAGCCAAACTCTCCTTACAAGTGCTAGATTATACAGTAAGGGATGATGGTCACAGCAGGAAAACCTTTCCCATTACCTTGCTACACTACAGTGCAGCCCTGGAATATGCTCACCAGATGTGTTGCAATCTTTCTCTCCTCAGAAATTTTCAGGGTCTGGCTAGGTAACAAATTACCTGACTGACTTTTTTAGGGGGAGGAGTAGTGCGATTTCTAAGTGGAACAGGAGGAAAAGGATGGCTACCAGGAAAAAGCGGATTGAGAAGGGGAGTCGAGCGGAACCTAGTATTGGAATAAGAATCCCAATATAACCAGTTAGATTGTGCCTGGGTCAGTGTGACCCTCGCTGCTGGGCCAAAGGCAGCACTGTGGTGCTTTACCCCAGAGATACCTTGGCTGCTGGAGATTGCAGCAGGGCACTGGTGCAAGTCCAGGCTTGTCAGGGACTCCGTTTACCTCAGGAGAGAGAGCTTCTGGCGATGGTGAAGAGAAAAGGAGAGGATTCTGCTGGAGGGTTGCCAGATGTTTATTCCATGGTTACAGATGTCTGAACCAGGGCAACTGCTGCCAACAGAATCAAGGCCGCATGGTCTCATTAACCTTATAAGCTCGGGGACAGGGGAAGGGGAGGGGACAGGTGAGCTACCAACCAGGTGAAAGGGGCAGGGTCTCAAGGGACTAGGGACACCTATCCAATGTCCCCCAGGCCTGAGGGACCAACCACACGATGCCTTGCTGGAATCTTAAGCCTGATTGACAGGACTCACTCAGCAAGGGGGCGAGGGGGAAGGGAGAGAGGCATAGGCACACCTGGGAAGGGACCCTGAAGTTTAAAACAGGACATTGCAACACACCGCAACAACCTAGGGGGTCGAACCCGCATTCATATGGGGATAGTTTTTCTGAGTCTGGGGCTGTTTGGGCAAGTCAAAAGTTTAGTGCGGTTAGGAGGATGCTTAGGGTTAGTGATAGGGTCAGTATGAATAGGATTATGTTTATTACTCTTCTCTGGGGTTAAACCAGATTTTAAGGATTGGAAGTCGATTGTAATTAATATACTAGAAGAGTAAGATCCTCATCAGTAGATTGAGATATAGAGGAATAATCATACGACGTCTACGAAGTGTCAGTATCAGGCGGCTGCTTCAAATCCAAAGTGGTGGTTTGATGTAAAGTGGTATTTAATTAGGCGTAGGAGGCAGACGAGTAGGAATGTGGATAATCTCCTGCTTTGACAGAGGTTAGGCTGAGTGAACTCAGAGGTTCTTTCCAGCTGTGCTTTCTATGGATATGATGCTGTAAAATTGAAAAAGTATCAACCATTTTTTTCAGGAATTTGGCTGGGCGTGGAATGGGATGATCCGGAGAGGGGAAAGCATGATGGCAGCTATGAAGGAACACAGTATTTTACGTGCAGGTGAGTTGGTTCACAGCATTGGCATGTCATGTGTGGCGACGAGATGCTCATGGGAAAAGGCCCTTTGGCAATTTTTAGGGCAAACCTTTCTGTTATCAGTTGGCCAATATTAAAAAGATCATAATTCTGAGTGCTCTGACCAGCTAACCCATAGAGGCTCCAGCACTGATATTTATCCAGTTACAACTATTAGGGTATAGTAAATACTTAGAAAATACAAGTCATGTTTTCAGAGGTATGTTATAAAAATGAGACTTTTGGATGTTGTTATTATTAGTAGTAGGTTTTAGATCTTTTACTTTAGTTAGGAAATCAGTATTTCCTAGTGACTTTCATTAGGTAATTCTGAACTGAAATATTGGTGCATATTAAGTGTCTCAAATACTGTTTGTATTTGAATTTAAGCTGACTTGCATATATCTTGTTAAAGGAAAATGCCAAGTTCCTGTTAATGATTTGGGTTATATTTGTATCACTAAGGAATTGTAGATATATTCATTGGATTCAGTATATGCAAAACATAGTGCAGCTGTGTGGGGTTTTTAAATATATGCAGGCATTACTTTTAAGTGAAAGGGTTTGAGCACTTAACATGTTTGAAATTGTGGAATACACAATTCCAAACATGTTAGTTAATATCTAAGATGGATATTAACTGCAGCAAGTCGTTGATTTCTATGTCAGGACACATGCAACAGCTGAAAGTTTATAAGTTAAATAGTAACTGGATGAGTTCATAGAAGAAAGTCATCAATAACTCTTAAATACTAGAGATTGCTAGCTCAGTAAGTTCCTGAGCATGGAAGTGGTGAAGGATGAGAGAACAAAATCTATTCTGCAGAAAAATAAGAAGAAAACACCACCTGTGAGGACTGGATATTTTTTCCTTGTATCCCTAGTATTTAAATAATAATAAAACAAGGCTTGAGGAGGCTAAACACACTTAATACAAGAAAAAAAATCAACATTGTTGGATTTTTTTGTTTCAGCTAAGGAATTGGAAGTGATGGTTTCAGCACAACCAAGTCTTAAATTAATATATTAGTGGAAGTTGCTTCCTAAATGTTTTGAATTTACTTGAAACAGTTTCCAAGCTGAAGCTAGCTATGTTCTGCTGCAGGAGAAAAAAAAATAGAAATAATTGGCTGACCATTCCAAATCTCTCTGGACAGAAAAAGCAATTGAACATTTCATGCATGTTTATTCAGAAACTCGATTGCTTTACATTTGTGTGTGTATGATATTTATATATATATATATATGATATTATATATATATGTGTATAGACTTCTGGGGTTTTAGTAGCCATTAGTGTGCTTTCAGGAGATGAGATCTCAGAAACCTTGATTCTTGATGTAAGAATCAATGTTTTGAGTGAAGCTCAATACCCATAACAAATATAAATGTTGTGGTCTTCAAACATGTTGTTCTTTCAATACCTGTTCTTTGTGCTCTGCTAGTTTCCAATCAGAAGAGGTCCTGCTGGATTCTAAGAAAATACATAGATCCAGCAGCCCACCAAGACAAACAGACATAACTTCCTGTGTGCAGACACATTTGTAGTTCTTCTGTTGACTATTGGGAAAATGTAGGCAAACTTAAGTAAGAAATAGTTACCTTATTTTAGCAAAAGGGTGCTGAAAAACAAAACTGAAAACATCACCTAAACTCCCCCAACTGAAAACATCACCTCTTTACTACTACTGATTAGGAGGGAATAATGTTTCTTTGTAGGTGAATATACACATCTGAAAAAAATGCTGTATTTTTCCCCTTATCATAAGTATCCTTTGCCTACAAGGCTACTTTGCTCACTCCTTGAATTCTGATAAGCAGAAGCAGCTGATCAAGTAGCTTGTGCTGTAAACAAATGCAGTGAAAGGACATTTTGAAATTAAGGCAATTTTGAAAATGACTGCTTTAAAAAATACATCTTTCAGAGTGACATTTGAAAATAAGACCATAAGAGGAAAATAAAACTGATTTTGAGATTCTCATTACCAGAGAATCTGCTTTCTTTTCAAGTCCTTACTTGAAACAGTAGGTCTGCTTACTGCTCTATGTGATCTCTATAGTAGATTTTTTGAAAATATGACCTCAACTTTTATGTTTTATAAAAGGCAGTACATTTATCTGCCTCATTATGTGGTGATAATTTAACTTCTTAAGAATATGAATACCAAGGAACAAAACAGCCATGCTTCAAATTATGCTGACATCATGAGCATGTTCAGCAGCCCAGTATCAGCTAGAAATGGCAATGCACAATCTAGTGGTGGTTTTGTGTTCAGTTTTTCCCTGATAATAGGATCTTTTTTCTTAATAACTGAGGAAGCTACTATTTTAGCTGTCAGTTCCAGTAGTGTATAATGTAATTATGTTCTGCAGTCCTTCAAGAGAAATGAGTAATCAAGCCTTAAAACTGTGTTAAAATTTGTATGCAGCTTTTGAAACATGAGTGTGCTTTCCAATATGTTCTGGTCCCACAGACCCACTGACACATTTGCATGCGTGTGTTCCCCTGGGAAATGTGGGTTACAGCACACCCTCCTCCCATGGTTGTCCTATTCTTGTTGCATGATGATCTGCTTCTTGTTCCAGATTATCTGCTCCATGAAAGATCTGTTCATATTAAATTAGGCTATTTTTTCTTCAAGGATGACACATTCACCTCCAGGAATATCTACCTAGAGAACAAGCAAACTCTTCACATACAGGAAAGAATATCATTTTAGTGTCCACGAAAAAAAATTATTTCCATTTTGCAAAGGCAGAAAGCATTCCTAAGATTCCTGAGAAGGTTTCAGTTAAGAAGTTTTGTTCATCAGAAACTCGTGCTCTTTGCTGCCAGTAGATCTGTGTTGAAACGAAAGGTTGTCCCAAACATGTTCTGTGCACCAGCAGAACCCCAAGGTGGCATCTAAAGCTGCAGATGTCTGTCTGTCTTTCCTTGTTTTTTGAAAGCCCAGAGTCAAGTTTCATGTCTGTTTAACTAAGGTAAACTTTCAAGAACTTGAAGTACTTGCTCATGCTTGCAAGGCTTCTTCTGTTCAGTCAGGAATTTAATACACCATGGCAGGTTAGTGTTAGGTGTCATTTATAAGCATTGTTTGGTGCCACAGCCTCTTTCTAAAACTCAAAGGATTTTCTTTACTGCTGTGTGTAGGTTCTTCTAATAGAAGTTTTGTCTGTTGAACACCTTCCCCTAGAGGGAAGAGATCTGTTCAGGTCTGTGTAGAAAAGACATTCATGGATTCAAACAGTTCCACTTTATGACACCTTGTGAGCCTTGTAGTGCATTTGCTGCAGTCATGGTGGTAATTGCCTGGAGTTGATCATTGCAAACAGACTGTACTGGGCAAAGAAGCCCTTTGATCCATGCTTACTGCCTAGGCTGATAAAGCTGACATCTCTCTCTGTGGCTCAGAGTCAGACAGCTCAAGTGTGTAGCTGTTATGATTTATGCACTCCTGCATTTTTCTTCAGTACTGAGAAGTGTGTGTGTGATATTTCCCTAGCATATGAAGAGCCATCATGTACCTGTAATGATGAGCAGTGCCATCACTTTGTTTTACATTAGCAAAGAATTATGCCAAATTTCCTCCTTATTCAGTGGAAGCTGACAGCTAATCTAAATTTTAATGAATATCCTTGAAGCACCCTGGGCATGGCAGCAGATGGGTTGTGTGCTTCAGGCTACTGAATCATGAATAGGAAGTGTCCTAGAAGATGACTTCTGAGATTGGGGTCAACCTTCCTATTTTAAAAGTCAGTAGGAAGTGTCAGTATTAACTAGAGCCAGCCACTTGCCAGAGCCCCACTTGTGCATATTCCACATTTTCTGCTTAAGGAAATTGGGCCATATCTTCTACCACTCTATTTCCTCACAGTCTTTTGTTCTGGCTGCAAAACAATTTGCATACATGAGAACAAAATCTCTGTTCTCAGACTTCTGAGTGTTCATCTTAAGTCAGGTTGATCAGTAATCCGTAGGTTCTTCCATCTCATAATATGCATGCTGGATGACTCTTTGGATTAGGATTTATCTTTTTAATTCCCAGTTATGGAGACTGATGGCTAATAGGTGTGTATATGCATTAGTCCATGTGCTGTACATTATTTGTTAGATATGTACATGCAGCTTGTACAGTTCCTATGTCCTAATGTGAAATTTCATACAGGCAGTGTGTTTTAGGGAAAATGAGTTACACTGACCTCTCTCCTTGAATGCACAATAATTTTGCCTGAAAATAGGTTCCTATTGCAGTTTCCTTTCCTGTCTTTTGTGACAGCTCCTAAAAAAGTAGATCAAATAAATAGACTGGAACTGAGAAAGAAGCTTAGGCTTTGGAATGGATTTAAATATACATTAGTTAACTTATAATAGCATGCAGAGTAATGGGAAGTGATAGCAACAGGAGAGAGAAAACCTATCACCTTTTGATCAGGACAAAAAGAGAAGTGTCTTGAGAGATAAATACACTAAAATTTTCAATTTTCCTGTAGCTTTATATGACAGGGGACAGGGTAGCTAGCTAGGTTCCTGTGCTTGTTTTGTTTTTGTTTTTTTTTTACCTAAGGATAAACTGGTTCTTGCACAGAAAATGAAGAAGGAGATGCCAATAGAAGTGGTGACCTGATAGGACAGAAATGGGCTTAGGAATGGATGTGGTGATGGAGGAACCCAAAGGCCTTGGCTATGACAGGGAGAAATGGCATGACAGGAGGGATGCAGAAGTGAGGTTCTAGATTAGCTCTGGTGAGAGGGTTGAGGAGAGCAGAACTGTTGAGTGTTGAGGGATGGTAATGACAAAATCATGGTGATAGGAAATTGGATAGTTGTTGTCAGAATAAATTGACAGCAGGACCTAGTGTGAAGTACAGATAGACAGGAGTACAGGGATTTTTTCCAGAGCCACAAGCAGAATCCTGTACTATCTGCCATCAGTGAAGCTGTTTGACTTAATTAAATGCAGAAGTGATATATTTGGAGGCAAGAGATGTTCTAGTTCAGGTCATAAAAAGGCAATTTACTGTTTTAAGAAGAGGTATTAAAAAAGAATCACATCATTTTTACTCTTGAGAAAGTTCAATATTTTAATCAGTTAAGTGTTTGCAAGCTATGAAGAATTTCAAAGGAATGGAAGAAATTACTTAAGAGAAGGTTGCTGGATTAAAAATGTATTGAAAATGCTTATCAAACATGAAAAGTTCATACCAGATTTATATTCTTCAGTAATTTGCCTTTCTGCTTCTTTTGTAATCATTGCACTCTAAACATAGTCATTACAAAACTAGACTGAAAATATTTTGAAAGTAAATATTATCAAGTTTCTACCTAGGTCCTTCTTAAGGATATGAGAGTAGAAAGGCTAATAAATGAAACTGGCACAGGAAATTTCCAGCACTGATTTTTTTTTGCAAAAATGTGAATACATGGTGCCCAAACTATTCTATCTACTTGTAATAGGTTCATAAGATTTGGGGCCTTTAGTTACTGTTTTTACTGTGAGCATTTTGAACTTTGTAGCACTGGTAGTTTATATTACGGTGTGCTAATTAGACACTTGATGCTCACATGCTGTTTTGAGAAGTTTTATTTACACAAGTGATGTCTTCCTCCTGATACTTTCCTACCAAAGCCTGTTGTCTTCTCAGCTTGATGGCAGACAGATATTCATAGCTACCAATTTTCTTCCTGATGTTTTCTGGCTGATGCTCCTATCAGAGCCTCACCATTCCCATAGCTTGTCTCTGCTGGTTCTTCCCTGATACTGTGTTTCCTCGCTAACTTTGCTAGAAAATGTCAAAGCAATTGCGTGGTAAGATGCAGGAATGCAACAAAGTTTTTTCAGTGCTCTAGAAAAGCCAAGAAACTCCACTGGACTGACTTAAATATGCATGATTGGTTGGATATTTCTGTTGAATATTCAAAATTGTTACCAAGTTGGTATCAGGATTTTTCGAAGTGCGTGTTTGTATAAGAGTTCTGAGCGCTACAATTTGTATGTTGTGTCATTTGTGTTAATTACTAGTGAATGATGCAAGTCAAATACAATGTAGCATTCACTAGTCTGAGTATTCCTCAGGCTTTGATAAAACTCCAGGCACATTTATTGTATGATTTAGGTAGCTTTGTGTCTATCCTTAGGTAGAAACTTCTTTTTCTGGAGAACCTGACATCATAATGAGTTTGGAAATAGCAGAGCAGTTATTTTTTGTCACAGACATGTTTTATGAAAAAACCTTTTGCCAGGATCTTTTCTCCTGAGAAGCTGGGAAGCTTCAGCTTCTCCATGTTTTGCTACTTTGGAATGTGATTTGGAGAACTGTTTACCCAGCTTGTGAAATTGTTTTTACTTGATGACCAATGACAGCCACCTGTGTTGAGGCTGTAAGCAGCAATTTTATTATTCATTACATTCCTTTGCTAGCCTTCTGATGAAATCCTTTTCTTCTATTCTTTTTAGTATAGTTTTAATATATAATTTTCTTTTAATATAATATATATCATAAAATAATAATTCAGCCTTCTGAAACATGGAGTCAAGATTCTCATCTCTTCCTTCATCCTGGGGCCCCTGCAAACACCACCACAATTTTTAATAATGGTACTGACACTGCAATTTTGATGTGCAATTTTGATTTTAGGGAGCTGGTGCTCCAGTTCTCATGGTATCTCACTATGTGAAATTCTATCAAGTACTGTCAAAGATACTCTGAGAGTCTCACCTGGCTCGCTGGGAGCAGTGATATTCACAATTAGCCTGTAGAATTGCCTTTGACTGCTTTGGCTCTCAGTACTTCTGTTTAAAGCAGTAATTAATTAGTCAGTGAATGTTAAGATAACAGTTTATATTTCAGCTTTTCCTGACTGCTCTGTTCTAGGCATCCTAAAGGAGGATCGTTCATCCGGCCAAACAAGGCAAATTTTGGCGTAGATTTTCTTACTGCAGTAAAGGATCGGTACGGATTGAATGATGAGCAGAATGTTCAGTGTGGCACAGGGAATACAGTAGTGTTTGGAACAAAGACTGTGGAATTTGTTGGCATGGATTCTGTTGCAGAACAGCAAAGGCAAGTGTCATATATGAAAATCTGAGATACATTATTAGTGATTGATCAGTCAAGTAGTATTTCAACTGTAAGGACTGCCATGCACATTAAATTGTTGTGCCAGACTGCACTGTGGTGGAGACAAGAAATCCTCCAATTGGCTTCCTAATTTACAGGTTTTACAAATACAAACTGGGATTATGTCATGTTTAAGTGCTAACAATCCTCATTCAGGTTTCATAAGGAAGCAGAGGATGATATCTGGTGAGAAATGAGTGATAAATTATCATTATGTTGGCAGTCATCATACACATGCATGGTCTTTTTAAAATAGATGTATTTTAATGTTTTCTTTATGTTGTACAGTGTTTTGTAGTCTTTGTTTACTCATATCACAAATTAATTTCTAGCCAAGAGAGGGAAGACAGAAAGTCACTGTACTGCTAGTGAAGAAGTTTTTCAATCAGTTGATGTCATGTTTATGTACCTAGAAGGATAAGAAAAGCAGTAACTTCATGATGTGTCATAAATTGCAGTTCTAATGGCCCCCAGCAGAAGAGATGTATTAGTTCAGTAGGTGGCAGTCTCCTTCTGAGCTGATATTCCACAACTATTCTCCTTTTCTCCCAGAGCATACTAAAGCAGTCAAAAATACTTCTGATAAGTGATACAAAGACTGCCCAAATAACTCTGAACCTCTTGAAAAACATGTTGCAAGAAACCTTTTTAACTCAGAATCTCTAATTAAATTCCAATTCTATATTTAATCTGTTTTACCAACTCTTTATTTCAGTTGGAACTATGGTTCAACCAGACTTATTTTGTAGTAGTGATGTAAAGGCAAAAAATAGAGATGTATCTCTTTTTGAGTGCGAATGACACTGCAGTGTGGTAATCTGCACATTGCTAATTCCCAAGGAGATACACATGAAAAGGATGTTATGGAGTTGTAAAAACCAGGCATTTATGTAACACACCTATTTCTGTTTGAAGATTACCTAACAGAATGTTCTTTCTCACGCAGACAACTGAACAAACTGGTGGATATCTCGGTGCGTGAGTGTGCAGTGAGCCATGCTGGTCAGGAAGAGGAAATCAGCAGAACATGTGCCAGTATCCTTTTCTTGCTGTATTGCATGATGCCATAAATAAAGTACATACTTTAGCATTCCAAGTGTTCACGTCACTGAATGATACTTGTATCTTTTTATTTAAAAAAAAACCAAAAAGTTAAACCTGAAGTTTATATTTAAAAGTTTAATGTAATGTTAAAAAGTTAAACAGCCAGGCGCCTACAATTTTTGAGAGGAAATGCAAATTATGCATAAAAATAGAAGTGTAGTCATAGGTTGTTATTGTGACTGCAGTTTCAGAAGGCTCCAGCAATGGTTTTTTTAACAATTCCCTAGAATAGAAAACCATATAGAAGTAGAACTGATATGTTCTGTAGACACCAGAGGTTTCCAATATATAACAAATAATGTGTTTAGTACACTGCATGCGGAGGCAGTGTTACAAAACTACAAAGCAGTTTTTATTTGTTAATTTTTAAGGACTTATAAGAGTTCCTGTCAGTATAGAAATTAATCCATTTGAGGATTTGTGTGGTTAAGCTCTTCTATAAAACTATAAGCCATTTCCGTATCAGAAATCAAAATAGAATTTGCTGTAACTGAGCAGTACCATCCCTTAGTGTAATCTATTTCTCTTTGATTCAATACGGAACCCTAATTCTAATTCTGAAAAAAGGAAGTTCAGTTTTGAGATAAGTTTATTTTTCTTAACAAGAAATTTCAGATATGAGGCATATAAACCTATCAAAAAATCTGATATCATCTTGGGAGACAGTAGCAGCTATTGCTTCTCAAGTTCAAAATCTGGAAACACTTAATGTCAGGTATAAATATTCATATTTGAGTTTCTCTTCCTTTGGGATGGGAACAAAAGCCAAGAGGCTCAGGATTCAGCTTTCTAAATGTAACTGGATACAAGAAGACTCATTCTAATGGGAGCTAAGGTTTTGGTTTTTTTGAATCTTGTTTTTAAGCAGCTGCTGAAGTTGTGGGCTGTAGTGTGGGCTATATTTTTCTGACATCTGTATTCAAGAAGAACCCTAGGAGTTCAGCTTCTGTGTAAAACTAAGTTCTGGAGAACATTTTCTTCTAAGTTTTAAGATTTGATCTTTGGGGTTTTTTTTATTCTTGATACATTCTGGCTGCTCAGGCAGGTCTGCATTTAAGAACTCACTTTTGTTTAGCCAACTGTGTCTTGACACTAAGCTTAATTGTCCATAATGCTTTGACTAAACCTTAATTATCCCAAATCTTTGTCTATTTCTGTCCTAAAATGATGCTGATAAGAAATTGTTGAGACCATGGTGACAGATCTAGGGGAAAATCTCCTGTACAATGATGACATTGAAAAAGGAAGGAGGATGTTGTTAAATAAAGCTCCAATTCTATTGAAACAAGAAAATTCATAAAATAATTCCAAAATAAAGAACATTTCTAGTACACACCTATACACAGTAATTGGCACATGCCACAATAATTTTCTGGTGTGAAGTAACACAATGGATTAAGTAGCAGCCTAAATCACCAGGGTTTTTATTTATTCTTATCGTTATTGTGACAAAAATGTATTTTTAAAGTAGTTATAGGTGTTCTATTTTTTTCAATATTTAGCAATGAACAGCTGTTTGCTACCTGGGTGTTATTTGTAAATCCATCTTTGCCTGGAGCATATAATGATTTATTGTTATCAGCGTGCATGAGAATACAGAGAAATTTATTTTAATTCACCCAGAATAATTTTTTCAGTTTTTCATTGTTGAGAACAATACTCTAGACTGAAGGGTCTTCAGATGTTTTTTGTAAAAAAAATGGAAAACAAAAGGAGATTGATGCTGGAATCTGATGCTTACAACTACAAACTGATAGAGTCTGAATCAGTTTTGTATTGTTTTGACCTTCTGTTTGCTTTAAAACAGCAAGAAGGTAAATCTGTTACTGATTTTTTTGTGCATGGAATGTTGGAGGAAGAATAAAAGTGATTAACCATCCACCAGCTTTTATGTGGAAATTTTACCCATAAGTGTGTAACTCTAAACTACATTGAGCGATTTTTATGAGAATATGCAGGTAGATTACACCTTAGGAAAGAAATAAAAACTTCTCTTTCAGGGTGAATAATGCAAACTGATTTGAAGACTGCAGATTTGAGGGTCTTTATCTTTTCTTCTTTGTAGTGATGCTTACATATTGAGAGGGGATTTTACATACTTTTGTTTTGCTGGGGTCTGGATAGTCTTGTGGGCTCTTCATTTTCAGTCAACACTAAGGAGCTTAAGCCCAAGCTCTGGCTTTGTTTCATTTAATATTAATGAAAATCATTCTTTTCATGTTGAAAACTTAGTGAAAGAGGCCACAGAGGAATAAATATGCATTCTTGAATAAATATGCATTCTGGAAGCAGGAAAATAAATTAGGAAAGAGTATGTTTGAATATAACTAGAAATATATTTTATTCTATTTTAAAATATGTGACATCTTGACAGTGATTTTAATTCTTGGAGGGTGTAAATTTCTTTTTCTTTAATGTGTAGCTCCAAACTAATGACTTAAATAAATGTGATTATTCATTATGCAATTTTTTTTTTAATGCAGTGAAAACAAAATGAAATTTCCATCTACATCAACTTTTACATCCAGTGCATTTTCAAACTTGAAGATTCTGGCCCTTAATCAAACTGAAATAACATGGACAGAGGTAATAGCCTTTCCTGATTTTTTTAAAATTTAATATCATTAGGTTTCTGAGGCAAGGGAAGCACAATAAATATTTGTGCATTGTATTGTTCTACTGAAATCAAATCATCCTGAGAAAAGGTGCTGTTGGGTAACTGTGTTAGTTACATATTGACTAATGTACTTCCTACATAATGAAGGAAGTGATATTGGCATAGCAGTCTAATAAGAAACATTTTACTTCATCTACATCTGTAAATTGCCAAATCAAAAGAAAGCAGTTGAGTACAATATAGCTTCGTGTCCCAAAGTTTTTTTTAAGTGAAAACCTTTTGGTTTGTGGTAGCTGTTGAAAATTTACCTGTCCTTGTCTGCATCCAATGGAACAAATGCAAAGAGAAAGAAAATATTTCCTTATGATGAGAAAAACATTGGTTTGGCCTCACTTAGCATCAGCAGGAGGCTGATTGGTATCTTTGCCCATACTGATGGTTCTTGAACCACATGGTGCCTGGTTTTTGGCAGCAGAGAGCAGAGGAAAAACAAAGCTCTGCCTCATTTCAGGCACTGAAATGTGCACACTTAAATGACTCTCTCCTGCTATGGTGTCTTATTAGGAATGAAGTCCTGTTGTCAGCTGTAGCTTAGCAGTGGGCCTTTTTTCAGAGATGGGGCTTGGGACGTGCATCTCAGTGTCCTGGTACTTAGAATAGCTTCTAAATTCCAAACTGTTATTTGGATTTCTCAGGGTCAGATTTTATAGTACTGCATTGTAAAGTTACATGACTTTTCAGATCAGCTGTCCAGTAAAAGAGCATTTAACAAAACTGGAGCTTGAGTAGAAAGAAGCTTCTGCATTCTCTTGTTTTGCAGCAGGACTAGAGGAAGGTCACTGCTGTGTTTTTGTTTAGTGTCCATTCACTGTGCTCGTAAAACTGCCTGTGGGATTTATGGCAGGACAGTGGATAATCCTTCCACAGTAGCAGCAACATGAATGCTGAAGGGAATGGAAGAATTAAGTGGCTGCAAACACTTTAAGTGTCACCTGGTGCTCCTCAGAGTAAATGTGTGCATTGTGGTGTTTAAAATGTTGGTACCTGCCAGCAGCTGTCCTTCATCCCTCCATGGGGTGACTGAAGGGCTGTTGGAGCCATGGCTGCAGATGAGTTCTCCAGGGCTAACTCAATGGCAGTGAGAAAGCCCCAGCTTAGCCAGAGCAATTTAAAATGATGCAGCTTTTGGGTTTTTTCTTTTTTTGAAACTCTGCTTTAGCTGATGATTCGTCATAGGCCATAAAGACATCTTTGGTTCCAAAATCTGTTTTATAAATTTGTTCCAGTTCATTCCCTGTAAGTTAGGAGACATAAGCCTGTGCTTCAAAGTGGTGTTCCAGGGCAGTCAAACAAAAGGGGAAAAATAAAGGCATGGGCCTGACATCAGTACTCTGTGAACAAATTACTTGAAAATGTCACTGCTTAGGCTCTGAGGGGAGTTACTTGACAATTCAACTTTCAAATAGAAAATAGTCATGAATATAATCCAAGCAAATGAGAAATACATTTAAATTGTTGATGGCAATATAAGCAAAAGTCTTAGGAGTGTTTTAATTTTAATGAAAATGATTTATGGTGAACAGCATTTCAAAATTACTTGTTGTTATATGTAAGAATATATGGCATTGAGATAGTTATAATTGGATTTTTTTAGTTTGTTCCTCTGTTTTGAAGTATTTTTCACAGGAGAGGGACATGCTTAACTGTTATGCAGTAATACAGAGCTACACATTCACATGCCTTGAGCATCAGTTTTCAGAAAGAATTCTTTCATTAGTATATGATTTGCATATATCTAAATACTTCTGAGATTATTAGTATATCAGTAAAAGAGCTTATTACTGTAGAATTGTTGATTGATTGTTCAAAACATAACATAGAACTTTCAAGGGGGGAAAAATGTCCTGTAAAATGACTTAAAGTTAGCAGCCATTGACTTAGAAATTGAATTAATGCATCTGAGTGTAATGAATTTGTATTTATGGCTCCAAACCCTTTCTTTCTTATTCAGCATTTAAATCATAATGTTATATTTGTGATTCTATTTTCAAACTAAGATTTTGTATTTATAATATAATCTACTGTTATACAGGGTAAAAGAAAAATCTGGGTTAGAACAGAAGTGCAGGATCATGCTTCTGGCACTAGCAAGTAGCAGCAGGTAGTTGGGAAAAATTCTAGGCAAAGGGTAAGCACATGGTAAGAGCTTCTTAGAAAGTAATCTGGAATTGTGTGGCTTTGTGAGCTCAAGACTATATACCTCTAATTAATATTTGTGGATATTTTTGTTTCATGATTTATCTAACTGTATTAAGAACCCATTTGAAAATTTTGCTGTGCGTATCATTTAACATAAATTCAACCTTTTTTGGGTTCTGATATTGCTGCCTGGTAATTTCATTTAGTAAGTCCCAATGGTTTATATGAAAGTAACTTAGAACAGCTATTCTCTGTTTCATGGTTTTAATTCCTGTTTAGCTTCTTTGTGCCTTTCCCAATTATATTATTTTCTTCCTGGGATAAACAGACTAAAGGTACAGGAACATCATGAACTTACATGGTGACAATTGTTTCTTGTTCTTATCTTTATTTCTTCTGCAATGGCTCTTGCATTTCCATTCTTCTGGTTTTGAGCATCAGTGGCTCTCTTCTGGGTATTTGTTACCTCCCCATCAGCTATCCACAATGAGGCCCCAGTCTTTCCTGGGGGTTAATTCCATGTCAGATCTCTGAACTTTTGTTTCTGAGGAAGCTATTTTAAGCAGTAGCTGGAAATTTGGCAATTTGAGTTTTTTGGAGTTGTGTTGTGACCTATCATTTAGCAATTTTCTAGTCATATTGAAAAATCTTCAGATACTTCAGGCTTGTGCAGTTTTTCTTTTTATTCCATCCATCCATCCCAATGCTGGGCTGTGGTGGAGCAATCTCTGTTACTGAACGTGCACCTCATTTCTCTTGACTCTGCAGGTTTCTTGTCATGCTTCTTCATCACCAGTGGATACCTATTTTGGTCTGTCTTGTTGACATGGGGGAACACTATCAGATTAAAGAGATGAAATATCTGTTCCCTGCTCTTGCTTTGGAACAGGAAAAGTTGTTATATCTGAGTTGGTGTTTGTGTGTTACAGATATGACTTTTCATATTTTTGGGGGTGAAACAGTTGAGTTCCAAGTCATAGGCTGCCTCTGGAGGAGATCTCAGTGTTTACCCTTGGCATGGTGTCTCTTAGGAGTCAGTTGTATAGGCCTGCAGCTGGATGGATTCATGCTGTGTAAAGTTAAATAGAACTGTGTAAAGTAAAATAATACCTTTTATACAATTTCAAGGCACAAGATCGAATACAAAAGTATCTTTGTTAATTTTGTAGCCCTTTTTGAATTGATTTATTTTCTTTAGAGTGCTTGAAAACTTCAGGATGTGTTGAATTCATGCAGTTCTTGGCTTTTAGTGAGTTATAGGCTGGCACAGTCCCAAGACAGAAAAGGCTTCAAGCTCTGAAAAATTAACATATTAAAAATATTCTGCAAGATGTATTATGTGTATTAGCTATACATAGGTTCTGGAACTTCTGCACATGTACAGAGTTTGTACAGCCAGTTCCTCACCTCACCGTAGGGAATACCTGGTCACTCCAACTCACTGAATAAATTATTCAGTTTCCAGTCTCAGCTGTGAGGGTGAGCACAAGCCTGGGACTCACAGTCCTGTGACTGCAGAACCCCTCTGATGTCATCTGTGCTGGCAGATGCAGGCACAGGGGAGCCATCTGGGAGAAAGGGAACACTAGGAAGTCCTTAATAATTGTTCCTCTGGTTTGGAGAGCCATAGCTTGTTCTGAACACATTCAGAGCAAATTTGCATGAAGTATAATTTCTGAAATATTCCCATCTTTTGTAATATTAAATAAAGTTTTGCTCTTAGGTTCTTCTTTGTGCTCAAGGATGGCCAGTACTTGAAGAGTTGTACCTTTCTTCTAATAATATTACAGTTTTGGAAAGGTGAGTAACATGAGTCAGTCAGTTGTAAGCCACTGGTGTACCACAAAGTTACACAGCACATAAAGTTACATTCCTGTAGCATTTACATCACCACAACAATAACTGATGCAAATTTCACATGATGTATTTAAGAACATTTATAAAGGTGCACAGTTGTGTGCATGCAATTATATACTTAGGAAAATAGTGGTTTTATTGGCCAATAACTTTAAATGTTCTGGTTTTGTGTTTGTTTTTTCCAATATATCAGGCCTGATAATGTCCTGCAGACCCTGAAGTTGTTAGACCTTTCAGACAACCAGCTACTGGATGGAAATCAGCTGCATCTCATAGCACAGCTCCCCAGGTAGCTGTAAACAAATTTGCTGGAAATTCTTTGTCCTAGATATTCATCTCCGTAGTCCTTGTTGGCTGAAATGTGATAGTATTGATGTTGCATGAAAGATTCATGAGATCTTGAAATAGAGGCATTTTGCCCTCTTGAGGAGAGTAACTGCATTATTTAGTTGAGCTATTTTAATATAATCTTGCTTTTGTTGTATAATAACACATTCTTCAGCTGTGTGTTATTAGGTTTTCATTATACACTTATGAAATGAAGGTGATTTACCACACTTTGCTAATTTGCAGAATTATCATCTTACCCTGTGCACCAAAACAGCAGCCATGATTTTCAATAGCCACAAGCTATTTTAAAAAAAAATCATTTAGAAAATCACACATTTTAAATCCAGGAGCCATTATGAAATTTGAAATTGTTGCACTTACTCACTGAAAATGTTATTATCTGAACACGGCTGAAGTCTGGGTACTGCCTGTGAGGCTGCTTTTCATTAGTCAGTGATGCTGCACCACATCAAAATCTTTATTAAGAAGAGAAAAAAAATCAGGTTGTATCTCTGTGCAAATAACTTCCTGCGCCACATACAGTGATCATTGTGTCTATTGAATTTCAGATTAGAACAGCTAATACTTAGAAACACTGGCATATCTTCTATACACTTTCCTGATGCTGGATTTGGTATGTAAAAGAAGTAATTTATTTATAGTTTTAAAATTCTGTTAATTTAAAGTTTTCACTGTTTTCTGTTACTCTTTTCCTAGGATGCAAAACTAAAATGTTTCCTTCGCTAAAACGCCTTGCAATAAATGACAATAAAATATCACAGGTAGGTTAGATTGTGATGGTTTCACATTTTGTAAATAAATGCATCTTTGTTTAAGAGTAACTTTAAGTTTGCTTTTTAAAATTTCATTTTATGTGTAAGATTCTGAGCTAACTGTTGAACAATTTGTTCAATACAGAGGCATAGTTTTAAAATGTAAAAATATTTCTTAACACTAATGTTATGGCAGCTACCTTATAATTTCTCTCACAGAATTCTAATTATCTAAAGTTTGAATTTCTTGTTTTGGTTTGTTTTTTAAATAAATGGAGTGCAGTTCTTTCCTTAGCTACATGAACAGGATCCAAGTACTTGGTTCAGACGATCAAAAGAATTTTTCCAGTCATGTTTGTTGTTCAGGAGAAATCAGTGTTACCAGGTATTGTTCTGAAATGAGGTTACATATTTCTTAAAAAGACTCTTCCCTCCCATTTCAGTGGTCATCTATCAATGAGCTGGATAAACTGCCAAGTTTGCGGGCACTGCAGTGTAACAATAACCCCTTCGTGGACACCGAGAAGAACCCAGAGACCCTGAAACAGCTCATTATTGCCAAGATAAGCCAGTTGGAGGTTTTGAACAACTGTGAGGTGGGTGATACTTCAACAAATTGCATGAGTCTGGCAAAAACTTTAAATCACTGCCTGGGGAATTGTTTTCAGTTTCTTTTAAGATTATTGATTGTTTGGGTGCAGGAAAAGTAAAGTGCCAACTAATCCATCCCCTTGTTAGCGGGGCAGTCACAAGCTCAGTACAAGACTGAGCCCTGTTTGTGAACATTGCCAACTCAGTGGGGACTCGGACAAGATGGGTCAATGGTGGTTTTTTTTCAATGCCTGAATTGTGTTGAAGTTGCAGGACTGTTAACAAAAACCATACTCTTAAAAGAAAGAAAAAAATAGAAAAAGCAGCATAGTCTGATCTGTTTCAGTGACAGCAATACCAACATTTGCCTTCTGCAATAGAAAAATATAATCCACACCAAATCAAACTTTCAGCAAATGTTTATCGTAAAGGAGAGCAGAAGCAGCATCTGATCCATTGCTACACAAAACATCCTTGCATCACTATATACAGCAAAATCTTTGCTTAGATATTAATTTATTGTTGAGTACACAGAGGGGCTTAATGGCTCTAAAATATACTGAATATATGGATCACTCAGTATTTGGAGACATGGTTTGTAAGATTCTTGGGAGCATTGAAACATACTGAACATCAAATAAGACCAAGGAGTCTGTGGCACTGATTAGATTTTGTTCTCTGGAAAGTTATATAATCATATTATAAGTTATAATCATATTATGTGCCATTCCTGTGTCAGTACAGATCCTTCCTGCTGAAAGAAGAGGAGCAGAGCTTGATTATCGCAAAATATTTGGAAAGGAGTGGCTAGAAGCTGGCGGGCATTGGAACCCAGAGAAAAACCAACCAAGTGAAGAATTTCTTGCTGCCCATCCTAGATACCCAGCACTTTGTCTTAGTAAGTACAAGCAGAGCACAATAGCATTTCCTCACCTCTGGCACTGTGGCAGCACTGGGTTGGTCTGTTTTCAATTTCTCTTCCCCTTGGGTGTTTTTTCCCTGTGCTGTGTGCTGGTTTGACCAGGAAGTGGAACTCTGGGATGCTGTGGTCAAACCAATGGGTGCTCAGATTTTGCTATTGGCACCTGATGTGCCAACAGGAAAGGCCTACAGCCTTAGGAAAGCCCATGCATTGGCAAGCCTGTGTGCCAGTGAGCTTTGCACAGAACTGCATCCTTTGGGGCATTGCTGCCTCAGGAACTCTGGCTCCTGGCCTCAGAGACCCCAGCACCTGTGTGCATCCACCCATCCATCCATCCATCCATCCATCCATCCGCTCTCCCAGCAGTGAGAATGTTAAGCAGCCCCCCCCGTCCTGGATGCTGCAGCAGCTGGCCGAGGCTCGTGTCTGCAGCCCTGTGTGGTGCAGGAGCCACCATGGCTGTGCTGAGGGAACTCCTGCCTGATCCTGCACCACAGTGGTCCTAGGTCTTCAGTTTTAGTCTTTAAAGGGTTCTACTACTTTTCTATTTTTCTTACTTCTTCTACTTTTCTTCCAACAGAATATGGAGCACCTGAAGAAGGAGAACTGAAGGGACAACAGCCTTTGACTCTGAAAAATCAGCTCCTGAGTAAGAGGCCAGAAATGGTCAAAATTGTTCCTTCTGCATTTAGACTATTTTATGAGCTTAGTGTCTCCTAGGTGTAGATGAAGAACAAAAAGTTCCAGCTTGTAATTCTGATTTTCTGAACTGTCTCAGTGAGTTTGACTGGAAAGCTGATTCTGTGTACCCTCATTTTCCCCCTCAACCCAAGCCAAATGATTTTCTCAACTGAGATTTAATGGAGAACAAAGGTTATTGATACTCCATTCTGACAGTGTGAATGGCTTCTTTACAAAAGACATCTCAGCCTTTAATCTCACCTGCTCTGTTTTCTATTTTACCTTTTTTATAACTTCTTTAGGACAGACAAGAAGAACATGGGTAGCTTTGGTATTTGGAGCTGTCTACATATTTAATCTAGGTTACATCCTCGACTTGCAAATTCATGTAGCTGTTTTTCCCAGCTGACAGAAGAACTGAAAATTTTTACTTCATGGGCAAAATAGTATTTTAAGGCATTACATTCTAATGCATTAATGTGGAAGAATAAATAGAATAAGGAATCTTAGTGGCTAGACATAAAATAAACCTTTGTTTAAGAATAAGTCTCTTAATCTCTGTAAAATAATTAGGCTAATTATATCCTGTGAAAGTCTTTGTATGATGCTTTTGAGAGGACCAAAAGCCTGTTTTAAACTGAATAAGCAATTTCCATTCTACTGCAGGTTATTTTAAAAAAATGAAATAGAAATTAAGCATTTTTAAGTAAATACTCATTTTGACCAAAAAATCTTTAAGCATTTAGGGAGTCACCTCTACAATATTGTAATTTACCAAAGATGAGTAAAAACTTGGTTATTTTCATTAATTAATTTTTCAGATAATGACTTAATGTTATCTTAACTGCTGAGATGCAGGCTACCTCCTAATTTTTGAGAGATCAGGCTGAGCTAAGGGAAATAATTTGTAATAAGAAGAGACTAGAAAGACTGTGCTTCTGCCAGAACAGGGCTTATTGTTCTTTCACTAATGCCTCACCCTTCTTCTTTAAGCTTTGACAATTAAGTGTCCTGAGAAACCTGAACAGAAGCCAGTGGAGAAAAAACTGCCAGGTAAGAACTCTTGGCTTATGTTCAAGTAGTTGTTCCATTGCTCCTTTTCAAACAACTGTATTAAAGAATGGCAGCTGTCTCTGGCTTTGTCAGCTCCTGAAAGCTTTTCCTCTGTCATATAAAGAAATGAAAAAGACAGAAATTATTTGAAAAGTCATAATTCTTCTGGCCTTCATACTTACTTTCAGTCCAGCTCAAAGAAAGTTGATGCTTTGTTGTAAAGTTGATGCTCTGCTGCTGGTTTCATGTTTAAAAGTCTGAGGCAATTTCATCCCTGTTAACAGGGATGAAATCTGGTGGATGTGTTAACCAAGTAACCAGAACATGAAGTCTTAAGAGGCAACCACACAGTCTGTAAATCTAGATATTGAGGTCTACTATCTAATCCATTAATTCAGAAGTCTAGTTCTGACCTCCATCAAACTCATTCTTTGAAATTTTCGTGTCTGTGGTGATACTAGAAGGAATAAGACCATTCTAAATTAAGCTGATGTTTTGGAAAGATGTGTCAGAATGAAGTCTGAGAGAAAAGAAGAATTCAAGCTTTATTCTAAAATAAAAATCACATTTATTATCACAACTTGCATAAAATCAGATAGATACAGCTTTTACAAAAATGTTTGATAGAAAAATATTTGTCTAAGTACAATGTGTGGTATTACAGGAGTAACTCGCTATTGCTGTGCCTTTAGATAAAGCTTCAAAAGAAGTGAAAGTTCAACCAAAATACTGAGTTTATCTATTGCAAACACAGGTATCACCTCTGGAACAAACTACATCTACTCATTCAAGATCCATTACAAAAAAATACCCCTTCCTATAACTGACTTCATAATATAAACAACTGCTGACAATGTGTTTGGGACTAATAACTCAATACCATTCCCAAGAATGTCACTCGTTCCACCGTGCCATTTCCTTACTTGTGCTGGGAAAGCCAATTCCTAGTAATGAAAACTGCAAGGAACAGTTGCCAGATGCAAGTAGTCAGAACCTGGCTGGTGTGTGTCCCAAAGGTCACTTAGTTTAGTATGTAGAAATACAGACTCAAAAAAGGTAAATTATGAAGCGTAACACTTAATTTGGTGTATGGGATCAAAGCGCTTACTCTGTAGCAGCACATCCTGCCCTGACCACCACAGGTGAAACCATTTTCCACTTGACAGTAGCAGATATGGTCTCAGGTACCTCAGACATTATTGCAGTGTTAGAACTGAAGCAGCAATACAGCCTTTCACTGTTGCTATAAGCAAGTAAAGTGAAACACTGGTACTTTGCTACAGCTCAGTGGCAGCAGCATTTTTCTAATAACTTTTCTTTCTCTCCCCTCAACAGAGTCTATGACTATTCAGAAGGTCAAAGGACTGCTGTATCGCCTGTTTAAAATTCCTGGTTCAGACCTGAAACTGTCCTACAAAAGTTCTAAAGTGAGTTAAAAACAGATATTGAAAAACAAAATATTTCATGCTGCTAAAGGTCCATAGCATGTTCTAAAATACTATATAAAGAAATTCATTTCACTTGAGGAGAGCTGTCTTCATGCTGTCATTTAGGACCTAATTTCATTCCTGTAATATGACAGATTCTCCCTGACTGCAACTGCCTGCTATTTGGTTTATGAAGGGATTTCAGTGTAAGTCTGATTAGGTTTTTTTTTGCTTTCTCATTCTAGCTGGAAGGAAAAGAAGTTGAACTAGACAATGACTTAAAGCCTTTGCAGTTTTACTCAATAGAAAGTGGAGACTGTGTGTTAGTACGGTGGTAAAGAAGGGACTCTCTTTCTGGACTGAAGGAAAAGCTGACACAAGAACTGCAGAAGAGAGACAGACACACGGACAGCCTGTGCCTGAACAGACACACAGGTGAATTGGAGTTTCACACACGTGGCACCAAAGGGCTGTACAACTGTACTTTCAACTCCTCAGCTTGATCATCAGCCTCCATGAAAGCAGCTGCTCATTTGTCCTACTGGAGCGATACCAAACTGTGCTTAAATGCTTCAATTAAATAAAACTCAAGGTCACCCTTTTGCCAAGATGTTATACTGCCTTCCCCCAGCAGCAGTGAGAATTTGCTTTACTGAACTGAGTACAGGGCTGAGTTGTGATCTCTTTGCTATCAAGACAAGATCAGTGCTGCACTGAGAGGCCACTTCCTCTTTGTTTTCACCTACATCCAACGACCTTATAGTGAACAAAACCCAGTAGTAATTTTAGAAGTATCTACCTTAGATGATTAAGGTCAAAATCTGCCAGACCTTTCTTCTACCCTACAGTGTTAACATTATAAATAAGTTCTCAGCACACTGCAAGGCATTGCTATTTATTTTACAACCTTTAGCGTGCTGTTCCTCAAGCTTATTTTACTTTCACTTGTGTAACCTCAGATTCATATCTAGTCAGAAAGAGCTGTCAGAAATCCCTCCTAAATCAGGCCAAGTTTGCAGTACTTGAAGATTTGGTATAAGCAAACCTTGATTTTATTTTTATCTAAAATGACAATGACATAAACAAACTAATCACAAATCCTAGCCCCCATTGCTGTCCCTGTCCCTGCACAGATGAGGGCAGCCCCTCAGACAGCACAGAATGTGCTGCTGCCCTGGTGCTGAGCACAACTCTCACAGGAGCCTGGAACAGCCCTATACTGAATCAAATCAGTAGTGCTTCAATTTACAAAAGACAGGCTAGTTGGCATTCTTATGTGCATTTATTAATTACAAGTAGGTCTTTGACTTTATATAAAAAGGATTTTTTTTTAATCTTTAACATTTTGGTTTTTGTCTGATCAATATCTATACTATAGAAAATGAATAGTATCAGTCCACTTGTAATTATCAAAAGGGATGTGCAAATATTGTTATACTTTAGTTGAAACCCAGCATTAAAAGGTACCTTAGTATTTCTTATTGTTCCAGGAATGAATCCAAATGTACACCTTTCCATGATCATTATACACTACCCTGTTTTCCAAGGCAAGTCCATCATCTTTCCTCACATCTACATGGATCTCCACACAGTTCCTTTAATCTCCAGAGCTCTCCCAGCTCCTGGGGCGAGTACTGGGGGGAAGACAGCATTCCACTCTCACATGTCTTCTCACACAACCAGAGACCATCCTGTCAAGAGAGACAGAAACATTTCAATAGTTTTTATTAGAAAGTATCTAGTCTTCAACAATCTTCACTTCCAAGAATCAGGTGTGTTTATTGTTTCTAGCAACAAACATTGCACACAAAGATCCCAAACTGATCTTCTAGACCTATTCAGAGAACTTGGGGGTAGGGATGGAGTCTGCAGGTGGTTTGTGGCAGTTTTGTGGTTTTCCTTTTAAATACATCTTTAAAAGACTTTTTTTTTCCCTCTGGATTTTAATTCAATGGTTATTTCAGTTCATTTTTAAAGAAAAAAACCACCCTTTCTCCTGTTTTATGCTACTTGGAACAGCAGCCATCTCCTCTTTCTGTAAGGTCAGACGATTCCTTCAGACTTACTTGATACCGCTTGGGTCCTACAGCTGCCATCCAGATACCCATGCTCACATCTTCACCCTGAGATGAAAATAAAAAATACAGATATGAGCACCAAGAAAGCATAAAGCATGACTGTGACCTGGAATGAGTTGCATCATCTACCAGCAGTAAAGAATGGTAACTACAAAAACCTATGCCAGACTACTGCAGGGGTATTAAAATAATCCTTCCACCTTTCCCATAACAATACACTGTTCTTACAAAAACAGAGTACAAAAAACAAGATTACAGCTCCAGAGGTTTTCAGTCCCAAACATCTGTGCTTTGAATTAGAACAGGCACTAAACCTAGCAACCAAAAACATGGCAGAAGCCCACATGAGCCAGGAGAACCCAACACTAACACTTGAGCAATGTTCTTTCTGACTCATCCAGTACATGCGGTTCCCCAGACCACTTCAACACAGAAAAACTGAACTAATCTTTATTACCTGGTACGTTTTTAACCTTTCAGAGTTGCTTGCCAGCCACTGCACAATGTCTTTGGAGATGACATAGCCAGACCCACAAGCAAAGGCTGGATATGCAGGACTTGGATACTCCAGTTCTTGCCACTTCCCAGTTCGATCAACTGCCCAATTTAGTCTGAAACTGAAGACATGTTAGACATGAGATGTTTATAGACAGGCCTCTGTGGAACCTATGAACATTGATAACTGAAGTAATACTGATAAACAACTGAGAGAAAGAAGTAGGTGATCCTAATTATGGCTCCTAGTCTTATTTCTCTAGGGCACAAAGCTGAAATTGTAACTGTTGTTTGGTCTCAATCTTGGATAATAAGAGAAAGTTTTCAAAACAGAAGCCAAAGCAACATTGACAGTCAGGTCCTCAGCATCTATGCCTTGCTGTTGGGTTTTGAACTAGGTAAGCCCACACATCCTTACCTATTTTGTAACAGGCACATCTGTCTCCTGCTAATTAACCCCTTTGGTTAATCAACATGACACACAGGCAGTGCCTCCAGCAGGCATGCAGACAGTGATTGATGTTACGCAACCCATCTTCCTGTTAAAGCTAGTGGCTGCTTAAAAATCAGGAAGCAATACTACCTTCTCTAAGCTGTTTTCCAAAAGAAGTTCAACAAAGGAGATGTTCAAAGGCTGCCATCTCTGAATTACAGAAGAACTCTTCCTGGCAGTGGTGTTCTCTAAGGAAGGCTTATTCCCTCCAGAGGCCTGCAGGAAGCAGTCTCAGGCTGCACAGCCTCCCCAGACGCTCCCAGCGTGGCAGAGCATCCCTGTGCAGCGCTAGGGACCCTGCCAAACTGCCAAGTGAAAAGCATCCTGCTTCCCTGCTTGGGAACAGGCTGCTATTGCACTCCTCTGGCCCCACAAACACTTCATGCAGCCACAGCTCAGAGACATAACTGTGTCAGTGCAGCAGGGCTGCCCCTGTTTCACAAAGGTTCAGCACTGCTGATTTCCAGTCATGAGCACAAGCAGCTGAAAGCTTCAGTGAGCTACCAAGAACTGTCACCCCAGACAACAGCCCCGAAAGGGAGGAATCACAGCTGAGTGGCAGGGATGTTATCAGATTCTGCCCATTCTCAACTGAAGCTGACATATTAAAGCACAAAGTAAATGAAAGTCTCATCTGATACCTGAATTCACTTTAGGCACAGTACCTTCCACTCCACTGAATCACAGCACGAAAGGTTCAAGCCCCTCCAGACTGAGAAGCATCTGCTTTGATAATCATTTTATACTTCCATAGTTATTTCAGTGTTGCCCCCTACATATCACACTTGCCTGACCTGAAGACTGTGACTATTAAAGAATTTACACTCAAAGATGTCACTCCTAAGATCTTTGAGATAATCACAAGATAACCAACTATTTCACACACTTGACCACACACCTTACTAAATTGCTTTATAAGCAGCAGGCAGGATCAGATTTGTGAAGCAAAGCAGCAAAGGCCTGTTTTTCTTCAGTGGGCAGAGGGCAACAGGAAGGCACATTGTAGCATTATGCTATATTGAATGCTGTAGTAACACACACTTCCTGCTGTATTGGATTTCATACCAGAGCTGCCATGCATTCCATGGATGGAAGGGAAGATATGGGCTATTTTGATCCTCCTTATTCATGAGTTCAGTCAAAAATTCATTAATCAGATCTGCTATTTCATACAGCAGAAGTGGGTAGCAATGCCTGACTTTCACAGCTGTTACAAAAAAGTACAGACCATAACAGAAACTTTGTTTCTCTCATTTACCCCACTTCCTCAAGCCCACAAGAAAAATCCTAGTGACATTACAAAAAGTAGTATTTATAGTTCTGTACTATGTACTTTTAACTTCGCTATATTGCTGGAAAATTCTTATTTACTTAAGTACCATGACAAAGATGTCTACAACACATTTTAAAACCAGGCAAGATATTCAGCAAGTTTAAATCACTGTAAAGGCATACTCTGGAAAGTTATTGTAAAGGACTGATTTCTGATTCTGAGATTCAAAGTTTAACACATACAGTAGTCCTGCTTTTTACAGGCTGGCTTCCTTAGGCATAGGAGGGGAACCCACATTAAAACAGACTTAAATCACTAAACCATTCATAAAGAAATGGTAACTATCTCTTAAAGGTAATTTTAAAAAACAACTTACTTTCCCCACCAAATGTTTGGCCTGTCCAATTTTTTCTGCTTTATCCTGTTAAAAACACCTTCCAAATCAATGTAACAGTCATCATCCGTCTTCAGCAACAAGTCAAAACTCGTTGATTCCACTGTCCTGCAGCCAAAAAGGGAAGTGATGAGATGCTGAGCTGCACACCACAAACTACAGACAGCAGGCTCTGCAAGGGGTTTTTGGGATGTGGGGGGGAGCAAGAGGGAAGGAACATCTTTGCTACCCTTGACTTTTAAAAGTTTTCTCTATCGACCAAGGCTGACTGCTTGTCCTTCAAAGGAGATGCAGCTGTGTCCTATGATGATCTTACAACATGGACTTGTGTATGAGCAGAAGAAAACAAATCTGAAGTTTTGTTCTCCAGGACAGATGGTGGATTTACTAATGAAAGCATCTTAAGCAGTATTGACCTCAGAAGAACATGAATCCCTGATGCTGATGGCGGCACAGCTGTTAAAAGCCACTGGCTACACGTCAGTAGCCTCCTTTCAGGATGAGACAGTTCAAGGGCAATGAGAAGGCTGTAGGTGGTAAAAAACATCTGTGGAAACAACTCTGTCCGTACTCTTTCTCTGTAAATGCACCCTTCAAACATGAAAAGTGTTATCTTTACCTGTCTGAAATGGTTGAACATGAGACATAAAATAACCAAAACAGCTTAAGATTCTAGGGATCATGGCTGGGTTGGTTACAACATTTGTAAGGGTAACTTCTTACAACAAGAAGGGTATTTTTAAAAGCCTTTTATTACTAAATCTTGAAAAATTGCTAATCTGTAAGAAATTTTCACAAAGATCTAAGTGTTGACATGTAAACCTCCTTTTAGAACTGAAAGCATGTTCAGTTTTTCAGTTACATTCATAGCCATGGAATTTGTGACAAAAGTGCATAATCTTGCAAGCAACTAAACTGAATTTTGGATAAAGTACAACTGTCAACTCTATTTCTTACTCCACAGCAGCATCAATTAACTGAAACAGTTATCTCAGAATAATGAAATCACTGCAAATTTAGAGGTAGAAACTTACTGCTTTATAACACAGAGAAACTTACTGCTTAACACAGACAATACATTTCACTATGAAAACTCCTCCTATCAGCCTTCTGTCCCTGCTGTACACATGCTCCCAATCCTTCCCCTCCGCTCAGCACCGGTGTGGCCACATCTGGACAACATGTGCAGTCCTGGACTCCTCAGTACAAGAGGGACACGGCCATACTGGGCAGAGAATCCAGCAAAGGCCCATCAAGATGATTATGGGACTGGAGCAACAGCCACAAACTGAAACACTGAGTAAGCACACAAACTGGCCAAAAGACATCCTTTAAAATACTAAAACTGCTAGTTTTCAGTTAGATACAAATGAAATTACAAGGAGAAATGAAAAGTTTTACACCTGGACTCTTAGAGCAGAAGCCTGTCTTGCCAGCTTGCGCAGATTTGAGGCACCAAGGGTCAGCATTAAAAAAACTATAGGCACTGCCTTTTACTTACTACATGCATCCAAAGTGCTGGGACAGAAATACAACTCAATGAAGTAAAACACATAAGGCATGTATTTCATGGAACCTATCAAGTAACATGATCTGCTAGATCATCTTGCACTACAAACAGCACCATCCCTACGAGAAAATAAGAAAATGCTTTCTTTTCTACTTACCATCGGTAGAAGTTCAGCAGTTTGGAGGGAACGTTTCTGTAAGTGTCAATCACATCTACAAAAACAATGTCATCATACATGCTGCTTTCTTCCTTCAATAAAGCATCTTCCTTCTCAAGGTTTTTTATGTGACTTGCAAACCTTTCTGGGCGAGTATGGAGGCTTTTTAAAAGAGCATCACCTTCTGAAAGAAACAGAAAGAATAATTATTAAACAAAGATGCATATTATTTCACATTTCTCTTGGATCATACAGGGCACACATTGACAAAATGAATCTGAAGAAGCATTCAAATTAATGGGGTTGTGAAAATCCTGCAATTAATTTTAAAATTTCTACAGAATTGTTTAAGTTAAGTTGCAGAACAACAAATATTTTTTTGTATAAGGCCTGACACTAAAAGTTTAAAGTAAAAAAGTATTCTCTTCCTCTTCAGTAATAAAAGAATTCAACTTTCTAAGGTTCCTTAATATAAAGAACAGTCTGGGACCTCACTGTTTCTCTTACTGTAGAGTAAAAAGGCCCCTGTCAGTTCCTCCTAAGTATATGTATTTAGCATAAAAAATAAACACAAGCAATGCTATGCTAAATATAATCAAATAGGCATTGCTGTGATGTAGCACCGATGATCCCTGCTGAACCACATCACATAACTGCAGGTAAAAGCTAAAAATATATTGCAGATAAGGAGGTAGTTTGTGGTACTGAAGAAAAGTTTGTCAAACAAAATGGAAGGGCTTTAGCACACACCTCAGTTCAGGCTCCTACACAGCAGGCAAGACAACAGGACTGCCCAATTGTATCTGCCAGGCCCAGCTACAACAACACAGCAATAACACTCTCAATGCCTATGTTGGACCAATAAGAATACCTTGGTTCCAGTACTATGTGGTCAAAATCTTAGAAATTGGAAAGACCTCCTCTAAAATCTCTCAACATTCTGCTGAAATAGGTGTAAAAGGGCAACAACAGGGATGGAAACTGTTTGTCCATACTGTTAAACATTGTGATACAGTACCTCTAACTGCAGCAGAACTGGAAAACAGTGTGAAAAATATCAGGGAAAGATTTCAGTACATGACATTTTTTAACTCGATTTTGGGTAACAAAACACAAGAAGGAGAGTCTAGATAAAAAGACAAAGGAATGCAAGTCAACTGGAGTGGCTGACAAAAGGCAAGCAAAGGACCCACATCAGAATATTGACTTAAAGCATAAAAGAGCCAGGAAGAAAATGTTTCTGCTAAAAGAAAACCTAGAATGACTAAGTTCATGGAGACAGCAGAAATTATACTCAGAAGTGTAATTTAAATTACCTGTTTTACCATCACATCAAATGTCATGCTACGTTTTGTGGCCTTACCTTGAATAGTGTAGATAAAACCACCTGCTATTCCCTCCACTCCTTCTGTGAGTTCATGTGGCAGTGACCCTTCCCCTGCCTGTTAGGAACAGATTAATTAAAATTAACAGATTATTTCATCTCTCATTATTGATGTGTTTTCCCTGATTTTAAGGTGTGAAGTTTTCTGGCAACTAAGAATGAAATTAATTTAAAGCTCTGCTGGTTCAGGCACTGGCATAATCACAGAATCACAGAACACCTGAGTTGGAAGGGACTCACAACAACTATTGATGTCCAACTCTTGGTCCTGCACAGGACCACCCCAAGAATCACACCATGTGCCATGAAAGACTAAGACTAAGATTTTTAACTAAAGTTTTGTGGCATTTTTTTAAGTTTCACCCAGAACTAGCAGTACCACTGAAACTTTCAAGAAACTAGTTTCAAAGTTGACAGCAAAATGTAAAATTATTCTGGCTAAATTACAATGACACAGGATGTTTAGGCAAGCAACCACCTGACATGAAAAGAGACACTGCCAAAAAGCAAATACCCAGACTTTATCCCATCAGTTGGGATTTTAGCACAGGATTTTTGACCCACATTTTGCCATGTCTGATATACTGATACTGCTTCACATTCTCACAAAAACAATGACAGCTTCACTCCTCTCAAAATAAAATGCCACTTACAAGTGTAATTTTTTTGCAAGAAGGCAAAGCAAAACTTCTCTTCTGAGACAAAAGGAGAAGCCCAAATAAATTCATGACTTACACAGAGAAACACAGGAAAATAAAATGCTAAATTCTCAACAATTATAGGAAAAATAGAAACATGGTGGAAAGGAAGGCGAGGGGACTCACTGTAATGACTCTGAAAACACCTCCTCCATCATTCACCATCACTTTATGAAGGTTTCTTGAAACCAAGCCCTGAAGATCCTGGCTCTCCCACACAATGGTACCTTCAAAACTCTGGTAAGAGAGCGAAATACAGTTATGCAGGTATACAAAGACTTTAAAAAAATGGAAGTCAAACAGATTGGGCTCATTAAAATTATTTTACAATAGTCAACTTCACACAAGATTTAGCTTGAGCGCATAACATAAACGTTTTACTTACACTTCCATAAAAATAAATTACACATAAATGAAACAGATCTGTGAAACTCAGTAACATGTAATCATTCTTTTAAGACTAATCATTAAGACTGTATTAAACTTTTAACAGAAGCATAGCATAAAAGACTTTGGCTTTCTAAAATCATCAAAACAGCATTTAAAGGTGACCCAAAGTGAGTTTTTAAAAATCAAATGTAAAATCCTGCATTACAAAGAGAATACATTAAAACAGATTTGGAAACAAGCTCAGCTTTCATGGTTATCTGCCAAACAGAGATCAGAGACTGGATCCTGACACCAGCAAAACTCAAAGAAAAATACGGCCACCTTTATGGCAGCAAAGGCATCACAAGCTACTGTAGGACTCACAGAAGTCTTACCTCACATCTTGGCTAGTAAGGAAGGAAAAGACAAGTGAATAACTTCAAAATTTTCTGGTTCTAACACTCAAATTAGGCTATGCCACTCCATGTTTTACATATGTATATAAATATAAAATATATATTTATGTGTATGTGTAAATTTTTGCATTTGAAAGGACTTAATCTCAACTTTAAAATGATGACCCTTGAGAACATGCAAAGGAACAGGAGGTAAGTGGTACAAGTAAGAGTATTGGTAGAATTTTATTTTTAAAAAAATTTAAAGCAATTTCTCTCTCATGAAAAGGTAGGGTTGTTATACTCCTGACTCCTACATGAACACTTTCCATTTTGTCTCTCCCACTTTCATAGGAAACACACTGGTTGTTAGTGTGGGTGTTGGAACAGAAAAACAACTTGTTTGTACATGCATCTCTGTTGCTGTAGGAAGTCTGTTTACTTATACCAACCTCTAATCTCTTCCCCATTTTATCTTCCTTGTACACTAGAAACCTTCTCTAAAAATCCTCCAGCTACTGAAACACCTTTAAGTCTAGATTATAGTTCAGCTTACTTTATTGCTTTCCTCTAGAAGTAGGTCTTAGGATCTGCAGCAGCCTCAGTGTTTAATGACAGCTGTGTGTGTACTTCAGAAGTCTCTCATCTATTATTTAAAATGCCAGGTTTATAAGCTAATAATGGAGCTAGCCATGACTTCCATGCTCAATACCTTCCCGTTGTTTCACAGAATCACAGAATAAGCTGAATTGGAAGGGACCCATAAGGATCATCCTATCCAACTCCTGACCCTGCAGGGCCATTCCCAAATCACACCCTCTGCCTGCAAGCACTGACAAAGCTCTTCTTGAACTCTTGGCTTGATGCTGTGACCACTTCCCTGGGGAGCCTATTCCAGTGCCCACCTACCCTCTGGTAGAATCTTTTTCTAATATCCAGCCTAACACTTCCCTGATGCAGCTTCAGGCCATGTCCTGTCCCTGTTCACCACAGAGAAGAGACCAATACCTGCCCCTCCTCTTCCTCTCATGAGAAAGTTATAACTGCAGTGAGGTCTCCCTTCAGTCTTCTCCAGGCTGAACAGACCAAGTGACCTCAGCTGCTCCTCAAATGCCTTCCCCTCAAGGCCCTTCACCATCTTCACTGCCCTCCTTTGGGCACTCCCTAACAGTTCAGTTTCTTTCTTACACTGAAACTGCCCCCAGCACTCGAGGTGAGGCTGCCTCAGAGCAGGACAATCCCCTCCTGCCTGGCTGAGGATGCTGTGCCTGAATGCAGCATCAGGACACGGCTGGGCCTCATGGCTGCCAGGGCACTGCTGACTCATACTCAGCTTTCTGTCGTCTGCTTAATTATTTCTCACTTATCAAAATGAATGGACCAATATTAAGACTTTTTCTAGTGGCTCAATTTCTCTTTTTGCAGTGACTGTCATCTCCCATTCCAATGTTTCTGTTGTAGGGATTGGGCTCTTCAGTGTCCTCTTTATAGACACAACCTCTGGAAAGTTGTTTAGTGAACAGGAGAGTGCTTTAGGAGCAGGACAGTCCTTTCATGCCTCAGCAAGCAGAAACATTACAATTCTCACCACTGACTATTAGTGATACTGACTTCAAATGTACCAGGAGTCTTAATCAGTTCCTACCAGTGAACCTCAGTGTAAGGTGTCCTAAGGCTGCAAGCTATCATTATTTTCTAGGTTGAGAGACTCGTAAGCAAATTTTCTAATGACTTTAGCCCTCAGCTATCCTTACTCTAAGCCAGTTAATGAAAGCTGAGGCCTGAAAATGCTTCAAGCAAAAACATTAGTGGCACACCTGAGACTACATCATCTGTTTTTCCCCATTTAAATTCCAGCCTTGTTGCTGCCAGAGCGCAGTGGCATTTACAGTGAATACCGAACAAGTGAACTGACATAATGCAGCCCTGCCAAACTCCTTTCCTAATGTTAAACACTGCTGTGCCTTTTGTTCCTCCAACTGCTCCCCATTAGTAATACAGAATATGTGCAGTAGAGTCCCATCTTCATGCAAATGGCCCAAGGCTTTTTGACAAAATAAGTGCACTGCTAAGACCTGTCTGTAAGAGCCCTGTTTGTTTTAGTTATCTGCTGGTGCTTCTGCTGTTCTGCGCTTTCAGTGGTTCCAAAGCTGAATGATCGATTCTGTCTCTCACAATCTGGCCTGCCAGATGCTTGTTCTAATGCTGCATTTCCTTTCCCTTCCCCAAGACAAGCAGAAAGAGCAGCACTTCAGCTGCAACATGAATGAAGCTCTTCAGCAGTCTGTACAATCCATTACTTCCTCAAGGTGCAAAGACAGAGAATAGACACTGTCTCAGACAGCATCCTGTGACAATTAAACAGTTCACTAAATTTAGTGCTCTCAAACAAGCAGACAGGAACACGTGGGCATTGCCACCTCTTCTGAATCACTGTGTGTGCTTCAGCATCCTGAGCATCACAGGAGACTGCCTGCTGTGCCTAAGCCCTATTAATCTACGGTAGAAACATCGTGTTACCCTGTAAGCATTCAGTGCATGACACACATCAGATTAAGAGAGCCCACACAAAGAAATATATGAATACTAATATTCTTTCTCTCAAGGAAGCATTTCCCATCTACCTCTCAGGAAAACTGCAACCATTTATAGCAAAATTACAACTGCCTGGGATTTTAGCATCTCAAAACAAAGTCTTACAGGGGAAAGGCTCACCTGATAGACTACCAAATTACTGGGTAACCAATATTCCTTTTAAAAACGTAAAATAAACCCTTAATCATTTTAGTATGAAATTAGATTGCCAAAGCATATGCAAAAAATACTGCAAGTGGTCTGCTCACCTGAAAGGTCTCCTGCCAGCCTAACAACCTGCCCAGTATTCAGTAAACGCTAAGATGATAAATCAATCAGTCAGCTGCAGATTCCCCTTAAAATTAACAGATTTCCAAATGCGTTCATTAGTATACAGCCAGGGGAATAAATCAGGGAATAAACTGGCCCAAATTGTCCTCTCTTCCCTCTTCAGTCTTTTCTTGCTTCATTCTTTCATAACACAATTTCTTTAGTAATAAAACAACCTAGACTTGAAGACAACTTACAGAAACAGCAGCAAGAGTCCAGGAAAATACTTAAATTAAGGGAATCTGTCTAAAATGGTAGCTGAGATATCTAGTGAGAGATCACTGGTCCACTGAGACCAATTCCTCGTACCTGACAGGGTCTGCTAACTAGACTTCTCCTTCACCAACCTTTATTCATTAAACCTTCACTGTAAAATCATCAGGGTATTTTCCTATGGTATTCTGTTCCTTTTTGTAAAATCATCACGGTATTTTCCTATGATATTCTTCTTTTGTGTTAAATCCCCTTCCTTCCTATGCAGCCACAAGTAGGTTCCATATCCCTATACCAAAAACAAACAACCTTGTCACTGCAAACATAACACACAATATCTTGATGTTATGTCCAAGACATCAGATGCAGAAACCTCTTTTCCAGTTGTTCCCTAGAAACCTGTGCCATCCTCCCCTCCCTATCTTGTGTGCCAATGTCTGAAAGCAGAAGGGAAAAAGAAGCACCACACGTTCTGGTAAACTCTCCCACAGAATCAAAGCAGGTACAGTTTTCAATCAGAAATAGATAAGTTTTCTGAAGTTGCTACCATTTGACAAAGTAATTTTTTATCAAAGTAATTTTTTATATTTTCCAGGCTTATGCTTTATGACTACCTGTGATAATAAGATGCTGTAACACAAATACTGGATTTCAGCATATCCCAGCATCTACTTACCCATTCTGGGATTCTGTGAACTAACATTCTAGAGGTTTTCTCTCGCCCTTTTCTGCCTCAAGCAAAGGCCAGTTTTATCAGTCAGTCTGCCCAGATGACTTAAAAGAACTGCTGGCAGTTCTGGTACTGCACATACCTCTGGCAAAATGAACTGCTCTACTGGCTTGTACCACAATCTGTTCACCTGCACTCCACAGCTGGGCGGACTAAAGCGAGCACTGAAGATGGCTTCCTGTAAACAATGGGGAAAAACAAAATTTAAAAAAAACCACAACACACATTAAAAGTGCTACTGTATTACACATGCCATAAAATGGCTCTTAGATAATAACAAATTACAAAAAGATTCTGCATTGCCAAATTCCAATCTTCAGAAAACAGTTTCCAAGCTCTCTTATGATACCAACTTTTCTCCCTCACTGGAAGTAAATTATCAGACTGAACATTTAGGAACTCTACAATTTAGGAAACATGAACTTGATTACAGTATAACTTTATTTTTATTACGGCTATTATAAACCAAACTCCTTGGAAGTTCATCATGGAAGTCACAGTTTACTGTAGCACAGGCAGAAGTTTTGAAATTGGCCTATCAAACTGAGATAAATGTAATCTATCAAATACAACAATATTGCTCAAATTTTTTTTCCCTCTAAATCACAAAGCTACTCTATCAAGCCCATAACAGCTTGGGACTGGGGAAAACTATCAGTGAAGTCTGATTATTACCAGTAAATTGTAATAGTTTCTAGAAATCTTAAAATGTCTTGCCAGAAGACAGACAAGAAAAAACTACAGCTGTCCTGCATCTCTGCTTGAAGACACCAAATAGATGTTTCTGCAAGCATTTTAAATATATTAGATAGCTTAATTTTTATTCCTTAATAACTATCAATATTTAGAACACCAAATACAAACAAAAAATTGTGCATTGGAATTAAATGTAAGTGCTCTTTCATAACAGCATCTAGATTAACACATAGCACTTGGGGAATTTCATCTTTTCTTCATCCAGGATGTGCCTCTGTATAAGTATATGAGAATTTAAAATGCAACAGAAGAAAAATATAATTCATAAACTTGTCAGTTAAGTATTTCTCTTCTAACTCACCAACACAGCATGTCACTTTCTTTAAGAACTTAATGCACAGAAAAGAGATATCATGCTTTCAAAAAATAACTACAGCACTCTACCTCATGTTCTGCCTGGTAGAGCTTTACAGTGATGTTCCTCTGGAATCCCACCCCATCAGCCTCATAAAATACCCCCAGGCTGGTGATGACAATGGGGTAAAGCACACGGAAGTTCACACTGACAATTCTGTCTTCAGACAGCACAGAAGGAATGTCCTCAGGGAGACTGAAAGCTTCAATTTCCTGATTCAAAACTGAATGAAAAGGAAAGGCCAGAGGTAAGGGGAGAAAAGTTCATAGTTCCTGGACACACACAAAGCACACTGCCTGCATGCAATGCATTCTGGTTAATTAGCATGGCTAACAAGTGCACAAGGATAATCAAACACTGGAGTGAAAGAAAATACAATGGGCTGCAGATTGCAGCAAGAAAAATTTCAGTGATACAGCAATCTGCAGGCTAATAGCAATTGCAACTCAGTGCCTACATATCCACTGGGCACAGATTAGAAACACAATAAATCCACAGCAGGAAGACAAAAATGCTATTTGACTGCATGAATACATGTATATTAGCATAATAAAATAATTATTCATGTATCAAAATGGCACACACCTCCACTTAATTCAGCTGTCTGCCTTTCGGCATTATCGCCTACCTAAGCCCTGAGGTACCATTTATACTCAGAAACAGAGGATGTTGTCATTCAAAGAGAAAGTAACAGAAATTACATTTTGTGTTGAATCATGGCTCAGGTACCTAGCAGTCCTTAGTTAACTTGTATTAAAGAGCAAGAATGAAATAAAATCCAAAAGGAGACAGGAAAAATATACAATTTTAGTTAGAAAATTCTGTATGGTATTTAAATTTTCCCTCCATTTTACATTTCTTAATTGTTTTCTCTCTAAAGGAGAATCAAAAACCAATCAGCCAGACTTGCTTAGAGAATTCACTTTGTCACCAGAGAAGTCCATCTGACACTCAAGACTGTCACTTTGCTACTTTCTTCACATTTGACACTATGCCAGGTCATTTTGTCTCTCCAACTTCATTTAACACATACATCAAGTAAAAATGTATTGTATATGGGAGAGACTGTCTGGTGACACAAGAAAAATGCAAATCCATTAGAAGTCAATGGACAGCCCTTCACATGCCCAGAAATCTCTCCCTTTCTGGCCTGCACATAGCACTTACAGGAAGGTCATGCAACAAGTTCTAGGAGGTATTTGTTTTCAAGACCAGCTGTCTCAATGAAACTTCCCAAACCACTCTCAGCAAAGATGACTAGCTCTAGTTCAGACCACAGAATTTTTAAAAGTCAACTTCTATACCTGGGTTGCTGATGTTCAGAAGTTTGCAGGAGTAGGGGTCTTCTCTGTCCTTCACTGGCACAGCACAACCATGCGCACCTATTATAAACTTCACAAGGACACTAAAATAATTTGCTTTTATTAACACCAGTTCTCTTCCCTCCTCCCTCCATCTTCAATAAACTTAATTTTATCACCGTGACCTGCCTTTCACATGGTTAAGATTTTGAACCTCTTAAAAATCAGCAATGACACTTGGTATGCAGAGCAACCACATGAATCCCCTCATAGGAGCTCAATTCCAAATCCACATTAACATTTTACATTATGAGGTCACAAGAAGATTGGCAGCTAGAAATGAGATACAAGACAGCTAGCACACTAAACAGAAAAAAGACCTAAGGCAACACTGAAGGATCCCAGAGACCTGCCCCTGCTAGCTCGGGTTTGTTAGTTAATTCAAGATTGTTTAAATACTATGCATTCAAATGTCAATGAAAAAAATAGTAAGAAAAAAAACCACAGAGCATCAAAGGAGGAACAAGGATTCCAGACTGTCTGTTACAATGAAATATTTCAGCTTTGAGCTGCAGCAAAACAAGAGGTTCCTCTCCAGCTCCAATCATGGTTATTCCATAGTAGGAAGACATCAAGTAAGCACAAAGGGCTAGGATCCACCTTTGCCTATCTTTTCACCCAGCAGCTAAATGTCCTCCCAGAACTCCATATAAGCTATGAAAGGTCACTTTTTAGATGACTGAGGTGGCTGTGCTGCACTCCAGGCTGCATGCTGACACAAATGTGGGAACAGCAAAATGCTCTCAGTGCAAGGCAGGTACCAAGGTGTGAGGATGCAGCATTTCTGGGGATGAACTGCTGCAGAGCTTCTCAGCAAAAACAGACCTGTAGAGTCTGTGCACTGTCAGGTCTCTGCAAGCAATCAGGAAGGGCCACTCACACTGCAGCAGTTTGGTGCACCTGGTTCAGTGGGAAATAAACTTGAACTTTACAGTTGAGGCTGTTTGCAAGAGCTTTTGTGGTTCTCTCGCCAAATGCAATCCTGCCTGCTTTCAAAAATCCTGGATTACCAAGGATTCAAGCTGCACACCATACATTGCAACACAAAAACCAGAAAGGCTTATACATCACTAATAAACAGTGGCAAATAATTGCAAAAGCAAACAGCAGTGTACAAAAAGTAGTTACAGCCCCAGGCAAGAAGTATTCTTATATACTATTACGCAGACTTCTAAAAAATCTATCAGAATACAAGATGCTAAAAAACAAACAAACAAATAAACTAGGAAACACTTTAAACCAAAAATTATTAAATCAAGATATTTCAGCATGACAGCCCTGCCCCCCTGGCCAAACCCCAGAACAGTGAAGGTTACCGTTGGCTCAGGGCAGGATGTTCCTTCAGGTGCTTGAACCAAGTGCTCCTTATAACCCTGCGGAGCTCGTGATTGTGTCGAGCTGACAAAACCCCCACAACAACATCATAGTGCTTCAGCTTCCATTGAGGAAAGAGGGACAGCGGACCTACAAGGAGAAAGTGACAAGTGTTTACTTTATGCACATATTACCACAAGCATGAGTTGCAAGTAATAATTAATTTCAGCCTTCCAGTACTTAAAGGGGGCTTACAAAAAGGAGGGGAGCAATGCAGATAGTGATAGGACAAGGGAAAGTGTTTTAAACTAAAACAGGGGAGACTGAGATTAGATGTTGGGAGGAAATTCTTTACTCAGAGGATGGTAGAACACTGGAAAAGGTTGCTCAGAGAAGTTGTGGCTAACTCAATCCTGGGAATTGGTCAAGGTCAGGTAGGATGGGGCTTTGAGCAACCAGGTCTGGTGGGAGTCATACCTGCCCATGGCAGGGGAGTTGAAATTAGATGCTCTTTAAGGTCCCTTCAACTCAAACCATTCTGAAATTCTGTGATTAAAGGACATCTCAAAAGCAAGAGAACTGAAACACTAAAAACAAGCAGCAGAGTTACTTTTGCATTCTTGGTTCAGAATCAGAGAAACATTTTCAATACAACAAAACCTTCACTCACATGCCCATTTTCTCTCTGCTTCCTAAAGTTGCTGGGACCACCTTTCTGCCTCACAATTTCAGTGGGGGATCTCAAGGACCATTATTTCTAACCTTTTGAAGTGGAATACCACTCTGCCTTCACACAGGGTGTTACATCCCTACACAGGGATGCTCTGGCTTTATTCAAAGCTGGATGCCACTGCCAATACTTGTAATCCAGGATTTAGCTTGTGCTGTTTTAATTTAGAGATCATGAAACCTGAACTTGATTTCAAGCAGGATTATGACCAGATAGAGACCTGAGAAGCTCTGATTTAGAGCCTGTAAACAGTCAGGCAAGTAGCTAAAGTGAATTTGCTTCGTTTAATCTATCCGACATCCTAGAGTTAAGACAGATTTGTATTTAACTTTAGCAAAGGATTACTTCCCTCTCATCTCACTATGTTTTTCATTGGGCTGCAGATAAAGAAGACAAATGTAAGTGGTGAGTGCACTTTAAACAACTGCATATAGCACAGACAAGATTTTTTAGAATCTAATTAAGAGACCAAAAACACTGCCAAGTCTGTATTGTGAACTCCCACTAGAAAGAGTTGATTTATTATCCAGACTCCACCTTCTGTACCAGCATTCCCTTTCTCCACTTTGAAGCTGAATAGATGGGTTCTTTTACACTGCTCACTAACCTAGGAGCTCACAGCATCTGCCACAAAAACTGCTGTGCCAAATCCCAGCAGACATCCATCCAGCCTTATATCCCACTGTCAGTGTTCAGCAGGCAATGGAGAGGCCATGGTCTTGCTCTGTTCCATGCTGAATCAGTATCAAGATTTCAACAAGATTTTTTTGTTGTTGTTCTTTAGGACTATTTCCAAAAGCCAAATAAAACTGCTCTGGAATTGATTCTCAGAACAATGCAAAAGCAGAAAAACTACAGAGTGATGTTTCCACAGGTAACCTTTCCCATTCTATTTCCCACTAAACATTTTAGTTCTAAGTATGCAAACACTGATTTTCTCTAAGAAGGTTAAGTTCCACCGTGATTTAAATGAAAGCAGCTACAAGATTATCAATTACTTAAGCTGAACATTAACCTATTAAGAGAAGCTTCCCTCAATTTAGGCTCAGAACGACTTAAAATCCCAAGCAATGAGCCATTGTTACAGTCTTCACTTTTTCACTGAAGTTACTGCTGCACCTCTTACAACAACAACCATAACTGAGTTGATGGCGAGGTTTAGGAATAAGATTTGTTTATTACAGAGCAGCAAATCTAGTGCCTATATAACACCTGAAGAAACTTTTAAGTCAAACACACTGTTCAATCAAAATATCAATTTAGTTTTCCTCTATGCAGGTAAATACAATTTATTCAGAGGCTCTGCATGTCCTCATAGGGCATTACATGGCCAAGAATTACCAACTCTCCAAGACAGCAGAGATACATGAGACAGACATATGTTTATAAAGTATAACATCATAGCAAATTCCTGCTTACACATCCCTTTTTTCCCTTGTTCTTCATGAATCCTTTGATTATTCTTCAGCCTAAATTCCAAGCCTTCCAGTATAAAGTTCACAGGTCTAATATGACTACTAGACTTGTGGATTGCAGATGAGGTACTGTTTGCACAGATTTCTTTTTTAAGACATCATTTTTAACAAGAAGCAGAACCATTCCACTAAATCAAAATTAAAGAAAAATAAAACTAAGGGCACAAGTGACTTGACTCAGAATAGCATAAGTTAGCTTGAATGAATTAAAAAAAAAGACAAACTAAAAATAAGCTACTCAAATCAAATATACTTTTAATTAGTTTCTGTTTTAAAATGAATGAAGCTTTTCCTTATGAACCATCCACATGGGAACAATGTTAATGTAACAGATGCTTCAGAATTAATATCCTATTGCTTTTAGAACAGCATTGCAGTGGTCTATATTCAGAAGATTGTCTGTCTTCTCTGTCCCAAGAGTTATGTAATTTTACTTTTAAAACCACTGAAAATAAAAAATTTTAAAAAGCAAGCTTACTTTGACAAAACAGACAAAACATTTTTTTTGCTTGTTAGTAAAGATTTCTACTTCTATGGAAAAATAGGAATAATGCTAAGATTTCAGGAAAATAGAGTCATATGTGTTTCTCTGAACTTGCACTATTTAAAAAAAGGTAGATAAAGTGAGAAGTACAGGGAAAAAACTAGAGCTATTATTAATTTATAAGGATAATTCCAATATGAGCAAAAATATTGTCTGATGCAGCCTAATTTAAGAGAAAACATTGCTGACCTCAAAGTCAATAGTGACAATTTAGACAAGCAATCAATACTTGCCATGGAGGACCAAAGCTATTTATCTTCCATTCTATTTCTGTGCACTTTTAGGCCAAAATTTTCAGTGTTGGACCGTATCATATCATATCCATTGCTCTCACCTGGAACTGCTTGTGCAAGACAATTACACCTCTATATTTTCTGATTTCAAAGACAAGAAAAAAACGTAAATTCTGTAGTTTGTGAAGGGGGTGAAAAAAAGGAAAAGAAAAAAGCTACATATCACATTCCATTATAAACCCTCAAGTGTTGCAGACCAAAGGTATGGAGAAGGACAGGAAGCTTTCCAACCCAAAGGTCACACTACCACTGCCTACCTTGCTTTTGAACCCTTACTAATTCCAAGTTGCACCTTGGTTGCATTACTCACACCAGGACTTCTCAGTAGAACCTGAGATAAATACACAAAGCCTACCTGTTAATCCACAGCAAAACCTACAAAAACATGCAAGCAAGCAGCAGCCAGCAGTACTTCTGTCAGCTCTAAGCCTACCAAGTCCAGTCCATCAGTACCTTGTGTCACACTGTTCATGGTAAGCTCCCACTGAAGCTTTCTTGGGCTCTGACATTTGTAAGGACTGGCTTCCACACAATTCTCTGACATCTGACCACACTTGTACTTTTATTGGTAAAGATTTTCACCTCAGTATCAGCTTCAGGAAGCTTTCACAGGATTCTCAGGCACCAATTTTCATGAAATGGGTGAAAGTGCCGGTCAGGCTTGACTGAGAACCAGCAACAGACCAAAGTTTGGGAGAGACACAGGGAAAAATCAACAAGTGCATATGTAGAGTACAAAGCTGTGCCATTAGAAGACACAACTAAAGATGCAGAGGTGTGTGTCCTGCTGAGCTGGCCATGCAAAGAGGTCACCACTGACAGGCACTCTGCTGACCCTGCTCACATTTTAACCACCTCAGCAGCAGCCAACAGCTCTTGAAGTTTCTCAAAACCCCAAACTACAAAGATGAACATGCACCTCTTCTTCCCATGAGACTGATTCTCAATAAAATGTCAAATTAGGCTGTTAATTATATTTGCTTCATTATAAGGAGATGAAAAGAGTGAGAGATCATTTAGCTTGATTTTGTCAACAAACACAGTCTTGCTAAACATATTTCTATTGATGAGTCCCCAATCAACTACTAAATTTGCCAGTTATTTTCAGTGAAATTTGACATAATATGTAGTCCATAAAGTGACTAAGTCTCCACATTTCATGCAACTGGAGTGGACAAAGAAAAGACTCATTAGTGCTGCACTGAGAAACACAGCAGTGTAGGCTTACTTGCAATATCAGGCACCAGAGCACCTCCACTGGACACAGCTAAAATAAGCAAACTCCACAGAAAGCTGGGCTTTGTATCTTCTGCTACCAATGCAGCTTTTTTCTTTTTTTTTCTTCCTGAATAAATCAATGAATGGAACTAAGTAGGCCAAGCAGAAGTTATTTAGAATAGTCTCAACTAATCCACTTCATAAGATAAGCAACACTCCTCCAAAATAAAAAACCCCACACATTTTTATCTCTGCCTATTCCTGTGATTTTGCAGCCATATTCCTGAGGTTTAATACCTTTTTCTTCTCTGCTGCTTTGCGAAAGATCCAAACAAACACAACGGAAGGAATTAACTCAATATAAAGATTTGTATTCACAAATGCTGACACGCACAGAAAAAGAACAAACCGAAGAGCAAAAGCAGCTCTCTCCCCCTTTTAATCTACTTCACTTAAAGTAATCTGCTACAGCTCATCTGCATTACATGTTTTGCTGCAAGCAGAGCTGCCTGACCTCCCTGCAGTACCGACTTCACCCCAGAGCTAGAAATTGCCAAGATGTGCACCCCTGGTCTCTGCAGTGCTCTGGGAGGCAGGCAAGAAAAAGCACTTTTAAACAAGATTTACAGATTCAAAGAACAAAACCTCTGCAGGCAGAGGTTTCTGTTTGTTTTACATCAACAGCATTCCTTAGAAGAAATAGGACAGCAGGGTCCTTCTGAATTGCCAAGTGGCAGTAGTAACAGTGGTGGAATGATGATACCCTAAAACACCTTAATTATATAACACTTGCACATTTCTAGACAAAACTGGGAACAATGGCCAAAGTATCAGTAGAAAAGTCAAAAGAAACAAAGCAAAATCTTTTTTCAACACAAACTGATGCCTCCTTTTCTTTTTTTATTTTGTGGAGGGAAGGGCTGGGGTTGTGGCAGGGCAGGGGAAGCAGAGTATAGCACGTTTACCTGATGAAAATCAGCCACCAATCCCTGCTGCCATGGAGCAAAAGTCTGCTCCCAGGGAAGGCTGCTTGCTCTCTTCTGGCTGTTCTACTCAGCGGGCAATTTACAGGATAACTGTTGAAAACCTTAATTCAGCCAACTCTGGCAGAACTGGCCTCTTTGCCCCCTGTTCCAGTGCCAAAATACAGAAATACAATGCCAGTGCTACTCATCAGTAGTTCACAATGTCTCAGACATCTGTCTACAGAATAACTGAAAACCCTAAAAAAAAATCTGCATTAATTTGGAAAATAACATCAGCTTATTTTGTGCCCATCAGATGAAGAGTGAGGGACAAGTGGCATTTGAGGCAGGACTGCACATCTACTGCCAATGCCAACCCTGACCTGCTGAGGTTCAGTTGCCAAGGCCCCCAGTCTGTAAGTCTTTACACACCTACAAAAGATGAAATAACTTGGTGACCAAACAGGCTACTCCCTGACAGACAGGACTACCAGATTTCAGACAACATTCTTTCTTAAGAAAGTCCCATATTTTAGCAAAACTTCACCTCATAGCTTGTTCCCACATTTTGGTTCCATTAGGCCAGTGCCTGAAGAAGTACATGCTGTGCCACGGGACAACAGATGGCATACAAGCAGACTCTAGAAAATGCTGGGGTTTAATCTGTTGCATAATTGTTCACTAGTAGAAGACTGACTCTCACAAATCCAAATGGGCCAATTTTTAGCTGCCACCCCCCCCCAGAAACGTAACAGGAATAACAACTTAAAGGGCATCAGCATCAGCAAAGTAGCAGCAGATTCCCCAGAATGTGTGGGGCTTTCTGATTAGTCCCTGTAGCTGAAGCCCGACACTGAGTAACTTCCTACTCAATAAGATTTGTGCCATCAATTAAAACACACAATTAGCAACGAATCCACCTGGAGTGCTAAAAGCAGGTCTGTCTGTTCCTTCTCAAGTTTCTGAGGTCATTTTATAATTAGCATTTATCTAAGACTTTTACAAAAAATTAACTAAGCTTCCTACTCATGAACTTTCTTTGGATAGCACTTGTTTGTAACCAGTTAGACAAGGATTTCAATTAAAGCTAAAGGCATGTTCCTGCACAAATCTTGTTCAGAAGTGTGAATTACAGTCTCATTAACTGATGAACAAAAAAAAAAAGCAGGAAGCCATTGAAAACAGGACACTAAAACAAAGGCCTTTGGTCTCAGGATTGATCCTATTTATTTTTCTCAAATTACTAAGTAGTTCCTACAAGAAGTGTACTCAATCTTCTGTGACACCAAGGTAAATGTGATCATGAGCACAGGGAAAGTCTGAGTACTGCACAGGGAGAGACACAACTGAGGGCCAAGAATGCAGGCAAACTATAGGCCTTTCACAAGGGGTGGTTAAAAGGAAGACTTTATTACAAAGGTACTTCCTAGAGAGGAAGAAAATGGAATGAGTGAAGACTGGAACACTGCTTACATTTAAAGCCATCTGACCTATAGATAAAAAACGTAACTGTTTTCTAGAAATATTTTCTATTTCTAGAACTGTTTTCTATTTTCCACTACAAGTTAGAAGTACCTAAAGTGCTCAACTTCAAAAAGCAAAGGTTTAAAACAGACACCTTTCACCCCTATGTTACATGCTGAAGACATACTTGAAGGAGGACGAAGACCCTTTTGACTGAAAGGCTTAAGAATTAAATGGCATAAACCAGGTGCAAGCAAGGTTAGGCTAGAAATGAGAACATAATTTTAATCAGGACAACAAGCCTCTGGAACAGCCTCTTCCTATGACTGCCAGGAATCCAAGTGAACAGACAAAAAGCCACCCTGAGCACTCACTAAATAAATGTAGGCTGCCCACCTGCCATTTTATGACAGAAACCAAGAGCTGCTTAATAGAAATAGTAAGCACAACTGATGGCTGGGAATGTCTATTCCAATCTTGTGTGAGTGAGTCAATGAAGCCAAGGTAAATAATCACTAAAACAGGTTATCAACTTTTTGACAGATTTCCATTTGAATGTGTGGTGATGATTATTTGGGAGGTAATTAAACTCCTCAAATACAGAATTGCTGTTCACTCTGTCTTTGACCTCTACTGGTAGCTAATTCTGCAGCTGTTGAGATAGCACACAACCATTGTACACAACTACACAGAAATCTCAGAGAATATACAAATTACGCATTTTTATGTCACAGCTATTGCAAAACACTGCCCCAAGATAAGATTTACTTTTTATTCACACCAGGGATTCCAGGTGATAGGTAGTAAAGAGCAGCTGGAGTAGTAAACAAGGAAAAAAAAATTACTCAAGAGAAACAAGACTGGCTTTATCAGGCACTACCAGATCCTCGTAAGTAGCTTCAGATTCAAGAAGCCTTTTAAGAAATTTAATAAATTTTAAAACATTTCTTTTTTTTGTATAGAAAGTCACTAATGTTCCTAAAACACTCTGAATAATAAAAAAAATACAACACAGAAGACATCTGAGGTCCCTTGGCTCATCCTTCTTTCTCTGCCAAGGCAGCCATACCTACACCTTGTACATTTTGTGGTACTTTGAAGGCCAAGAGACAGATTCTTCCTTAAATACCATGCAAGGATTGTGCCTACAAAAAGACAACACATGTACAGTACTGAGCATTTTCCTACGGATGACATATGTTCTCATCTTAGAGGAGGCATCGTTATTCCTCCCCTCAGCATGAGTACATTACTCAACAGTAACTTTACAATAGCATTTATTTACAACTAAATAAACCCTGCACAGAAACCATACACTTGCTCTTTCAGGGTTAAAAAACCCACTTCTTCAAAATCCTAGTTCTCCTAACACTATCCAATGCAGCATGGTTTTACAGCAAAGAACATCAACTCCAATAATAACTGCTTGAAACAGGGGAACTCTGAAGAGCAAAGCTGCTTCTCTCGTTTCCCAACCTCCCAGTGGCGCATTCCTCCCCCTCCTCAGGGCTGCTCGAGCTCAGAAATTCCCATCAGCCTCTCTGGAATGAGCTGGGCAGTGAAGTGTCCAGGCACCAGCCCCACCATGGGTAAGGTGAGGGTGACACTGACCATGGGAAGGAACTCCTGCTGCCTGACCAAGGAGGGAATGACAGCAGCAGTAGTCAGTCATCCCCTGACAGGCCTGGAACACTCCTTACCTGAACTGTACCCTGAGTGGAACAGACTCCATAGTCACTGGATTTTTGAAAATTCCAGCAGTTACCAACCAAGGCTCAGGGTTGAAGTTTATGGATGACTAAAGCCAAACATCTGAAGAACCCTAAGAAGTGGTCCTGAGTGAAGCCTTTGGCTCTCCTGGACCACAGCAGGCTATGCAGGATGCCAGTGACTCCCTGAGCAGGATGTCTCTCGGAGCTCACAGATGCTCCAGTTTGCAAAGTTCTGAGCATCAGCACCCAAAACTGATGAGAGGTCCTGGACTGAAACCTTACATTCCTTGAGGCTCAACTCTTTCCCACTGGGAAATGCCAAGATATTTGAAGTGAGTGTTTCACTGAACTCCAGGGGAATTTTTAACAGGTATACTTCTATACATTGATACCCATAAATCCCTGTATATAAATATATCTCTTTGTGTCAGTGTGCATGCATGTGTGGGCTGACTTAGACACTCTTCTGCCAGTATAGCATGAATGTTGTTGTTTGGGATGTATAACCAAGTCACTGTAGCAATTACAGTAAATCCTATCACTTTGTCAATGTTAAATTAGTCAATTATTAAGTGCTGCTAAATCCTTTAGATTGTAGACTAAGTCTGAGACTAAGACTGGACCTAGCTGCACCTCAGCTCCATGAGGAGTTTAGAAAGTAAGGGGGTCCACTCTGAATCTCATGACTCCCTTACCCTTTTGCATCTTCAGCCTCTGTGCAAATCATTCCAAATGAATTCTAACTTGATTCTTCCTTCCTTTCTCAATCCATGAGGGCTTTTTCCTTTTTTTTTTTTTTCTCCCTCTGATCCTCCTCCCCATCCCACTGCAGGGGTGGGGGGCAGCAGGAAATAACTGAGTTGGCTGCAAGGTGCTTAGTTGTGAGCTCAGGTTAAATTCAGGTGATACCTGGGTTTGCTACTACCTTTGATGGTGATTCTTTAAGCAGCCTAAACCACTCATTTGTGACAAATTGGCATATTTGACTGGATGTCAAACAGAAGCACAGATTACTTAGGAAAGCACAGAATAAGTCCAAGTTCCAAATTCTCAGAAGAACAGGGTTGTGTTAACTGGCATGATTGTACAGCTGTGAAATGACAGCTGAAGGTGGCTGTCAGATAAAGTATGGAAAAGGAATTATTTACAAAATGCTAGGAACCTGGTTAGAAGCTGCTTATCAAGATAGCAAGAATAACAATAAAAGGGTACTATACCTAAAAGAAGAAATAAAACTCCTACAGGCAACTGAATTAATACCGTCTTTGAAAATGGAGCAGCTGCAAAATCAGTTAAAGGAAGAAAATTAGAAAAAAAAAAGTTGGAGGAAAACATCAGATTTATGGTTACGTGGGCTTTCCATCCTCCTGACATTGTATAGGTTAAGAAATTAATTGTATCCCCTGAAGAATGGGATGGGAACATATGGGATGACCCTGATGGCAGCAAACTGAGGAAAGCTGATTCTTTGCTTCCCTCAGATTCCTACAAACATGAGCTCAGACCCATCACTAAAGCGAATCCTGTTGGCCCTCAACAACTGACATAATTCCACACAGATACAGGAGCACAAATTTCAATATTAATGCAACAGGACACAGAGAAGCTGGGTGTACAGTTTGGACAGCACAGAGTTAAAACCACTGCAGTGAATGGAGCAAGTGTTATTCACCAAACCAAGAGTTTGGTGAATAACAATTAATTAAGTTTAAAAAGTTAATTTATGGCTCTGGGCGAGAAGCGAATGTTGTCTACTTGCTTTGCAGTGGAAGATCCCAATGGAACTACTTTGGCTTTTGATATTTTGAATATCCAAGCTTGGTGCCCAGTAGTCGGCTGTGTGTGGTCCTTTGGTTCAAATCCTGCCCCTAAACCTGACAGAAACCAGGGGGTACAATGCATGTACTTCATCCAGTCCCTGCACTCCCAGTCCAAAGACTACAAAAAAAAAAAAATAATTACAACAATTTATGGATACTTTGAGGTACTGGAGGAAACATATACCTAGATTTCCTATCATTTCTCACCCTCTGTACTCACTTTTAGGAAAGGAAAATCACTTTGTAAATTAGTCATCGATTAAGTGCTGCTAATTCATTTAGATGCAAACCTCTGATGAAGCTGGAGACCAAGATTGGACTTAGCTGCACCTAAGCTCCATCAGGAGTTTGAAAAGCAAGGGGATCCACCCTGAATGTTGCGACTCAACCAGAGTCAATCCTTATCCTTTTGAGTCTTTGGTCTCTGTGTAAATCATTCTAAATTAATTCTAGCTGGAGTTTCCTTGGGACACTTCATCCATGCAGTAAGCAACAGAGAGAACCTCAATATACAAGTTCCTGAAGCTGCTCTTTTACAAATTTGTGTTACTCCTACTTTTGCTAATACCTTTAACAGTGATTATTTAAGTGACCTAAAGCACTTATTCACACCAACACCAACTGAGAAACGTCTGGATTTTCTTTAGAAATCTTTACTAGTGGAAAACACATTTACATGGGAAAGGCCATCATGAGATTCCACACTGCTACTTCTAACTCCAAATTAATGCTCTGAAGCAGCACTGTCAAAGATTAAGAAAACCAACCAGGCAATTCAAATGTGCATCAGGCTAGAAGTTCAACAATTATATATCCCTTTCTTTTATAATTCAAGTGTGACAGATGCTGATGTGATATGCAAAAGCCAGAATACAGACAGACAACTGTACAACCCTGCAGCTTCAAACTATGCAATAGTGCAATTGCTTCTGGTATATTTGCACTATTAATTGCCACTGGCAATCAGCAGACTCTCGTTTCCTCGCAGCTGTGCACACCCTGCATGGAAACAGGCACCAGTTCAGAGTGTGGATCCATTAGCGAACAGGCTAATGGGTCAGTAAGCACTTCTAAGCACACCCCAAGTAGAAAAACACCATTACGTGTTCTTGTACAGTATTTTCTAATATCGTCAAAGAGCACCTGTGGGCAGCTGACAAAAGTTTCTGTTCCAACAGATGACCGCTTCCTCAGGCATGAGGATCTGTGGCCTGAAAACTACACCTCATTTTACAAGGAGCACAAGGTAAGCCCTCACGGATCGGATTTCACTTGTGTTGGATGATACCCGCTCCTATGAATAGCTTTTTGCAGCACAGGGGTTTTAAATCCCGCTGAGGCAAACACGGCGCAGTGCGAAGAGCTATTCCTAGGACCGGGAATGACGCGACACGAGCAGCATCGGTGGGAATTTCTTCCCCACGTGCCTCGGTGGGAGCGGGAGGGCACCGGCGGCGCAGGAGGCGCTCGGAAGCGGGAGCTGCTGCCCCGCACCAGCCCCGCACCACCACCGCGCCCGGTGCCTCCGCTCTCCGCCGCTCCACGGTACGAGACGCTCCCTCCCGCCCGACGAACCCCGCGGGCACAGCATTCCCCCGGCTCTCCCCTCGCCTCCCGCCCCGTTACCTGCCCCGCCAGCCCCGACCTCTCCTCGCCTGGGGAGAGAGGGTGGAGGAGCCCAGCCCGCCTCGGTGCCCCAGGCATCGGCCGCCGGCCGCCCCTCTCCTACCTGCCGGGTGGCTCCCGGGGCAGCTCAGCAGCAGCCAGAGGTGCAGCGCGACCCCGACCACACAGGGGCACAGCAGCACCAGCCAGTTTCGCATTGGCCGCCGCAGCCGCCGGCCCCTTCCCCTTCGCGCCGGCCTCTCCCAGCGGCGCCGGCGCGACGGCCCGGCTCGGCCGCCAGCGGCTCCTCCCCGCTCGGCCGGGCCGGGCTCGGCTGCCCCGCGGCCGCCGGGAGCTGCAGTCCCGCCCCGGCCCGGGCGGGCGGCGGCGGCGCGGGCGGCGGCAGCGGCCGCCTACAGCCCCCACAATGCCGCGGGGCGCCGAGGGAGCGCGGCGGCTCCGCGCGTCTCACATGGCGGGGGCGCGGGAGAGGGGCCGGCGGCGGCGGCGGCGCGTCCCCCTCACGGAGCGCGCGGCTCCGAGACCGCCCGGCTGCCCCCGGCCGCGGGGGAAACCCTCCCCGGGAAATCGCTGTTCGATAATCCGCTGAATGCCCCTTCTCAAAAGGCGCTGCGTTAAGAACAAAATAGCTTTCCAGAACAATCCTTTACTTATTCAGTAAAGAGGAGAGTGCGCTTCGCTTTGGCAAGGACCTGCCGCGGCGCTCGCCAACTGTTTATGGAGTATTTTATTCCAGCAAGTAACATGTTCTTGGGTTGAAATTCCCGAAGGGGGGTGTGTTAGACAATGAAAGTGTCCTTAACTGCGGCTGGATCACGGCCAAGAATCCTTAAATTCGTTATGAAGTGTCAATAATCCGAGCTCGGCTTCACCTGTTACCTTCAGCCGCCGCTGTGAAATTGGGGGCCTAAGGACTGACTGCAGAGCTCTGCCCTGCCTAGCAGGGTTTAACTACGAACGGATGAAACAGAGCACACACAATATCATCAGCACCTTGAGAATTTACTTGTCTCTGGTCTCCTGCATCCAAGTAAGAAGGAGAAATTTGTTTCCTCACACTACCCCAGGACAAATCTACCTGGAAAATTGATGTGCATAAATAAGCAAAGGCTTCTCAGAATCAGAGCCACAGAACAGGTCAGGTTGGAAGGAACCACAGGGGATCATCTGGCCCAAACCTCCCTGCTCAGGCAGGGCCGTCCTAGAGTGCATGGCACAAGATTGTGTCCAGATGGTTCTTGAACATCTCCAGAGAGGGAGACTCCACAACCTCTCCAAAAAATCTGTTCCAGTATGCAATAACATGCACAGTAAATAACTTCTTCTTCAAGTTCAGGTGAAACTTTTTGTACATAATTTTCTGCTTTTTGCCTCTTGTTAATGTATAAACTAGGAGATTATGTATAATAGCTGTAAGGCCCAAATGAATGACTGCTGGTGCTAGTCTATTAGAAACACATTTAATTAGCAACAGAAACTGATCTGTATGAAGTAGAATGGAAATAAATGATTTTTTTTTTTTGCAAAAAGAAGACTATTTTTTTAAATACCCAAGCGATGAAAAGTGGTTGGAAAATGCCTACAGTCCTTTCAAACTGCTTAGTTAAGATTAATTTTTCATCAAGTGGAGTGAGATACTAGAAGGCAAACCAATGATTTTAACCTTTATATATTAGGTTTACAAGCAGAACTAAAATGTCTTGGAAATACATCCGTTTTAGTTTGCTGCATACTTAAAACATATTTAATATGCAACTGAGTACTTGTCAGCAAATAGTAGTATTAGGGGAAGAATTCACACCAAAAATGCTATGATTAATCACTATTTACATTTTACTTGCCTTTCAGCATGTTCAGCTGCAGAAATAAAAACAGGTCCATCTATTAATATTTACTTAGATTTGGCTACATTCCTTGTACCCAATATGTTAAGTTCTCCCCCATGCCAGGTGATCTGATGGGAATTGATCTTATACCTGGGAGTGATTATTTCTTTGCAGGCAAAACAAAGCACCCCATCCTTTAATATCTTATTTTCCCTTACGGCATTACCTACCATCTTCAAGGATAAGTAACTGTGTTACATACAAACCAGGAGAAACCTGTTTCTCTGTATTATACTAACAGGATATCCAGGTCAAAAGGATGATACATATGCATTTTTGTAAGTCAGGTAGGAAATGGTTACTAACACAGTTTAGTTGTAGAGGACTGGCCTGTCTTATTCCATTTTTCTGTTGCATCTCTACAAGATTTTGAAAGCCAAAGATTTTATCTAAGCCTCCTAATTTCATCACAATCTGTATGATACTGTGTGCACCTGGATGTTAATCATGAGGTGACCAGACCCAAACATTAACCCAATTTCCAGAAGTTCCCATAAGTAAAGAAGTTTCAATTTGCATTCTTGAGGGCTTTTATGAGGACTAGCATTTTGGCCAAGCAAGCTGATATTGGAGTATGTAAACATGGCTTCAAGGCCACTGAGTTTTAAGCATGCTTTTAAAAAATTTTAAAAAATCAGATTTTTTTTCCAAGATTTAAGAATCATGAATATGTATAATATGAAAAGAAAAATTGATCTGGAATATAACTTCTAGATAGTGTTAAATTACTTTTCTGACAAAACTGAAAAATTTGAGTTTGGTTATGTTTTGATTTGGGTTATAAGAACTCTATAAAAAATACACCATTTTCATGATGCTCTTTCTGAGCAGATTTCCTCTTCTGACTGTACAGGCTCAAGGGTACCTCTGGCACACAAACTATAGTACAGGCACAACATGTTGGCTCAAGAGCTGGAGACAGAAGAGACAGAAATTTTATTCCCCAGGCTGCTTGCAAACTTAAGATGCTTCTGTCAAATTTCAGAGTCCCTCTGGATAAGCATCTTGTGTCTGACACAGAGAGGATGTGATGGTACCAGAGCTGCACTCATGTACCAAAGCCAGCCAGTCCAGAGCATTCTGGGTTTTTCATAATGTTTGTTTGCCTAATTGTTGCCCCGAGTGGGCAGCTGGGATATTTTTAGGACAGCAGCAGCAGAACAGAAGAACAAGAATCATTGTGGAGCTGTGTGCATTTTAGCAGAGTTCCTCCCCAGGGAGTTGTGTTTTATTGATCTCTGCCCTCTCAGTCTGAAAGCAGAGGAGGGTCTTGTGAGAGACTCCCTTTTAGGGCTTTGGGGCTTAACTTTCTCCCCAGGTAGCAGTAACACTGATATAGTACTTTTCACAAAATCTTTATGCCTTTAGTTTTTTAAAGAAAAAATATTAAAGGAGATTACAGATCAGGGTGTGAAGGGCTTTATTAGTTTAAAGGGTTATAAATTTGCATCCCAATAATATGTTTTATTCTTTTTCCAGTGTTCATAATCTAAACAGATTCACTGTCCATATTGAGGATTTATCAATCCTTTCCTTACCTTGCTTAGGGTCCTTACAAGGAATAGATTTTGCTTATCTTGCCAAACAGAAGAAATGTCTTACTGCTTCCCTTTTCAGCTTTCTGATGCAATGAAGTGCAGATGCAGAGGAGTTCCCAGATTCCTTTGGGAGTACCTAGTGTTGTTCTATCCCAGGTGCAGGATCTGACATTTCACTTGTTAAATTTTGTCCCATTAATCACTTCCAGTCTACCTAGATTCTTCTGTAAAGCCTCCTACAGAGTCAACAGCACCTCCCAGCTTGGTGTCACCAGCAGATCTGTTAATGGTGTGCTCAGCTCCTGCATCCAGGTTATTGATAAACATCACAAACAGAACTGGCTCTAGATTTGAGCCCTGAGAAGCTTCCCTGCTCACCAGGCAGATGTGACCCCTTTCACTGCAACCCTTTGAGCTCTGCCTGCCCTTCAGCCAGTCCTTCACCCAGTACATCATGCACCTGCTCATCCCACTGTCAGACAACCTGTCCAGAAGGGTGCTGTGAGACACAGCATCAAAATCCTCACTAAAATCCAGAAAAACAACATCCACTTCCTTCCCTTCATCCAGCAGGCAGTGACCTTACCACAGAAGCAGATCAAATTACTTAAACAGAACTTTCCTTCTGAGAACCCATATTGACTGTGTCTGATGACTGCATTATTCTTTAAATGCTTTTCAGTAGTACACAGTATAATCTTCTTCATTTTTCCACTTAACATGTTATGAATTAACTTCCAGTTAAGGAAGTTTTGTTTAAAATGATTTGTCTGTTATTTCGCTGAGCCCTTTATTATTTTAATTAAGTTTTTGCATCTTCTTGTCTGTTTGGAGGAGTAGTTTTAAGTTGTGCTGAATTAGGTCACAGTTATCCAAACTTACCAATCTAGCAATAATAAATTTTACAGTCTACGTTGACTCCTTGACATCTTCATGACAATCAAAAGTAGAAATGGACTCAAAAACGACCCATATGGCAGCAACTAAATCTTGACAAGCACATCTCAGAGAGCAAACAGGAATGTCTCACAGACATGTGGAACATCAAATATCCAATAATCAGGCAGCAGCCAGCTGGTGGGGTTAGCTACTTCATGTGCAGCTAGAATACACTTATTTTTAACAAGTGGCACAAAGAATTCAGGATGCATGTACAGAAGAGAATAAGGTTTGCAGAAAGTCCTACAGAGACCTACAACAGAAAATACACTTTTAAATCACATTCCTGGTAGAGATAAGATGTTGGGGGATTGCAAAGCACATTTGCCACAATATTTTTTACCATTTCATTATCTATCACTGGATAGATAATATTCAGGCTGTATTTAATTTAAAATAATTTACATGATCTCCTGCTATTTTCCCATCATGGTGCTTACCTTACCCTAGGATGGATGAGGTCTGCTGGAGAAAGCACCAGGTGGCTGCTTCATTTGTTGCAGCAAGTGCAAGGTCAGTGAGGTGGGAGCACAAAATAGGGGTCACAAGGCTAAGGGTCATTGCTGCCTGGGAGAACTAAGACCAGGAAAATCACAAAGCTAAATCTTTCATGGGAATTTTCTCCCCCCCTCCCCTGTAGTTTCTTTGTGTTTGATGTGCAAAAGGCATTGCAGTTTGTAGAGCTGAGGACTCAGCACTGATGGCTGAGTGAGATGCTGAAAGAGCTAACTCTGGAGCAGCAGGTACTCACAATCTGTCCAGGCTCTGCCTCAGCTTCCCACTGTAAGATGCAAATAGTTCCACCCTCATATTCCTCCAGGATGCTGTGGAGATACTTTGTGAAGCAACCTGTGATGAGCACCACAGAGGAGCTCACCAGGGAACAGCTCTACATGGAAAGCAGAATTTGTGAGTAAATCATGCCCGGGGCTACACAATGAATAACAACACCAAAATAGTACTGACTAACTGCTCATTAACTGAGCACTGCCTGTACTGTGCCTTGTGGGAATTCCTGCAGTGGCAGCTGGGATAGTAGTACATACAAATGAGAGAAGCAAATGGAAAATGCATAAACAAGTGCTTAACTTGGCCTCCTTAATGATCTTTTAATGTACTTTTTTTCATTTATCCAGATTCTGTTTATATATTCACACCCTTGTTACAAGTATTTGCTTAGCTGGTATGGACAGAACTATAAACAAATGTAATCACTTTTATGGCACTCTAATTTCTATTTCATAGTTGCTTTTTGAAGTAATTTTCCAGAGTGTAAAGCAAACTCTCAATACAAAAAGAGTGTCTGAGGGGTGAGAAAGACCACATCGGAAAGGCTGCTATCTATAACATTCTTTATGTTCTCAAAGTTTCTGTAAAGGAATTTTTTCTCAAAAATCTTAGCACCTGAAGTTTTGTCACTGATCTTTTAAGGGTATGACTGACATGTTCATATCAGCACTGCAGGTATATATAGTGGAAGTCTATTTATGTGTATTCTGTTCTGATGAGTAGATAAAAGGTGCTATGCTCTCCAGGGAGGAGCCTCTCAGACAAGAATCCAAGGCAGTGAACAGTTTTATCCAAGAAAGTTATGGATAAAAAGTCTTGTGAGCCACACTTGCCAGAGACAGATTGTTACACAGCCAATATATTTAAAGTCACTGCTATTTGAAAGGCTTTTTAAAAGTCACAGTGATTCTTTTCTATAAAGTATGCCTTATTCCTTTCCTTTTGCTGAAAATCTGTGCATGTCTTTAGAGTATGCCATGAAGAGAGTGCAGGGCTCAAGGATGTCACCTAAAGCTCAAGGACACAAGAGGGTGCGGTGCAGAGAAGCTACATGACAAATATATTTTGTGGAATGGGTTATCTTTTGAAACACATCCTTATGCCATGCCTAGTGTACTTTCCCTAAAATGCCATTCTTAGCATAAGCAGTGGCCTAAGCTCTGTTCTGGCTGTGTTATTATGCTGTGGCATGTGAGGATGTATTTGGCCCAGACTCCAGTAATTGGAGAACAGCCCCGAAATAAAAAACCCAACAGGCAGGAGTGAAGTTTGGGTGTGAAGGAACAGAGCAGCAGTGAGGGGCAGCTGTTGGGTGCTCTCTGGGCTGACTCACTAAAGCTGAGCCTTTCTGCTCTTAGCAGCTCTTAACCTGCTCCAGGGAGCCAAGGGCACAACTGGTGTCTCAGCAGCACTGAGGAACAGGCATCTCAGTTAATCTGGAAAATGAGCTCCAGCTGATACACACAACGACTTCCCCAGCTTTTGAAGGCCAGACACCTGACCTATTTAGCCAAATACTGTGTTTGTCTTTTGTGTCTTCCTAAACTGAGCAGTCTGGAACTGAAGCATGAGGTCTAACTGCACCCAGCAGTGCAGCACTGCCCCAGTGCCAGGTGAAACCTTACACAATGCAGCCCACAAAAACAGGAGTGCTGGCTCTCTGTTTCAGAGTTTGTGTGTTAATTCAGAATCCCCCTTTTGGCCATTACTAGTTGGTATTGGTACTTTTTCATCTCAGTCGGCTGCTTATCACTTTATCAGTAGGTGGCAGTAATAGACAAGCCTATGCAGTTCCTACTTGTAATAGGAATTTGGGAAAGAAAAGACCCAATTTTAGGGTAGAGCTGCTCATTTGTTTGTTCACAAGCGTGAGTGGTGTAAATGTACTTGACAAACTCAGATGCACATCTTCCTCTAACAGACAGAAAATTTGTTCCCATACCAGTTCTGGTATTTATGGCTGTACTGAATTTAATACTGCTATAAAGATGGATTCAATTAGATGCAAATGTACCTTTTTTACCTAGAGATTAAGTGTGCAGGTGCCTGTAAAATTTTATGTAACACTTATTCTGGTAAATTTGCCCACTATTTTTCACACATTACTATTTAAGTCAGTCTAATGACTTTAAGTATTAGTTTTCAGTAAAAGAAGCCTGTATTTCCTAGGAACCACTCCTCCCCCAAGTTTTCTTTAGTCTCCTAGAAGAAACAAATCCATATTCTGATGCAGACCCAAAGGATAGCCATAATTATGGCATTTTCTAGGAAAATTATGTATACAGATTTTTATCCCTATATAATGAAGATAGGAAAAACTGTATAATCAGGTCCTCTCAAAGCACATACTTCATTACTCCTTTGATATCAGAAATCCAGCTGGGTAAATGACTGCCTTATTGAAGTTCAGGCTTTGATATGCAGTTTTACAGACTGTTGTTCCCAAAGTGTTCTTTCCTTCTGTTGGAGCTGATCCTGTTGTAAGTCACTGCAAAAATGCCTGATTACAACATCCTTATGAATAATTGTTTACCTAAGTGCCACTGACAGCAAAGGTTGTATTTATTTTAACCTTTGGTGTGATGTAGAATAGCTTAGTTTAAACTTCCCTCCATATTTTTCTCCTCCTTTGGCCATAATTTCATAGGGGTTAGCTTAAAAAATTTGCCTATCAGCACCAGCCAAGCACCCTGCTACTAATTTAATACATGATATGGGAAGCAAAGAAGGGGAATTTAGTATATAATAGAGAGGAGGAAAATAGTTTTTAAGGTTGAAATGGTGGCATCTTAAATTCAAAGTAAGCCAAGGAGGCTAATCTCATGGAGGCAAAACAGCCAGCCCCACATGTGCTACTGAGACATTTCAATTTACCACCAATCCATTGGGAACTCTCATTTCATCAGAGCAGCAAGAGTTGGGATATGAAGAAAGGATTACTTATAACATGTCAAAAACCCCCTTGAATCCAATTCTGTTCTGGAGTTCTCACCCTGTGAGATGACAGCCCCAACTGACACAGTTAAGAGAGAGCACCCATTACTTTCTGGGCCTGAACTACAAATAAGGCTAATGGCATATGAGATGAAACAGAGAGAGAGCAGTACAGCATTAGGATGGCAGCAGGTCTGGTTTTGTTTTCATTAAAATTGGTAGGAATCAAATTAGACCATTTGATGAAAATATCAACTCATTGCTTCAGCCTACAAGAAACCATTCTCTTAGCTAAATCCATGTTTTGGAGAGGGTTTTTTTTCCTATCATTCTATAGTTCGTGATATAATATGTATTCATTATTTAGAAAAATGTACAAAATCATTTGGATATTTTTGTGTAAAGCTGAGGCAAGATGTTTAAACATGAAACTCAAGTATCAATAGCAGATTATCCAAACCACCTCAAAGGTCAAAGCAGCACAAAATATAACAATGACAAAGACATCTTATGGTTTCCTGGGATTGGAGGAAAATATATTCTTTAAATGTTGATTTGTGGATCAAGCTGGCATTAAAAAAAAGTAAACAAGATGATTCCATTCTCTTCCAGACAGTCAATTTTTTGATGGTGTTCTTAAGGAAAGTAATATATTTGTATGCAATCCCAAGGTGTTACAATTTTATTTGAAGTGCTGATCTTCCAAGTTCACCTCACCCTCTTCCCCTTCAAATTACTAATTTGCCAATAGTATATCTTCATTTGAGGAACTGGTAAATAAGGCCCAAAGATATCAGAGAAAGATGTTCTGTGTTCCAGTAAGGAGTTATGCTTCTACAGTTTAACCTCTTCAAACACACTATAGACATCTGCTAATGTAAATATGCACTTTATGGTATTCCATGTACTTCTTTTTTTATAAATTAGAAGCATGAAATCACCTGAGTAGATGCATTTTATTTTTTGTAACACAATGAAATTTATGAATTGATGAAAGAAACCACAAACATGGGAACTATCTATTTCAAACATAACTCCAACACATTCACAACTCCTTGAAGAAAGATTTTGGAGAAAAAACCCGAAGATCAAAAGAATACCATTCTCCCTTTGTGAATAATAATTCTGGATTTTTGTAAAGGAATCTCGTAGAACCAGAGACCCTCAAAAGCACGGAAATGTTTCAGTCTCAGGATATCAGACACCAACCCTAATTGGAAACAGAAAGCAAGCTGTTTGCAATACTGTAACAAGCCGTGGCAATTTTGTTATTTTAGATGGGAATGTTAATGATGAGCCACAAATGCAAGCTGTTACAAAGCCTTTGAGAATAAAGCTGGATGCCCTATATTCTCCTCCCATGCTGCTCCAGTTAAAACCATACATGCAGAAGGACAAATGAAAATGTTGCCATGGTGATCAGAGCAGTTACCAAATCATGTACGCTGTAGGAAGGATTCCCTAAAGAACCTTATTAAGCATTTTGTTGCTCTTTTTAAATAAGTATTTTCAGAAAGCCGTTTTTTTTTTTTTATTTTGCTGTCAATAAAATAGCTACTCAGTTAGCTAGACCCTATTTCTCTACCCTCAAAATAAAAACACACCGTACATTAAGAAATAGTTTTGTTAAAAATTAGGAATGGGATTCTTAAGCTGAAAACTTTGAAATAGGAACCAAGGATAGGTGCACCAAAAATAAGACCTGTTCAAGATACTTGAATGATTTGCAGCATAGGGACGTCAAGGCTGCTAAGATACTGATGTCTCTAGCTGCCCAGTTCAAAACCCAAATATTTGAATGAAAGACATCCCAAAAGCCTACTGGTTAAAAGGAATATGGGTATGTAGGGTTTTTTACAACCTTGTATGTGAGACATGAGCAGCAGAAGCACCATCCAAAGCCCCCTGTCCTGTGTGCCCAGACTAGCAGTGAACACAGCTGGGTGAGGCCCATTATCCAAATCAAACAGCAAAGAAAACAAAACCTGTAAAATGCAGGCATCTTGTATTTCCACTGCACAAAACAGTACAACAGACATCGATGGAAATTGCTAAAAATAAGCTGGAGAAGGTACATGCACTTTGGGGGAAATGCACGTGGCTTTGTTCACCCTTTTCAGCATCTAAATTCAGCATTTAAGAATACCCCAAGGCCCTCAATTCCTCAGCTAGTTTGTTGCCTTGCAGGTATTTAAGATGTTGATGGAATACAGGTTTGTGCAGAGGAAGGGAGGAAGCTCGATCTCTTATGGGTGGCTGTTCAGAGTCTCAGCTCAGACTGGTGCAGTTCTCCAGCAAAATGGTCTCCTGCCTTATGGGGCTGGCTGCCACACTGAACATATCAGGTACTGCACTGAGACAACTGTCCTAATGCATCAGATTGAAAAAGAGCTTTCATTTTTTAGTAAGGAGAAGAACAACAACAACAAAAAGTCTCTAAAGTAACAGTTGCTTCCATCAGGTGCCTTGTAGGAGCTTAATTTTACTTCATGAAGAAGGCAGTCTTATTTCACATCTCATTCTTTTCCTCTCACTGCACTTTAAAATTGAAACAAAAAAAAAATCCCAGAACCTCCACAAATTACTTGCTGACAACTTAAATAATCTGTGGCCACAAAATGTACAAACATAGTGGCTGTCAACAGCACAGTGTTCTCGCTGCATATCCTAGAACAACATTTATTTACCATTACTCTACATCCCCATAAAGTCCTACTCTCACAGGCAAAAGCATGTAGAGGGCTGCTCAGAAAATGTAATTCCCCCTCCCTGTGCTGTTCAGGGCAGTTTTACCCCTCCCACTAAAACTCTCAGGAACACTTACTTCACAGTTCAGTTTACTTTCTAAATAATTTAAATCATTATCATTCAAAATAAGATACAAGCAACCACATTTTTCTACATTTTTATTGATGCAATCCTGATGTGTAACTATACATCTTCATTCTGCTCATAGCTACAATGGCACTTTACTAGGATTGTTTTTGTAGTCAAGAAAAAACAGTCTTCAGAAAACATATTTATAGACACCACTTACTGTATAAGACCAATGACTGTAAACATTGTAAATCACTGGGACTTTTTCCTAAATAGTGCTACTTGAGGAAAAGGTCACACTACTCTCTTTAGATAGAAATTTGTAAAGGCAATTGAATTGAATTCTCCTTCCAAAGAAAATAAGAATGTTAAAAATAGCTTCAAGAATTGATATGACTCATTTAGATCCCAGAAAAATCTATTACTGGCAAAGATATCCACAATTTGATACTGTACTTGGTATTTTCACTAAGACGAAAAGAATATTTATGAAGTAGTGAAATTAAACTTGTACATTGCTCTGAAAGATAAGCATTACCCTGAATTTTTATTTTTTAAATTTTTTTTAATTTTAGGAGGGTTTTTAGCCAAAATTGCACTACCTTCCAAAAATATTGTAGTTATGGGGTAAGTGTTGACATCTGAGGAAAAAAATGCTAAAAGCATGCAACACTGATACCAAGTTTTAGCAGATGACATTTTTAATTGAAAACTGACTCAAAGGATAGTACAAAAGAGTTTCTTCTCCCTAAAAGGGTTTTCAGATGCAGGTACAGGAATAATAAGGGGATCTTCTCCAATGTGTGCATCACAATATGCCAATAAATCTGCTGCAGCCTTGGATACCTAATAGAAGAGAAGAGAGAACTACTGTAACACTTAATTCTGAACCAATCTGAATTGCAGAAATATTTTTCATAGAAAAAATGATAATGGAAGCTATCATAAAACAGGGAGTAGATTGCTTTATCCTTTAAATATTAGACACATCTCTCAATTTGCTCTTCCCAGGCCTAGTAATCCTTACACACATTTTATCTGACATAGTGACATAGGTGGTATTGATTGATATCATCCATGTCGAGCTGCTCCTCTGCATCAGGAGGTCAGGAGCACACAGTATTAAAGCATTTATATGATAACAACCCATAAGCAATAAGGATCCTCCTTGAAGTGTCTGTTTCTGTAGAGAAACCTGCTTCAGCTCTTACTCTCATTCATTGGTTTAAAGGTTTTCCACACACACTCTCTCTACCCTCTGCTCCTCCGGCTGCAAATTAAAAAGTTCTTTAAGCACATGACCATGGGATTAAAAAGAAATAATAAATCAGGAACAAAACTTGAACATCATGTGTCATAGCTCTCATTTAAGTTAAATATTGCTCTTTTCAATGAGGCAAGACTAATGTCTTCTGCTTAGTAAATTACTGTAAGTAGTCCTTTATTCACAGCATTCATTTAAATTTGAGAACTACCTTAAAATTTTTTAACTTAACACTTTTATACTTCTAAAATAAATAATTCTCAAGTCTCCAAATTCAGAACATGGGTTTATACTTACTGAAAAGTCTATAAAAATACAAATACATACAAAAATGTAGCAGTGTGTTGAATATTTGCAATGCAAGCTATTTTGCAGTAAATGAAAAATGAAATATTAAACCTAGTAATTTTTGCAGCTTCGTGCCATAAGAATATTGGTGGCAGTAGGCCAATAGTGACTCATTTATTTTTTCAAGAATTTAGAAGGTATATACAATTTTTTTTGTTCTGATCAGTCAGTAAGATATTCACAGCTATCTGTGTCTCTTTGCTTTGGTGAATTATTGGGTTCTCAATATTCTGATAGTTGAGAAAATGAATTCTGGAGTCTTTACAAAGAAGTCTTTTCTCTGAGCACCGTGACAGCTTATCCCCCATCAAACACCAGGGTCAGCATGTTTGCACAACTAGAGTGAACAGAAGAAACAAATCCCATTTCTGGTATTTTTCTAGCAGGTGTGTCCCCAATGTTTGCTTTAAGCTTCCCCACGCCCTGCTTGCTTTGACATGAACCCAGCTATTGTAGGCTTCAGATCAGATCTATGAAGTCAATGGGTATTGAATCAGAATTTGCATGAAATTTAAATGAACTTCTGAAGACGGTTACAGACTTTATTTCTTTATTTTTAATTTCTGTATGTCTTTGTAGAATGCTTAAACCTATGGAGAACCTGTGGTTGGCACCCCAGTATAGACTATTCCCCTAATGGAGGAAATAAGAGTGTTAACCTTATTTAAAATTAGTTTCTCTTTGAATTGGCCTGTAAGACAAAAGGGTGGCAGAGACACTACATATGAACAGAAGGCTGCTGGGCACAGATGAAACAGAAAAATGAAAAAATCAGAGAGAGATTCACAAGGACCACTGCTTCTCAAGAAAGGAGGAGATAAAACAAAAATGTTTCAATATGTTGAAAGTTACAGACCTCAAAGTACAAAGGATTGTAATGATTTTCCTGTAATGATCTTGTTAGTTTCATGCATGGATAAGCGACATCAGCCCAAGTATATTGTTTTTCATTCAATGGAAGAGAAGTATGATTTCAGACCACATTCTTGGGAGGGAGAAACCCAATAATATAATTTCCTGTTTCTGTACATATTACTGTGCTTTGATATGATATAACCAAAAAAAAGGATGTTTCACTAGTCAAAGCTCAGCATACATTTATGTATCTAACTTGTCCTGTAATGCTGGTAAGAATGTTGTGAAGCAGAGTAACACATTCACAGAATCATCTGGTTGGAAAAGACCTTGGAAATGATCAAGTCCAGCCTTTGACCTAACACCACCTTGTGAACTAGACCATGGCACTTTGGAACTCCAGGGATAACAACTCCACCACCTCCCTGGGCACCCCACTCCAATGCCCCATCACCCCTTTCTGTGAAGAGAAACCCTTCCTTCAATGTCATACTGTTTAAGTCACATTCTAGTTTGCTTTTAAGCAAACCATAGTAAATTTTATTTAAAAACCAACCTGAAACTGAGGAACATGATCTTTGTCACAAACTAAACCTGCACTAGACCATGTATTTTCATCGTTTAAACAAATAAAAGGTTTTGAGAGGAAAATTCCTCCCACTGGGATTACAGCAGTCATAAAAAAAGTGAATTATAACCATTTCTTCACTAAAAGTAGAGTAGCTTAGGCCTGCACAGTGGAATAATGACCATTCACAACAGGGAGTTAAATGAGCTGATCACAGTCCAGGAGCAATGAAAACAGGAGTTCCTGCAGCTGTGAGCGGCGTTGGCAGGGCCAGACCTGTGGCCCAAAAAAGAGCAAAATACAATATTGCCTGCAGCAAGTTTCCTTGTCAGAGTCATTGTTGGGAAGAGCAGGAAGGCCTGTGCCCTGAGCACGGCACAAGGCTCCAGCAGGGATGCTGCTTTGGCACAGAGGTGCCCCACGGCCGGGGCTGTGCTGTGCACACTGAGGTGTGATTGTCCCACCGTGCCATGGAAGGATGGAAATGCAGCCCAATCCATCCTAGCTGTTACTCGCCTTCAGGGTTATTTGTAGCTCAGTGTTGCTGGACAGCTTCAAAATAGCTTTTCCTAAGAATTAAAATAAATGCATGGGATTTGAATATTCAAATGAAGCGAACACATTTATCATGTCAGCTTTCCTACGCAATACGGCTTGGTCTGCAAATTCAGAGTAATTTATACATATTGCAAAAGTGGCTAAAGAGAAAAAATCAGACTCCAGTTTGATTGATGAATTCTATCAAAAAGTTAACATCTCATTTTTAAAAAATCCTTTAAGGTGTATGGATTAAAAGATTGAATATATATGTATCACACTGATCTCACATTTTGTAGAATTACTTTTACTCTCACAAAAAACCACATCTGGTTATCAAATTAACAACAGGGAAAAAAATCCAACAAATCACTCAACCCTGATGCTTTAAAGAATTAGTCTCAGGAGGACTGTGAAATTTTACCATTATATTTCAGAATAGCAGAGGTGATAAAAGCTGCCAGAGTTAGTACATCCTGGTGGCTGCACTAATAATTATAAGCTTCAGTGACAGGGCAAAATGCTGCAATTACAATGTCTTCTGCCTTGTCATGGATTGTGACTAATTACCATCCTTGCTACAACACCCACTTTGCTTATCCTTTACATCTAAAACAAAGACACTCACACACATTTATTGGCATTCTCACTGTTCATCTCCCAACACTATTCAGGACCAGTTAGGAATACTTCCTATCTTCCTTAGGAAAAAGAAAATGGAATGATAACTGATATGCCAAGGGTCTTAAATGTCAGAGCACTGCTTGCAAAGAAAAGATTAAGTAGTGCTTTATTCTGAGGACAGCTCTGATAAGCACCAATAGTAACTTTGCTTTCTCAATTTTACTGCTAGCATCATTAGAAGACACATTATTCTATTAGACACGAGGCCACTGTTCACCTGATTTACTTTGGTGTTTCCTAGCTTGGAATCTGTGTTTCCAGCTTCCTACTTCTCCTTTGTAACTCTAGCTGTTCCTTTGCCAGGTAAGACAGGTTCAATTATAATCCTTCTGGCATTTCTATGGTTTACAAAAACCCACGATAATCCTCCTTCCAGCTGCTGATCAGTACACCAATAACTCCATCCTCCTCTTTCGAGTGTCCTGCTGCTTTCACACCTCAGCAGCGAGCTGTCTTTGTGGAACCTCAGAACACAGCCCTTCTTTGCTGCTCTGACTGGCTAGAGGACGTAATAGGACTTCTTAAATTAGTTGAAAAATCCAGAACACAGTGGGGAGTCAGCATCTATCAACATACTTTTAACTACAGCATTTCAATTGTGTAGACCCAACTCTTGCTGGTTACGGCAGCTACTGTGCATTGAAAACAAAGTGCCTCTCTAGTAGAAAAATAAACTGGAGCTTCTCATTTTCCCAGTCAGTAACACAGACACCTCTTCCATGTTAGCAGTGTGGTCTTGCCTATTGTGGCAATAACAACTTGGCTATAGCTGTTTGCAAAAGAGGGTTTAACTAAATTATTTGGAAAGCCCTGGTATTTTGTTAAATGTCTAACTAGTTTAATCAGATGCAAAACACTAAGAAAAAAGGAAGTAAGTTCATTTATCTACCTTTACAGTAATGATCTGAGAACTTAAAATCTCCTGTTGAAACCACTGGAAAGTCCCTTGATAAAATTTGACTGTGCTGAAATACACACTTAACTGATTGAAGATTAAAAAGCCAAGCAGATTTTGAAGGAATAAAAAGCCCATCAACAGCTTCTCAAAATCCCTCACATGCTTGTTCAGAGAAATTCTAGAAATTAGGGCAATTTGAAAAGTTATATTTGTATTATGTTAGTGTAGGAGCCCTCATCATTCTGAAACATGCCAAATTTTCTTTGGTGTGTTTTTGGTCCCAGGCTATTTCAAAAAGTGAAATAATTGCACTTTCAAGCTACCTGTTTTTTTGGTCTGCCACATTTGTAATAACTGTGTTCATTTTAATTAAACTGACTGTAAAAATAACCTGTGTCTTTCTTGCAGCTATGCCTTTCTTGCACATGTAATTAAGAATGTTATGCACCTAACTAATGGAGCTATTTGCAAAGCTGACCTAATGATGTGGGACGTGACAGTTACCACTGCATATACAGAAGCAAATTTAAGGCAATCTACTAAGAATCAACAATTTCAAATGCCAGTAAAGTGGGACAATTTCAAATGCCAAACAACTTTGATTTTGATCTTTCCAACCCTTTCCTCTGCCACCCACACCCACCCTTGTCAGTTCTGTTCATGCAGCTGCAGCATGACCTGAGCTGGGACTAACCAAGGCAGACCTTCTTTTACTGCAGGAAGCAAAACCTGTCCCTGTGAACAGGTTATGTGATGAATTTGTGCCACGCTATGAAACAGAGAAAGCACTTTTGCAAATTCAGTGGTCTTACAAGACATCATTAAAAACTGCCACAAAACACAGTGACTGAATGTCTTTTATCATACGAGCAACATTGACCACTCATGTGGATTGCACTGACATTTCTGAATTATAAATATTACTTCTCCAGCTGGTGAGTCTGTGATCTGAGACTATTTTAAAAATCATAACTATATACTACTGTCCCCACAGCACTCAGAATGGATGGACAAACAGACTGAGTTAAGACTACGTGAAGATTTCAATGTACAACATTTTAAAATTGTCCTGCTGTCTTAATAATGTCAGTTACAGTTGGTAACAACTCAGTTACAGTTGTTTGTAGAGAACTGGGTAATTTCAATGCATTACTTTTTAAAGATGGAAAGACTAAAAACTTCTTCCTTGTAGAGACTAGATTTTTTATCAAATTAATTATTCCCTATTTTCAGAGGAAGAGAACAAAATAAATGAGCATTGCTTTCTTAAAAAGTTCTATGGCATTGTTAGCTTCAGGTCCTTGACATTTCACAAAGTTTTAGCCTAGTGGAAAGCAGAATGACATGCAAGAATAATCCACAGGAGTTTTTGGTTAAAAAACCTGAAATGCTCTGTTTAATAGCACCTTTAATGATAATATTCAATCCACAAGAGGCATGATGGAACCAAATCTTCACATACAACATGTTATCAAGTGTGAAGAATCATAACTGCACACTGCAATCATACACTTTTTTGTGCAATGGCGTCTGCACTAAAACAAAACAAAGCAAAGCAATTCAGCTTGTCTCATCATTATCCAAAAATTTTGCAGTATCTTAAAGACTTATTCCAAATCTTAAAGGAGAAAAACCAATAAACCAGAGCTGCACTTAAATTCAACTACAGGTGACAAAGAAGAGCACCTGTGCACCCACCAGCTATTTTAATTATTTCACAAAATACCACTTTTGACAAACATGACAGACACACAGAAGCAGACATGAAGCCAGCCTTTGGAAATCTCTACACTAGAACCCACTAGAGTTGGTATGTAACTCACTTGCAGTACTGAATATTCAACACAGATTCTGGATTTCTGCATTATTAAGGGCATGCTGTAGCACAGACTAGTCAGTGAATTCAAAATATCAACAATAAGTCTAAGTTTACCTTTATTCTATCCATGTATGCTTCCATTTTTAATTGCTCCACAGCTTTCCTGGCTTGAGAAATACTGGTTGTACTGTTTGACACCAGTTCCTTCATTTTGTTTTTCCTGGAAGAGATGAAGTTGAGACCATTTAAAGAACAGGTAGCAAATGCAGCAACCACAGAGAGGACAGCTGTCTGAACTCTAACCAGCCCTTGCCCACCACACCAACACTGCCAGGCTGTTGGTCACGAATACAAAGCAGACACCATTTATTTCTCTTCTCTTGCTCCATGGCACTTTATTGCATTGCATATTTGCATCCTTGATCATCAGCATTCTGCCTGAACCCTGCAAATGACACACAAATGCAGAGCACACGACCATGACTTCAGCGTGAAAATGGTTGCCCTGGTTCACGTTGCCAACGCAGAGCAGCTGTTCACAAACAGACTTTGCACAGTTTGGCTCCACGCCCCAGTTACACCCAGGAACATCAAAACAAGCTCAGAAATGTGTGCATCAGAGAGAAATTCTAAGACAGAGAATGAGTCAGAATTCTGACTATCAATAAAAGAAGTTTAGAAATGAAGGAACAGATTAAGAAGAAATAATGCAGAGGTGTCCAACCTTTTGCTTAGACAGCCCAGCAAAGTCTAAAGATGACTAAACCCAGTACAGGATGCTTTACTTTTTAAGAGATCTGCAGCTCTTGGGAGGGGACATCCAGGTAAGGTATGGCAGCCTTTGGTTCTGTGGCATTGCTCCTCCCTGAGGGATTAAATCAGCTCAATATCCAGCAGTCCTCAGCACTGTTACCAATGAGTCAAGACATCCCCATTCAGACCCCAAATTACAATATCTGTGCCAGAGGGGTCTGCAGGTCACACCCCCTTGTGCTGCCACCTCTTTGCAGCGCTGGCCCAGCACATGGAACAGTCACTGTTTGAAGTCACTGGAGGCTGGACTAAGGCACATGGAAAGATGCTGGGATACAGGTGACCTAGACAGGTCCCAGACTAGCTGTACTAGATAGCAAGATGGATGCTGAGGTTTCCACCAGGCAACACTCCCCTGCAGTCCTTAGCACAAGGGCCACCTGCAGCCACATGAGTCTGGCACCAAGCCTCAGCAACCAACACGAAGTTCAGCAAAATGCAAAGGACACAGAGCGTGAGAGGCAGATGGGACACAGGAGAAAAACACACACACAAGGAGACATTTTGCACTGCTGCCAAAGCACTTTTAGGCTCAGGCCCTTCAAAATGAATACTTCCAGCCTATTTCTGGACACCTAGAACCACACAAACTTCCCTTCTTGAACCTGATAGCTTACCTGATCCAGCCACTGGGGTGTGAGATACAAACAGGAAATAAAGTAGGGCACTTATGCCTATTAAGAAATGCTCTTACAATACATCTGTATGTACAGTGAATGCCCCTGTTAGAGTCAAGGGAAGTACACAACCCATAGTACAGAAAGAATGGAGGAATAATTTTTTAACTGCTTTGATTTTGCACAACACAAATGCTCAGAGACAAGACAAAGACAGCTGTTTCTTCTCACAGCCTGGTATGAAACAAATTGTTTCTAAAAATCAGTAACCCGTGCTGTAAAATAGATGGTGTAATATAAATGCCATGGTGAGCCATGTTCAACACTAATTTGGAGAAACAATAGAATCTTTTTCTTTCAGGTCTAGTATAAGTCAAGGCAGGGAAATGCTACTTTAAAATATATCAAAACAAAACAAAATAAACAAGAGCTTTAGCATATATCAAGGCAAAGAACAGGTTTTCTGCATATACATGTGTTATTTCAATGGAACAAGTTTCCCCCTTGTGTGCTCTGATGAAATAAAATCATGTCAGAACACAGCAGGTTCTTTGTCTTCATCTTTGTTTACAGTTTTTAAACTCATACTCCTTACAAGGCACAGGACTGAACACATGTGGAGGAACTGGCTTTGCATAAAATGCCATGTACTGTACGAAAATCCACAACCAAGCCACAGCCTCCAATCCATTCTGAGATGTGTTTTGACTTGCAGTGGAAAGTCAAACAGCAGAAATGGTACAAGACATTCACAAAAGGAGAAGGCTCTGAATTACAGCTCATCTCTGGACTTTTTGTTTGACTCAACCCCCTCACTTTTAAGTATCAAGCTCTCCATAAAAATTAGAATAAACACATTTAGCTTTGTTTACAAAATTATACCCCCACAAGAATGAATAATTTAAATTCTATCATCTCCGCATCTACCTTACTAGTGATCCCAAAGTCAAAAATGTCAAAGCTAAATCAAGTCAGAGGCCTTTCTACATTTGCCACAAAAATTTAAATTAAACTGAATTGAGCAACTGCAACTCCCTGAAGAGTCCAGAGAATTCCAGATCTCCCACACTTTTCTGCCAATTCACTCACTCATACTGTAAAAGCTATAAACATTAGAGTAAGACAATTTGAACTGTCACTAGCTACAACAATGTTGGCAAGAACAGTGTTCATAGCACTTCCAGCCAGTGTTTAAGCATTTACAGAATAAGGATTAAGTCCATAGTAGAATTTTGAAATTATTAGGCATTTGAAATTATTAGGCATTTATTAGGCATAAAAATGCTTCTAAAAATTCAAACCATGTTTCTAAAGCAATGCCACAAAGATAATATATCCTTACCTATATTCTGGAACACCAAATAGGAAAATTTAAAAAAAGAAAACATATATCTTGACTAGTAAAGCATTTCACAGTATCAAAAAACAACCAGAATATGAGACTTCATTAAAAAAAAAAAAAGAAAGAACTTTAAAACAAAAAAGTCTGGCACTAGGCATTTCAGACACGGGAGAAAGTTTCCACTTATCCCCAGCAAGAGGTTTGTTTATACTCTGAAGCACAAACATTTGTTCTGTTCCAAATCCTGTTCCAACCTTGGCCTTTACATGCATTTAAATATTTAACTACTATATTTCTGGAAGTGTTTAGCATCCTTTTAAGTATTTCATTTTCTACAGACAGGTATGGTCCCATAACTTTGTGAGACTGACTCCTCACATACCAAGCTACACAGAACTCTACCTTCTCTCACTGTCTGCAAACACTGTACATATCTGTGCATCATATGGTGTGATGACAATAAGAATTGTACCCACTTTCAAACCAGGCTGTGATAATGATCCTTGTTGCAGACAAAACTTGGTATGACACTTGATTCTGCTCTCCTTAGGACCTATGATAATAACACAAAGCTTAATAGTCTTTAATGAAATGAAATTGTTACTTAGAAATACAGCTCTGGAAAGAACAGAGATTTTAATTACGAGAGAATCTGCCACACACCCATGTCCTGGAATGAGGAAGCCTCCCCTTCCAACACCCTCTCGCAGGATGTGTTTCATCTGAGGCTGCAGCCTGACAAATGGATCTGATCCTCTCTCTTAAGATGACTCCTCTTAAACTGTCCAAGCATTCTCTAGGCCTTCAGCCCCACAGGAGGGCACATTTATCTTTATACTGTACCTGGGTGAGCAGTCTGCAGGATCATGGAATGGCTTATGTTGGAAGGCACCTTTAAGCATCACCTGGTTCAAGGCAAGGCAATGAGCAGGAGCATCTTCTACTGTAACAAGTTGCTCAGGGCCCTATCTGAGCTGACCTGGAATGTTTCCAGGGATTGGGAACATTCCACCACTTCTCTGGGTAACCTGTCACAGCGTTTCACCACCCACAGTAAAGTTTTTTTCCTTACATCTGCTCTTAATCAGCCCTCTTTAGCTTAAAACCATTACCCTTCGTCCTTTCACAACTGGCCCTGCTAAAAATTCTGCCTCAGTTTTTCTTTTAAGCCTCTTTTTATTACTGAAAGGCTGCAGTAAGGTCTCCCTGGAGCCTTTGCTTCCCTAGGATGAACAATTCCAACTGTTTCAGATATTCCTCATACGAGAGGTGCTCCAGCCCCAGATATCCTGGTGTCCCTCTCCTGGACTGGCTCCAGCAGGTCAATGTCCCTGCCGTGCTGGGGACCCCAGAGCTGGGTGCACTGTGAGCAGAGGGAGGGGCAGAATCACCCCCCTTCCTTCCCCTGCTGACCACACTGCTTCTGATGTTTAAAAGGAGCAGCTTCTCCCCATCATTTGAATCACCTAAAACCCCTGGAACCAGAAATTCTGCGCTGGGTTTGCTGCTGCTCATTCCTGGCTGTTTCAGGTTGGATCAGTGCAGGCACACACGCAGGCCCTGCTAATCACTGTAGTTACAGGAACTGTGCTGAGGAGCAGCCTGCACGCAGCCTGCATGTCACTGCTGCAGCCAGCACGCCTGCATTGTACAGGAGCTCATTCAGCCAGAGTGGTTTTGTGCAGCACACCAGTTCACTGACCTGGTCTCTATTGATTCCTTTCTTTTAGGGGAACACTGGCCGGGCTAACGAAGAGCAGTGACAGCGGCTACACGGCTTTTTTTAGCCAAACAGGTTCTGCTGACTGCACCCCACAGCAGACAGCCCCTTCCTAAAGCATCACTCCTGAGAGCTGCACAGCGACAGCCTCCCAGCCAGCTGCATTTTCTGGTACTTTGTTTCATTTTGTTTACCTTACCTCATCCTTTTTCTGGGTGCACGCAACTCATGTGTGCCGAAGTTCTTCATTTCCCAGGCTCCTAAAAATGCTTGTGAAGAGCAGCTTTTCCTTTTTTGTTTTACAATGAATGATTGTACCTAACAGCACTTCAAAGGCAAATTTATCTTATTATAATGCACAAAGCTGCATAAAGATTTGCAGGTATAGCTTGATGCTGCATTGGGGTACGGAGTGCAAGCTTTGCTTACTAAACATTACAAATTCTTGTTAGCAAAATGCAGAAAAAGTCTAAAAACTTGAGTAACATAGAAGCAAAATTGACTTTTCAAGCTCAAGGATGGATTTCTACAAGAAACAGGGATGAAAAGCTGCATTTCCCCCTCCTCCAGCTCCAAGTACAATCTTACAATGCCATACCATAAAAGACCTCTGGAACTCAATCTGAAAAGTCCTAAACCAAATTGCTGCCTAAATGACCTAAAGTCATGGACCTGAAATTGCTAGATTAGAAAACCTGGGGTTGACAACTCCGAAGAACACCTCCCACACAAGCGCTGCACTTTGTGGACCACACAGCCCAATAGGGAAGTTAACTCAATCAATCATTCAGCTAAGTCCCAGTGACATTAACGGGAATCATCCCTGGATAATGACCTGCAAATCACATCCTAAATGGAGGAAAGATCGCCACATTTAATTATCCATTTGCAGGAACATACACAGCAAAATTTACAGCCTCACAGCTGTTCGATGCCAAACTGGTACACTAAAGAAATTAAAAGAAAAAAAAAAACAAAGAAAAAGAAATGGAAAGAAACCCAACTTCCCCTGCGACCTCAGTTCTCTCTAAGATTTACAGCAACTGATGTAGCTCTGTAAAGAGAGGCACGGTAAGGAATCCTTTTCTTTTTCTATCTCATGGCTGCACAAAGAAATACAAGAAAATTACTGCAGCTTTTCACTCCATCTCCTAAGGAGAAGCTTAGTAGTACAAGCAGAAATTATTAGATTAAAAGTAAGAACTATTGTTCACAATAAGGAAAGAATGCAATTTTCATACCACAAACATGCTGACTTTGAAAATAACTTCTCCTCATGTAACTGCAAATCAGCAAAACTCCAGCAGCTTAGTTCTCGTCTAACATATCCAGTGCTATATCCAGTCCAATTGTCAAGTTCCAAAATTTCTTGCCATCATAACCAAATTTTAACTCAAAATTATAATCTTGCTTCTCAACTTTAAAAAAATCAAAGGAAACAATGGCTGAACTAATGTGATATTTCCAAAGGACAATCTTTTTGTGCAATATTATTTATCATCAGCATACAGGTTATGTGAACATATAGCCCAGCAAACCATCAGAGATTTCGTAAGTCTGAGGCAGAAAGATTTTCCCTGGCTACTGTTTTACCTCTTTAGCTAATTTTGAAAGATAGCTATGAGCTTTCAAAGAAATACACAGGAAATTTTGATTATTCCTTTTAAACCCCGCTTAAAAGGCATTTGATAAGAATTACATCCGACAATGCGGGGAGAGCTTCTCCGGGAAGCTCGGCACTGCATTACCTGCAGGGCAGCAGCGTTTTTAAGTTGTGATTCCGAGTTTTCTGTCTGGCTGCACTGCCCTAATGGCTCTGCTGTGCAGCAGCCACAGCAGCGCACATCAGCGCTTGCCGCCAGCAGCAGCCGGGCAGCGGGAGCTGCTCCTCGGCAGGGCACCAGCCAGCAGGGAAAGCGGCCGCTTCCTTCAGCCTTCGCCCCAGGCAGAGAGAAGGAGGAAGGAGCAGCCGGCAGGGACCCCCTCCCCGCCCGCGGGATACCTGGCTCGGGGCGGGCTCTCCCGAGGATGCTCCCGCCGGTGCCGCCGACAACGGAGCCCAAAGCCCGGCGCCGCCTCCTGCGGATAACCGGGAAACTCCGGCTCGCCGCCGGTCCTTGCCTACCCGCAGCAGCCCACGGGAGCACCGGGATGCCGGGCGGAGCGGCCGAGGGATTCCCAGGACACCAGCGCCGACAAGGAAGCCCCGCGCGGAAAGCCCGGCCCGCCCTGCGCCCCTCCCGGCACTTTCTCCCGCCCGGGCTCCCGGGCACTCCCTCCCTCCCTCCTTCCTTCCCTCTCGCCGTCCCTCCCTCCCTCCCTCCCTCGCCGTGCGGGCGCGGAGGCCGCGGGCAGCCCGGCCGGGGCACATGGCGGAGCGGGGCGGGGCGGTCGCGGCCCCGGTGCCGCCGCCCTCACGCTCCGCCTGCCTCGGCCCCTCCGGGTTCCCGCTGCAGCCGCCTCCGGGCCCGGCTCCAGCCGGCGCTGGGGATCGAGCGGTCATCCAGGCATTCTCAAACGAAATCACGGACTTCAGAAACAAAATCAGTTAGGCTGGAAAAGACCTCTGAGATCATCTAGTCCAACCTCTGATCGAACACCACTCTCTCAACTAGACCGTGGCTATCAGTGCCATATCCAGTCTTCCCTTAAACACATCCAGGAACAGTGACTCCAGCACGTCCCTGAGCAGTCCATTCCAAAGTTTAACCACCGTTTACGTGAAGAAATTCCTCCTACTGCCGAGACTTAACCTCCCCTGGTACGGCTTGAGGCCATTCCCTCCCATCCTGTGAGTTGTGACCTGGACGAAGAGACCGGCCCCGCCTGGCTAAGGCCTCCTTCCCGGTGTGGAGAACACTAATGTCTCCCGAGTTTCCTGTTCTCCGGGCTGAACATCCCCAGCCCCTGCAGCCACTCTTCACAGGACCGGAGTTCCTTTCACCACGTTAATTTCCCTTCTCTGGACATGCTCCAGCACCTCAGCATCCTTCCTGAACGGAGGGGCCCAAAACAGCACAGAATACTGAGGGTGCAGCCTCACCAGTGCTGTGCACAGCACAGTCACTGCCCTGGCCTTGCTGGCCCCACTGTTGCTATTCAGGCCAGGATGCCATCGGCCTTCTACAGCTGCCTCATGTTCAGCTGGGTGCTGACCAGCACCTCCACATCCTTTTCCATTGGGCCCCTTCCCAGCCACTCTGTCCCCAGCCTGTAGCACTGTGCCTCAAACAGCAAAGCCCAAACAGCACTGGGGTTTGGGGTGAGAGCCCACAGTGCCTGTCCTGCTCCCACACCAAAAACCAGAAGGATGATGTAAGAGCCGGCCATGAGGAATGGAACTGCTGTGGGAAAGGGGCTGCTTAGACTCACCTTGTTAGGGCTAGTACGTCAGAACAACACAATTCAGCTTCATAGATCAATTTTTATATGCTTCTCCCTATAAAAGCTGTATGGTCCAGCAGCATTTAAAAGTGCCAGTTAACATCTTCAACTGAAAATTTTGTCAGCCATGATAACCCGTTGATAGGATCACCAGTGTCATCAATTTTTTCCCCAGTAAGACGGCTGTTCCCTCTTGAGGGGTGTATGTTTTCTCCTACCTGCCCTCAGCACATTTTCTCATTCCATTATAATGGAGCAGAACTCCCAAGTAACATTTGTTTTCTGTATGGAAGAGACCTATTTCTAAATGTGCTTTGGAGCAAGGGCAGCCTCCTCTGAGATGGAGTCAATAATGGCACTTGGCAGAAGGAGATGCAACAGGAAGAAGGTAAACATCACTAAATATAATTAGGTAAGTTCACAGGCTTCCCATAACTAGAGTTCCAGAAACTGATGGAGACTTCAGTGGCCTGTGCTGCTGCTCTTTCATTCATGTTCAACCACATCATCAATCTACAAAAGGCCCCATTCCATACACAAAGGATTTACATGCTCATGCTGTTAGACAAAGAGCACATTAGATAGCTCTAATCATGAGGCCATTGTCATCAGAATATTTTTACCACTGGATTCTAACAATTTTATGACTTAAGCTAAAATATAAAGGTGGGAAATGGCTGTTTTAAAAACATACTTTCATAATATATTACACAGATATTTATTTTAAATTGCCTTCTTTTAAATCTGCAAACTCTTAACCTTCCACCACAATCAGGAGTCTCCCTTACAGGTTCTGAAAACAATACCCATACAGCCGACACAAATTTCTATTCCTTAAATTTACATGAACTTGGCCCTAATGAGTCTTACATGGGCTTCAGTCAATTGCATTAGAGAATAAGGATTTTAATCTTTTTTCCCCTGGCAATGCTAGCTTAAAGCTGGAAACAATAAGCAAGCTCCTGTTTTACTCAATTACATTCTGTTGTGTAGTCCAGAAGAGTTTAGGGGCCTAATCAGAGCAGCCACCTTTCATTTTTAATCTTTTTTCAAAATTATGAAACACACAACAGAGCCTATTACAGAAACTCCAATGGAAAATCAGTGCCTTTCTGACCCCACTCCAGAGCAGTAATGGCAAATAAATCTCCAAACAGCAGTCAGTAGTTTGTAACTTAATACAGCAGCAAAATAAAAAAAGGTGTCTTGATGTACAGACGCTTAAATATTCCAGTGGGTATTTTTCAGGCCAAGCAGAGCTTTTAAATAGTAATTGTTTGATGGTTTTTTGATGGAGTAGCAGCATACAGAAGTGTGACTTCCATTTTCATATGCAAGGAAAAAACTCAATACAACTTTAAGCAAAAGGAGGCATGAAGAAATTAAAAGGTAAACTAAAAATTTATTAGTAGCAAGCCAGGTGATATTTTCCCCACCACTCCATTGTTATTTTTTACTATTATATTTTTGCTTAATTCAGTTCAGGCTATTTTTTTCCTTCTGTTCATTGTCATGGGTTTGTCTAAGCAGTGGATCTCTAAATGCAAGATCAGGGTTCCCTTTCAGTAATGGGTTGGAGACTCCCTCTCCCACCACAAGTGAATACCCAGCTATTGCCTCCCCTTCCCTTTCTCACCATGTCTCTCCACTACCAGAGCAGAAAGGTTGGGATTTACCACAGGATCCTGCAATCAGGTGGACAGGCCTTGCCCCATGAACATATCCCAAACTCTGGCTGGCAGAAAGCGCCTCACATCCTTTCAGATGCCTCCCCAAGATCCCAGTCTTCCAATTTCCACCCATCTTCCTGAGAATCCAGAGAAAATTTGCTTTTCTGCCTTTGCTGCTCAGACAGGTTTTCAGTGAGAAGGCAGATGGAAGGAAGGGCAATGTCTCTGCTTTGAGAGCCATCATTTCATCCAAATTCTAGTCATGCATCCTATGGGAAGGAAGGACATATGCACACATGTGCAAAGTGATATAGATAGAGTTTCCCACTTCCCATCTCACACTCACCACCTTCAGTTTGACAGACACAGGATGTAGTCCATAAATGGAACTTTCCCACTTGATGATTTTTAAAATATGAAAGACAAGGGAATCAGCAGAAACTGACCTGGAGCAAGGCATGAAAGATTCCCTAAAAGAAGAAAGTTGCAACTAAGCCAAAAACATGTTTCTAATTATCTCAAAATGGTTTGATACAAAGATCTGTTTATTACCCAACAATGTGACAGTGTATATACAAATACAGTGTGGAATGTGACATTTACAGGAAATTTAAGTACATCATGCACAGACACTATTGCAATGTTATTTTAATAGTTCCAGAATATTAAGCTGAATAAATATTCCTTGCTTCAAAAATCATTTTTACTTTTACAGAAAAATATATAATATTGCACTCTTTACAAGGCCAGCAGTTTTGCATATTGGTTTGTAACAAGTGGAATTCTACTTTATAAAAAAATAAGCCTTTGTGAGCAACACCCCAAAACAGGGAGCACAAAAGCACCCCAAAACCACAATGTTTGTCTTTTTTCTCTTAAACAAAGCACATCACATCAACATGAGCCAGGAAGCTTTTCAGTCAGTACTTGGACCTTACATTAACATTTAGACAGAGAAAAATAGGACTAAAGCCATCCCATACAATGCTGCTACAATAATATGCATTTTAAAACTCAATCCATACAATATGCAGCCACTGCTTAATTGAACCAATTGTGTCATGAATTATGAGAACATTTTTCTTAAGTTTTTCTAGTTTGAAAAGTTCTTAAATTGGGAAGTCTCAAGAGTTTCTGAAGACTATTTGGAATTTTCAAAAGAAATGTAAAGATTGCTTGTGTGTGTGTGTGTCACCTTTGTCATGACCTGACAACTCCATGTGAAGTGTTCTGAAAGCAGATGGGCCTTTACCATGAGAAGACACAGCCGTTTGAACGGCAATAGCAGAACACTTCAGTGATAAAAAAGCAAAGCAATTTAAAAGGAAAATGTAACTACATCAGACTTGCGTAGCATTTTTGCTTTACCATTCGCATGACTAGTAGGCACTCAGTCATGATGCCAAGTTTAGAGGTCTTCAAATCCATCAACTGAAATACTAATTTGTCATGTGGCCTAAGATTTCAAATTTTTTAAGCTGTTCACAACAGAGGCTTATTTTTTCCCCCTCATAAAATAGCACCCAGGAATACACGACAAATTTGCACAGTGTATCTGTGTGAACCTTTCCGAATAATCTGATGCTTATGAACATTGATTATTCAAGCAGTTAGATTCAAACATTTTACAGTGTATTGAACCTCAATGACACTGGAACAGGAGCACATCTGTTCCTTCTTTAACACCTCTTTTTAGAGCTCTGGAAGATAAGCTGTGTGTGTACATAACAGATGTTCTGCCACAGAACTGCGATAGCCAACTAGCACAAAGTTAGGGAGTTCACACTGCATTGTGATCTAACCACTGTTTCATGATGCCATGAGGTATCTACCCATCACTAAGACAAATATTTTATTGTTGTCTGTTGCAAAGACTATTACAGTAACAGATAAGATGGCAAAAATTACAAATATAAAGATAGCAGAAATTCTATTTTTAGCATTACAATACCATAAGATGGTGCAAAAAGCACCTACTAAGTTCTTTGCTTCTCAAAAAAAGCAATTTTAAGTGGTCGTTGATTTTTAAGTTTCGGACTGCTTATCCCAGAGCTAACCATCCCACACTCAACTAATCAGATATACATATGCTGACATTTGAATAGATATTTACAGAACTTGATGCTGCTGATATTTTACATACTAAGAGGGGGAATAAGCATCATTAATTTTTTTAAATACTTCTGTCCAAGAAGTGATTTAAAAAAATACCATTGGTGTTTTATATTGCAGCATTGAGCATTTCTTAGCCACTTTGCTGGCACTGGATAATATGACCAGAGCTTCCCGCTGACCTGGATATGCTTCAAGTTTGTGCATGCACATATGCAACCTTACAACCACCTTAGGCCGCTCTTTTTAAAAACCCCACCTATTCAGTCATTCTGGAGACATTCAAAGTACTTCAAAGTCCAGTTCAAGAAGAGCTCCTGCAGCCTATTGGATTAAAGTGCATCAGAGACACGAGGCAGCAGCAGGCCCTGCCGTCACCCCGCCGCGTAGCTGCTGAGGAAGGAGTAGAACATGGGCAGCTTCAGGCGCTGCTGGTCCTTGCGGCACCAGGCGATGACGTTCCCATCGCTGTTAGCCGTGAACAAGTGGTGGCCGTCGCAGGAAAACGTAAGGCTGCAAAACAAGGAGAGAGGCCATCTTTGTACCAAATGGGGCTATTCATAATGCTGGAAGGCATTAAAAGCCCATGAGAGTTCAGCCAACAGAGGTGAGCTGTCAGGGGAGGCCCGGTGCCTACGCTAACACAGCCATATGTTTGCATATATCTGCTTATCCACCTGTACCCAAACAGACTGAACTGCAGCTTTGGCCAGCACTTCAACATCCCCTGCAGTTTAGTACTCATTTCTTTGCAGTGTCACAGCAAAGGCCAGGATTAGCAGCAAAATCCTACCCCTCTTCCCTTCTCTTTCTGAAAGGTTTTCCTTTCCTTTCCTGCAACAGAGCTCAGTGCCCTCTGAACTTGCACTGCTGACAAAGGCAGAAACTAAATCCATCAGACTCCATGGCACAGCACATAACTTTTGTTCAGATGGGCATTTTTTGAGCAGTAACAGGGCTAGTAAAGCCTTTCAGTCATGCCATGAGTAATGTTGGAGAGCATGAAGGTCAGCATCCATTTACTGCCACATTTAAGCAGGAAACTTTAAATTATTCAATAGCTACTAAATCGTTATCTACAAGCTTTGTGAAATATGCTGCTTAAAGGAGGTAACAAAGACAATAACTGCTACCAGACAATCTTCTTAATTTCTAAAAAAAATGGTAGTTTGGATTTTAAAGGGTATTTTAACAACAGTCAAAACAAAATTTTTCAGAGTCATTTGTTACTATGCTAACATTAAGATAAAATTTTGGCATAACTCTAAGACCTTTTGCAGACTAGTGTACCGCTGGGGATATCAAAGAGTCAATCCTTTGACCACCTTCTAAAAACACTTTGGCACAAGAACTCTGCTCATCTAAATCAAGGGGACTCTGAGAAAACTAACTACACAAGCACTCCAAAATGGCAGCTTCCAGGCTACTCTGAGTTGCCTCTTTCTCCACCATTTCCCTCCACCATCAGAAAAAATGGAAAAGGCAGTATTTTCATTTAATTTTGAGGAAGAAACACTGTATATTTAAGTCTGGCATAGTTAAGATTATCTCGTTTTAACTCAGATTCTGAGGAAAAATATTAAATTTTAAAATAAGAGGAGGAGTTACTGTTCAGTTTTCAAGGGAATCCTGCTAATTCCCATCTGCCAGCAGCAGAATGTAGTTATTACTGTCATTACCAATACAGCACACTTGTGCTCACTTTGCTTTCATGAATAATTAGTAGGTTTGCATCGCTCTTTTTAGGCACGGGCATTTGCCTCCTATTTTCATGTTCAATACTCAAGACTATTTTGTTGTGGCTTTGTTTGTGGGTTTAGGGGTTTTTTTCCTAAAGATAAAAATGCATTCATTGTACACTTAAGATCTCTTTACCTTACAATAGGTTTGGCTGACTTCGAAAATGTTATTTCGCGTACCGGCTTCAAATCCCACGTACTCCACAGTCTGAAAGAAAGAGCCATTTTTCTTCACACTTGCTTTTACAAATACTTCAGTGATAAACAATCTATTTAGCAACTGCTAAGACTGGGAGCTGAGTAACAGCTTGTCCACCTTCTTTAAAGCCAAATAGCAGCATGATGTTTGGCTACATGCTCTCAAACTGTAAGCCTAAGTGATAGAGCATTTTAATAAATAAACATTTCAAATGCTTACCTTACAACTCCATTCTCGAGGCCCCCTGCAATCACATTGACAGACACACCTTCAGGCTGGTTAGAGAAAGCAACAGAGCAAATACTTTCCCTGCAGTGCACGTGTCCAACAAGATCACCATTAACTGTCCAAAGTCTCAAATCACTGCCTCCTCCAACTGTAACAGAACATAGCATGGGAGTATTAAGAAAATAAATCTAGATCACAGTTAAGTCAATAACATTTAAATATTCCATGGTACAGAATTCAACTTCTTGAGAGTTCATAACTTTTAAATGACTGAGTAATGTCTGCAATTACTTCTCCCTCTCTCTCTGAGACAGGAAGCACACAAACCACCAAGCCACTGCAGTGATTTAGAAGCCATCACAACCTATTTATGGAGCTGCAGTGATTTAGAAGCCATCACATTCTATTTATGGAACATTTTACTTACAAAGCACTACGTGAATTTACTTTTAATGACCATTAACAGGGAAGGCACTAAGATGGAATTCATACTAGCTATCTAAGCAGTTAGTTCTCATACCTTAACTTGCATTTTAAGCAAAATACTTAAATAGCAAGCACAGTTCTCTTACCTGGTTATCTGGCATTATTTGATTATATCAACAAACTAACAACCCAATTACTGTTTTTGTGTTGAAAGGAATTGTCTTAAAAGGAAATATTATGTCCCTTACACTAATTAACAAATAAAATGCGTTGTAGAAAAAAAAAAAAGGCTTTGTGAGCTATAGAAATGGACTTGAAAGTCTCCAAGTAAGTAAAAAAATCTAAATATTAATTTTTTTAAACTGCCACAATAACATCCCTTGTCCTTTAATACCCCTTGCCTGTATCTGTAGTGCATGGTACTTCCCCAAAGAATTGTACTTTTGACCAAAAAAAAATCTCTCTCAAAATGAAAGCAGCCAACATCACGAAATGGGAGTCTCCCAGGCACCTTTGAAATTTCACATCTTTTTATAAAGAGACCAAGCTGTTGGCCTTCATACCTCTACATTACATTCAAACACCTGCCTAATCACTCCTGGAGAAATTTGTATGTTACCATGTAAAAAAAAGCAAAATGTTGCTCCTGTATGACTGAATGCATCCTCAGATGATTAATACACACTCAGTAACTAATTTAATTACAACTCTCATGATTTATTTCATCTGCAAGTCAAAACAGCTTTCCTGACCGACAAACATACCTGAATCACAAACTGTTGCAATATCACCAGTGGTTTCACTGGCTGAAACTGCAGTCACAGGACTCTTGTGTCCAGCCAGACTCTGGACATAGCACAGCCTGAAGAAAACAAAGAGAAGAAGCCTAAATTTCAGACTCAAATGCAAAAAAGGTCATTCGAGGAAAATCTTAAAACTAATTACATTAATTTCAATCAACATTTGCTCAATTATGGTATTTTTCATATTCACAATAAAATTTTAGCACCTTTTAAGAGAAAAAACTGTGAGGGTTTGACTTCCCAATAAGATATACACAGAACAAATTCAACTAACTTCAAAGGGATAAAGCTACCCAATAGTGGGAAAACCTGTATTTATAAGAAAGCTATGGGAAAAAGTTATATATATACTTGTACCTGTTCAAATCCCATATTATGCAGGTTCCATCTTTGCTGACACTGATCATTATACTGTATGGTTTGCACACAAATAAGCTTGTTATTTCTGCTGTGTGTCCATACAGATGGACTTGTGACTCCATTTCTATCTCTGAAGGCTGAAAAACAGCAAGGTAAGAAACTCTCATGAAAAAGAAAATTAATGTCTCTTTTTCTAAAAAAGATAAGCCTAGTTAAAGTCTTGGATTTCAAAGAACGGTTCCCATTGCTTTTAATTTTAGCATCTATGTTCTTGCTTTATTATGCTTAACACTTTATAATGCGATAAAACATAGCTATGATTGATGTTCAACTTTTTGCTTCCAGTGCTTTAGCCTCAGCAAATACATTGATGTGATCCCATGAACCAGAATGAAAAACTACTGTAGCTCTGTCTCAATTGCACACCTTGAAGTCAGCTGATTTGTTTTCTGCAAGACTGCTCTTTCCATACAACACTAAAATGACAGTTCTCAATGTTTTAGCATCTAGTGAAGACACTTGGAAACATAAAAGGAAAGCCCAGCTTGGAAGTTGTCAATCTCCATACAGCAAGTTACTAGGAATTTCTCAAGTTGGTGCCAAGTTCTTCAATGATAAAGTTGGAAAAACATGCAGGAAGTCAAGTTTAAATACAGAAATGGCTAGGTAAAAATTAAAGCAGCAAAATTTAACACCAAACAACAATTTTTATTCAAGTTATATAATTTTAAATGACTCAGACTTCCTGAAAACTGGCAAAGTTGAAGGATCTTAATCAGAATGCTAATGCTTTATTTAAGACAACTTGCTGTACAGGGATTAGAATAATCTTGGTGAAGGAAGAGAACAGTTTTCTGCTGGTTTCCTCACCCATGTCACAGCACATCACCTGCAGTTTTGTATGAGGGTACAGGATGCCTACCTATAGCAGGTCTACAAAAAAACCCCTTGAAAGTTCAAACAGACACATACACACATGCTGAAGTCACAGGTTGTAGAAAATGTACATTTTTCACTAAAAGAGACAACCTAATCTATGTAGTACTGCAAAAGGCAATGCACAGTCTGACAACAGAAAGACCTGCTAGTTTGCTCTTGCTACTGAGCATCTTATCCTTATAAAAGACATTTATAAAAGCACCCAGGTATCATTCTCAGTGACAACTCACACATAAAAATCCTTCTTTAATCCTTTCTTAGTTAAGAGAAAAGAAAATTATACCAAAATTTTCTATAACAGCAACAAACAAGTCTTGTGTTTTTATGAAGAACTGATTTTGATAACCTTTTTACTGTGGTTCTCCCACTTCTTTAAAGTGTTTCCTCTTAATCTGCATTTCAACACTTGAACCAAAATCAGCACCCACCTTTTGCAGCTTCTCCCTACCACACTAATAGCAATGGTTTATTGATTTTTATAGTAATAATACTGCAATGAGACAAACTGGAATTCTAATACCAAGTGTATCAAGTTATATTAAGTTCTAATAAGTCATGAAATAGGTACTTCTCACGCCTGAAATGTTTTCCCCTTCTTACTTTTCCCCCGCTTTTAGGTGACAAGCCCTAAAATGGTATCTAGATATGGGAAAACATGCATTTACATATCTGTCTTTAAACAGCAGCTCTTCTGCCTACAGGAGTCGAGAGGGGAATTGAAATTCTTCCCAGTTTTACCCAAACAGGTCCTCCAAGTGAACTCTCTGTTTGCAAGACACCTCTAACAATCAGCAAGTGAAGGCTGAAATAATGTGTACAACCAGACACCTGTGGCTCGGGCTCATGCAGGTGTGACTGACTGTCAGCACAGATCAGAGCCAAAGCAGCACTTCATGGGGTTTTCACCATTGTAAGGCAAGGAAAAACAGAGCACCTGGAGCACAACATGGAGCCAGTTTTGAATTCTGACAGCATGCCTTTAAGTTCCCACACCCAATTAACAACACTTTGTACTTCATGCCCATGTATTGCATTTATACAAATGTGAAATGGCAAAATATTCACGTTTCAAGTACTGCATTATAACAAACAGTTCACTTTATTGCTGATCAGCTTACAAGATGGATACAGAGCAGATGTCAGGAAGCACATTTGCATTCCCTGCAGCCCTGACTTGGGTAACTGGCTCAACGACAGGAGCTACAAAATTGACACAATGTCCCTCTGCCTGGGGCACGTAAAACTGTCAGTGCTGAGAAATTCAGTAAAGATGGTCTCAAAGAACATCATCTGTGCAGATGAACAAAAATCACTTTTTTCTAGGAAACGGAAGGAACTCAAGAACCATAACCCCACTAACTAAAGTTTCTTTTCAGCTTCGCAGAAGGCAAGTATATTCAATTTCTAGTTAAAAAATAACTGGAATCCAAGTCTCAGTACAGGTTATTTACAAGTTCACTATTCTGGGAAGCAGTAAAGGTGCCTGACTTATGATCCCACTAAGTAAAGCTTGCAGGCTTGAAGCTCTGCTTCATTTCCTGAACTCAAAGTGCTGCTGAGCTTAGGATGTATGAGTGGCAGACCACCAGAAACTGCAAGAAAGTCAAAGGGAAAAAAATTCTAAAAATCACTCTGTTTATGTTCTTCCTAGTCTAAGCATCTGCTATTTGCCACTACTGAAAACAGAAAACTGGGTAGGCATAGCAGACCATACCAAGGTTCTCTCCAGCTCATACTAATGTAGGGATTCAAGAGGATCAAGGAGTACAACACCAAATATGTTTGCAATACCTGTGTCAAGCTACAACTAGGAAATCACTTCAGTTCAGTTGTTGCTATGGGTAATACTGTAGAAACACCTAAAACGAGCTGTTAGGAAAATTGTCTACTCTTTGTTAAAACTATGGAGAACAGAAGTTACTGCTAAAGAACGAATGGAAGATTCAGATGGAAGCTTGAAAACTCAGTCAGAATCAGATTCTTAATTTTGAGTTTGATTTATGCTATTTTTATCAGCAAACAGTATCAAGGGACTTTCTACAACTCTCAGTATTTTCCACTAATAGATTAGGTAATGCAAGCTACTTTCTGCCTTCCCTACTCACAACTTTGCCCCTTGGAGAATATGACAAAGTAAAGAGGCTTGGTGGTTAGTATATATACACTGTCTGAGAATTCATCACTTAAACTCTGTAGTTTAAGTGCCTTCTGCACTTGAATTATTGTTTACTTTGGGGAATTGCATTGCACAGCTTCAGTTAAAGCACTGAAAGTCTCTGTCTCCCGCACAGAAGTTACTCCTTAATGCAGGGAGCTTCACTGTGCCAGAGAGCTTCAGTTCCAGCCCTGTCCTGAACACAGTCAGAGCTGTACATGTTGTGCACTCAGGTGATGAGGACTGACTAAAGCCTAGCTGTATGTAAACAGCAGCTTAAGAAAAACAGGCAAACAAACATGCTGAGATGTCAGAGGAGCCTTCAAAATAAATACTAAAAACCCATATAAGTTTTTAGTCATTATCCAGAATACAGCTTTTTCTCATTTTTCCTGTTTAAAAAAAAGACTGTAATACTGAGTACACTAAATCCTTTATTTATGAATTATTTCCTATGTAACTTACTGTATTGCTGGTGAATCTGTTCATATATGCTGTGATGACGCCAGATTTACTACCTGTGAACAGCTGACAACTGTCTGGCACCCAAGCACAACTTGTTACCTTGAAAAGACAAAACAAATCCAGGAAAAAATTAGAACAGAAAAACTATTCTAACTGCTGTTCTCATTAAGCCACAGCATTTGGTCAAACCCATTCTTTATTAGTTATCCTATGAAAAGACATGTAAAACACCTAAGCTAAAGAAATCCAAGAGCTAAAATATAGCTATTCTAGGTTGTATTTTTTACTATGTCAAAACAGAGTAAAGAGGGAGTTTTATGTAGCCAGGAATTCATAGCTAAAGAGCAGTGCAGACTAGTGCACACTTCAAGATCATCCACCAAAATCTTTTTGCAAGATCTTACCAGTCACTGGATTGTGACAGAAATTATGTAGCTTTCCCTAAAAATCTTATAGACAATCTTTTTCAAATGGATCCTAAACTAGAGTGGAATTTTTCTTCCAACATGAAGCACCTACACTTTTTTTCTGTATTGATTTTTCTTGGGACAAAACTTAAAACTTGATTACATTCACAGCAATATTCTATAAGAAGGAAAAGATACAAAAATCAAATTAATTCAAAAGGAATCTTTATCTAGTACAGGAAAACAACAAGGAACAAGATAAAACAGTGGAGCGCATTCCAAAGCAAATCAAAAAGATTAAAAGGAGTTGCGACTGGATGCTCATCTCCAAAAAAGGCTAAAGCAAGAGTATCCCACTGCCAAGTCAAGCCACCACTTAAACTACCAATATTAAACTGAAGAGCAAGAGACTGATTTTGTTTTACCTGATGGAGCTGAGAGCTCTGTATAAAATTGACTGGAGGCTCACTTTGCTTGCTCTTCAGCCGTAAGATGTTATCGGCATAGCCCCAGCTCAGGATGGCTGACCACTGAATGTCAGTGTTGTGCATGCTCCTCACGCCTGAGGGAAGGCACACAGCATGGTGTCATGTGCACTGCAAGCCTCAACCATTCACACAGTCAACAACAAAAGGCTCAGGTTCATGTTTTATCACAAATTCAAATATAACCTCCCCAAAGTTTCAAAAGAAGGTATTGTCTGCAACATATTATAAACAAACAGTTTTCAGAGACCTAATAAACACTCCATCTTCTCCAAAGACATTTTGCAACCTGGACAAAACTTTTTTGAAGAAGAGATGCATCATTTGAGAACAGAGAAAAAGGGCAGATAATACCACCTAGAGAAAGAAGTGCTTGTAACTTCAAGAAGAATGTTACTTATTTTTGTTGACTAAATGTGATTTATTTTTAGAAAGCCTGCACTAGTATATGCCACCAAGAAAACAAAAGATTGTGAGAACTTGTTTGTACATTCTCAATAAGAATCCCTCCAAGAAGTTTAACTGAAAGCAGAAGATTCTTCACCTCTGCTTTTTTACTGCTAACTTTCCTCATTGTCTGCCTCTAAAATCCATTTCTTAAGTTTTCCTTTCTGTTGCCACATGCATTTTTTCATCTCTTTTTCAGTTCTTGGACCCAATCTGTTGGCAAGTTCTAAAGTTAAATTCTCATGCTTCAGCCACTTCAATGAAAAATATGAATTACAGAATGCCTCTATTGTAGTTTTGAAAGTTATAAGGAAAATCCACCCTCCAGTAAAGATACCACACATGTGGAAGCTGTTAATGGAATTATAAATTAATCTTTGGCAAAAGCAACTAAACTTGGGAAGTTTGCAAGAGAACAATAGTAGGATTAGATTTATTTTTTTTTAGGCTCATTTCACATATATTGTGCATATAGAGAATAAAGCACAAATTCATACCTTGCTCCTTGCTATATATCATCAAAAGGCAGAACTTGCTGGATAAGCCACAGATAGCCTTAGTTGGTAAAGCTTGAAGGGAGCCAAACCTTTCTCCATGTGGTTGGCTAAAGCATACAACAGGGTCTGGAGCACTTGGGGAACCAACGTATTCTCCCCACTTCAAGCCCTTTATCCATGGTAATGGACTCTAAAACAAGCACAGACAAGGTTCAAATTATAGAACTTTCAGAAAAACCATTTCATTAGTAATGTAGAATGATTCATGTCACTTTCCTGTAAGCAATCACATGGTAAGCACAGCTGAAGTCTTTACTCCAAAACCACTAGAGAGACAAGTTCAAAGCACTTTAGTACCATCAGTTAAACTGTTTGCTTTAAGGTAGTTCTACTGCTTCTTTAAAGGCATAGGCTGCAAGCTTCTAGTTTAGGTAGTTTAGTGAAAAATACAGATCTCTACGTCCAAGGATGAAGTTTATGACTGGACTTTAGGGAAAAAAAGTGCTTGTAGTGAAGAAAGTTTAATTGTCCTACAGGCAGTAAAAAAGCTGAGGATGGAATGAAAGAAAGCACAGTATGTGTTTGCTGGCTATAGGTCTGCACACAGATTCCACAACTCATCATGGAAACTATGCAACTGGTTAACTGAAATGCTTTCCAACACCTATTTCCCAAAACCAAGACAAACTCAGATCTTAGTTTACACAAAATATCACCAAAGCATGAAAGTAATTTTCACTATCACTTCCTAATTTTATGTATTTTCTTTACAGTATAATAAAACAAGTAGCACTTTTAGGAAGAAAATTCTAAACAAAGGGTACAGGTACAACAATTACAGCACATGGACATTAATTAAACCATCTTGCAATTGAAAATTACATACTGGGTAAATGATTTCTTTAGTGTGTTCTCTGGTTTCTCTGAAAGCAAACTGCACTAGCAATCCCATGGCAGCAGGAAGCTCTCCTTCCATGATAAGCCTGGATCCAGGTCTACTGACATGTGCTGTGTGAAACAGCTGGCGGGGCGTTTGTCCATATGTTTTTATCATTGTTTCAAGGGCTCTTCTCTGAACAGGATCTTCAACAGCAGAAACATCCATCCCAAAATACGTCTATAGGCAAAAAAAAAAGGAGAGGGGCAAGAATAAGCTCATTGGGTTTGTCTTTGGGAAAGATTTTGCAACACATTCACACAAATTCAGAGGCAGACTCTTCAGCTGTTTGCTTAAGGTGTGGACGAGAAGAGATCCCACAATGACTGTGCTGACATAAGAGCCACTGAGAGCATAACCTTGTCACCTCCTCTTTACTGGAATAAACTACCACTTTAAGGATACTCATGTGAGCTGCTCCTACATATGCCATGACTAATTTCTGTTGAAGGTTTTTTTTTTGAGACCTTTACCAATCTGTGCAAAACTGGAAGGGTTGCTGATGATAAACAAAAGAATTAGAAAGAGCTGGAGAAGTTTATTTTCTTTACCATTTTTTAATGAGCATATTAAAGCTCTCTTTTGGGGTAGGGAAGGAGAAAGAAACCTCATACTTCAACAGAGTGCAAATTATTTCCTTCTATTTGTCTTTTTCCAGCCTCTCCAACTGTGCATCACACACTTTTTCTCAACCACACTAAAGGCCTTGACTTTTCACTTTAAAAAATAATGAATGTACAAACTTAATATTTGAAGCACATGGTACTAAGTCAATACTGAAACTCAAAAAGAGTAAAAGAAAGTGAAGTATTTGGATGGCTACTTGACAAAGGCATCATTGCCACACACTACCATTTTATTAGCTTTTCCAGTCACAGAACAAACACTAAAACCAGGAAACATTTGAATGCATTTATAACCAGAACTACCTGCTGAGCAAACCTTGTGATAGAGTAAGGATTGAAGCTAAAGAATGCAATTCAAGATATCCATGTTGCAATTATGCAGTAAAACTCTGCAAGTCCTAACATTAAATGAAGACTTATTTGAAATTAAATTTACTGTAGAGAAAAGTGCTCATTAGTGGGACAGAACACAGGACGTGTATGAAGGCAAACACCATGAGCTCAGGACACACACAACTATTTCAATCCTATCAAAAGCTGCAGCAGCACCTGCCTAAATAAAAAGCTTTTGAATTAGGCAGAAGCAGATACACACAGTTACAACAATCAGTACTGCAAGCCACTGCAAACAACTATCCACAAGGTCTAAGCCCCAGATCTGATCATGCCCCACACCTAGCTCAAGGCAAGAAAGAGGAACAAAAATTCACCAAGTGTCACAATACCCACTGGGATCTTACAGTTCAACATTGAAATTGTTAAAGCCTTTTCTTATTCTTCAACACCCCATGAGCAAGGGATCTTGTTTCATGCTTGATGTTGTCCAAGCAAGTCAAACCAAGCTTTGCCCCACTGAGTTACTAAGGACAATGAACAAACATGCTGCTTAACAAATACTTACTGCAGGATGAAAGACATTAATAGCCTGAACAGAGGCCTTGCCTTTTTGCTTATAACCAAACACCAAGTCAATCCAGTGACAGATTGTCTGGGAAACATGATCAGACTCCAAGGCCTGACGATGAATCAAGATGAACAGACGAGGATCGTTCCGGGCCCAGGGTGGAAGATTGACATGGTTAACTCTGTCACCATTTTGACGCACTCCAAAATCAAAGCCTAGAAACAGGGGAGTGAATATAGTGAATATTCCAACATTTTAGTTCACAGTAACTCCAAAAAGGTCTGTAGGGTTCTGCAGACCTCAATGATTAAGCATGGTGATTAACAATCAACAAAGCAGCATCATTAACAAGTCCCTCCAAAACATATTCAGCTGTACATATGCATTTGAATGGAAAAACGAGAAAACAGCAAACTCATTTGCCCTGCTGACAAAATTAGGGGAAAACTCAGCTTAACTCCTACATAACAGCTTTTTTAGCATACCCCACAAATTTGTGCCAGATTTCTCCCGTACATCTACTACTTAGCATATTCAGGCAAGGCATATAAATGTTCTCAGTTTCAACCCATTAGCTCAATCATACAACTCTTTTGGGTATAGTTCTTTTAGTATACCTTCTCTGTTAACTAGAAAGTCGGGAAGGTAGAAAAACTCTGGTATAAGCTCCTTTACGTCAGTCATTGATTCATACGAAGAGAGGCGCCAGGTTGTATTGGTAGAGTGAAAAGTTCTGTCTGGTATGTCAAAACTTTGATCTGTAAAGAAATCCAAACTCAGTTGTTACATTGATGATGGACAGTAACAGTTGCACATCTGCAACTTCATGTTGTTGACTGCTCTCTAGTCAGCTGAGAACATTTAGAATTCTCTGATCTCAATTGCTATGTGTTACACATCGACTGCAAGTCAAATAGAGGTCAGCTTTTTATGCTACAGAAACTAAGGAATAAACATCAGATGACCAGATTTATGGTGTAGCTTGATAATTTCAATAATAGATCTACTGTTAAAGCATACCACATTAAATTTTACCAGGCTCAGCTATCTGGAACTGGAAAACCTATGCTAAATAGGGTAACATATAGCATTCCCAAGTTATTGGAACAAGGCCCAGATGTAAAAGGCAAGTAAAAGCAAATGCAACCTTACCTTGATAAGCCAAAAACATTTTAGTGAAAGGTGGCAGCCTAACCAGGAAATGAAGTACAGTTCCACTGTTAGAATAATGAGATCCATAGTGATATGGTTGTACAGGGGGCATTGGATCATCCTCTCGTGCTCCTTTACGGTACTCTTCTTCTAAATACTAGAAACACAGGAGAGAATTAAAAAAAAAAAATCAGAAACCTTCTCCTTAGATGCATTCCAACAACAAAAATAAATGCTTGCCTAAATTGTTTAGGAATAAACACTCCAACTTTTCAGAAACATACACTCAAAAGCGGTCTGGAATCAAACACACTTAAGTGTCCTAAGACACACAATCACTTTTACAATCCAGTTAGGTATTGAAGTCTTCAGCCAATTTAAATGACCTACTTTCCATTATTTATTACTTTTCCTTTTCCCCACTCCCCTGTCTTGTTTTCTAACACAGTATTTGCAAATAATATAGTAGACCATGGTGACACAGACAAGTTTGAAAGTCCAGATGCAGATGCTTTAATTCCCCAGTATGTTGCTATTTCCTACAGCCTTTAAAACATTTTAAGGAGAAAAAAAATTAAAAAGCACCTACCATTTTCATAGTAGGGCATGTTAAAATAAAGTGCTTGAGTGAAAACAGCCTTTCTGTTATCAAACAGAACAAACAGCTACAAATTCCAGCACAGTAATGTCAACTAAACAGCAGTAAATTATCTTTTTGATCTTTAGGGATCTTTAAATGTATACAAATTCCCACACAAGGTGGTATCCATTTAAACTCCTCAGCAGTATCACATGGATGGGCTAAATTGATCTCATGCTTCAGGAAAAAACACAAGTTCCAAGCATGTTAGAAAACAATTCCTAGGAAATGTTTCCTGGAAAATACACTGGAAGTAAGAACTCTGTAGCCATGAAATACTGTATTTATTGTTTATTCTTCCCCAAAAAATATTTGTTATAAAAACTAAAGCCATGGTGTCATTTCTACATGGGACAAAGGCAAGCAGAGAAAGTTATCTAAATTACCTTGTACGTATCCACATAGCGATCCTCTTTTTCTTTAGACTGCACAGCTATTGGTTTGACCAGGTTCCTGCAACAAAAGCAGTAGTGATATGTTGTAACTTTATTACAATATATTACAATACAATATTACAATATTGATTCACATCATTAAGAATAACACCTTTAATATAATGAAAAGGCCAAGAAAAACATAACACTTTTCAAGAAAGTTCAGAAAATAAAAAAACAACTTTTGGTTAGTGCTAAAGGCAAACTCAGATCCACAGCACAGTAACAGGCAAGAAAATGCCAAGCACATCAGTCAAATCAGAGGCATCCTATAAAGGCAAAGACTTAGTGCACACAAATGTTAAATTAGAATAACAGAAATTTATTAGGGTGGGACAATTCACTCAAATCCATTCAGATGAAGATTGTGATTTTGTGACTGGCCAAGTAATTCACAATATTATTTCCTTTTCTATTTAATTTTTGCTAATTGGTCTGGAAGTCTCTCATCATAGGAATTTAAACAGACAGCTTCTATTAAGTCTGTGAATTATACATAGCCTATTAAGACAGTGTAAGTCCAATACACTGCATTTGAATCTACACACCTGTTTTATTTAAATGTCCCAGGCAAACCAGCCACTTACTGTAAAAACCCAAGTTATTAGAAATGAGGCTTGTCCCTAAACAGTTCCATTTGTGGGTGTGTGTGCAGTTTAGTACAATGAAGTTAAAAAGCTATATAAGGATCATCAGTTCAAGTATTTGAAAAGAAGAGTTTCAAGCATTTCATATTACCTATATACCGAGGGATCATTTAGGTCCAGCGTTTCATTGGTGTAGTCAGAAAGTATAAAAGGAAATACTGGATATTGCATGAGATCATTGAAGGAACGACCTGCATGTTTGTTTAAATGAGTCAGATATTCAAAGTTAGTAATCTGTCCTGTGCACCACAGGTGGGTCAAAGCAGTAATGTTTCCATATTCCAAAAGGTTAGGCAAATTGTTAGTCAAGATGTTGTGGTACACATCATCACGGACCTGGAAGAAAACACCGTAGATTTAATCATACAATTTAGAATTTTAAAACTACCAAGAGTAAGTTTCTCTCATTTTGTATATTTTCAGATATCTGCTGTAATCAAATAATGCCTAGTATCACCAAGATTCTTTAATGTCTTAATATAATCAGAGATGTGTCTTACAACATGCCTATGATCATCCAGAAGCCTAGCTGAGCCAAGTTCTTTCAAAGGTATTAAGCAGAATTTAATTAGTCCATGCAACAGGTCTCCTTAAAAACCTAATGCATGAATATAAATGCTATAAAGACACAGCAAAATACTTTGGTGTATTACTCTGCATTGGTGCCACAGTACCTTTGTATTATCGAAAGCCAGGAGTAAAGTTCTGCCATTTGTTAAAAAGATTTCCACAGCATTGTCTCTTAACTGCCACCAGCGCTTATGAACTTCCTTGATTTCCTCATAGGTCCAAGAAAATGATGCTGGTTCAGTTTCTCCATGAAAACTCTGTAGAATTTGCAATTTAGAAATTAATTTTAAATAGTGGATTTTCCAAACAAGAAACCCTTCAATGCAGCCAGCTTATAACAATACATCATATCATAAGGCAAACTTTAATTTTAGTGCAATGCTTTAATAAGTTGTTGGGATTTTCTTTAGCTGCTTTCCCCATCATCTACTCTCCTCAACAAAGTAGGTAGAACAGGATACATGCTCCTGAGCTGCTCCAGTTCCCTACCCAGAACTAGCAAGCACTGCCGCATTTTCAATGGCTCTGAAGCTAAAAATATTGGAAAGCCAATCAGAGCAAGCAAAGCTTTGCTGTGAATCCCAGCTCTGACAGTCCTGTGAAGGACAAAGCAGCTGGTAGCATCCTAAACCACAGGAACTGTCTGTTCAGTAGATGCAAGGAAGAGCTCCATAAAAGCAGTTTAAAGCTTTAGTCATATCTTAATTACTTTTACATGTTTGTTGGGTATATAAACAATTTACACATTAGTCTTTGTGTATCAGAAGGATTAGCTCAGTTCCCACTTCTTCATGAAACAATCCTCTTGTATAGGAAAAGGGAGGAGCTAGAACATCATATATAATGTAAAATTCAAGAATGAGATGCAGTGGAGCACAGCACAATTCATAGACCTGTGACTTTCTGCACTTCAGTGTCCCAGCTTCCACTAAGGCAAGTTCTCAGGCACAGATCAGAGCAAACTCTGTGCAGTTTGCTGATGAACAAAGATCAAAGTAATGCACAGCAAGGTGCAGAAGTCTCTCACATCACCTGTTCCTCATTCCCTCACAGCCCCAGGCCCACATCTTTCCTGTTTTCTTCTATCACCACCAATTCCATAGCCAGAATTGGTCAACAGAAGCAACACAAACCAAACTAATCAGTTTGGCTAGCTTTCTCCAGAGATCTCTAACTCTAGTACTACTGCCACTGAAATTGCTGAAGAAGAAAGCTACTCATGGCCATAATTTGGAAAAATTAAAGCTAGACAATATATTCTAACACTTACCGAATTTTCAATTGTGTCTGAAGCATTGTCTTCAACAAAATACATGCCACATTTTCCTACAGCAAGAAATAGTTATGAAAAGGTACATGATAACAGTAGTAATGAGTAAAGATTCCTAAGAATAGCACCTGGGGCAAGATAGTACTTGACAGAAATACAATTTATGATTCCACATCTTTTAGCAAGTGGTCTGCAGATCTTAAAACTTACTGGCAGTTCAAACAGCACTCATGAAAACATCAGAGAAAGGAAAATTGATCAATAAAGTAGGTAATCCACAAAGTCAGGAAACATATCAATTACTGATTAAAATTAGCCAGGTTTATATATACAGCAGACTCTTACTGCATTTATACAGTAAATACACCAAAAATGTATTTATAAAGAATGACAATTCTACTTACCTAGCAACAGTTCACCAGCAGTCTCTCTAGAAGGTGCTACACTTACACATCTTCGATTAACCCTGAAATATTTCAAAGTGGAAATGCTTATGGATTATGGAAATGCCTATTCTTATGGATTTATGTACCTTTTAGCAGACCTAAAACCAACCTAAACCAAACAGCCTCCAAGGTTCAAGGTTTCTCCAAGCTGTAGCTGAAGAAAAACTGTCCAAGAACATGACTAATGGTTCATATCCCAAAGAGGGAAAGAAATAGAACCTCAACTTTCTAGACTTGCTTATGAGTGTATTTCTACTTATTTCTTTGCATGTTCTCTGCAGTTATTTTATGCTGTATTAGTGCCTGTAACAGGTGGCAAATTGATATAACTGCAGAGCTGAGTAATGCAGTGATAAAAGCAGAGAAGACGGAAAGCCAATTTGCTTTTGAACTCTGATGGAAAGACCTACCAGATCTTAGATACCTAGGACAGACAGAGCTACTAAGCAAAAATAAGAGATCTCATCAGGTTATCCCACAGGTCCTATCCACAGCACATCAGATGGTATTTGGTAGCTGTAGTCTTTTGCTTTTGAGTAAAGCAAAATGCCTAGTATTTTTGACACTGGTCTCATTTCCCACTTGATTTTTATAAAAAACGTTTTTAAGACAAAAAAATGTTTTTTAGATAGCTGTTTCATTTGACTGGGAAAAGACAGGAAAGAGAAGCATGTGTTATCCAAAACAAACCTTATATGTTCACTTGCAGCTTTGTCCTTTACAGTAGAGGAGTGAGAAGAATGTGTTTTGTCTTCAAATAAGTAAGACAATGGAGTTTTTATCACACCTATAAAGACATCACAAATAATAGGGCAGTAACAGTCATTACAAATCAGACATTAGGCTACATTAAACACTGACAATTTTTTAATTACCTTCCTGTTTTTGCCTGTCTGGGAGAAGGTATTTGTTTGGAATAGTTAGGTAGCACCTCTGCAAGCGGCGCCTCTCTCTGTTGGGGCCCTCTGTTGGATCCAGCTGCCAAGAAGTTGGGTAATAGACTGGGTCATACCAGAGTGCTCTGACAAAAAAAAAAAATAAAATTAGGAGTTTTGGCAGCAGAGGCAGTAAATGTGCTTGTAAATTCTGCTCTTTAACAAGCAGGAAGATGGAAATTGCACAGAAGTACACTGGGCAATCATTTCTGAAAAAGTATTAAAAGACTGAATTCTCTAGTTTATTTCCATGAGCTATTTCACTGAATGACTTTTCACAAGCTGCTACTGTAAGACTGTTCTTGAAATTACTCACTCTAACAAAAACAACAATACAATGCATCCAATACTAATTTGAAAACTCTGCTGCTGCAAACATGAGATAATACTAGTTCTGCAGTGGTGAAGATACCCTAGTTTGGTTTCTTATCAACACTAACATCCTTTGTTCTACACTATTTAATAAACAGAGTATCTAGATGCTAATGTGAGTAACATTACACCAAAAATGTGGTTTTACTCCATCTATGTTGTGCAAGATATGAAAATTTTAGGACACACTTCATTGTATTAGGCACAGCAAAATATATATACTGAAAAAAACTGTCTAAATGGGATAGAAATATTACTTGGCTACTGACCCTAAAAGATAGGGTAAAAAAATAGTCAAGTCCTTCACAAGTCTAACTATCAGATGGTTAGCAAAAGTAATTCTAATTTTAGTATAATCTCCATTTCATATGCCTCTGGTTAGAATGAGAAGCACATGTCAGGCATCAAGTCTCTCTCACTTTTTCCCCGAGATGAGAAAACTCACCGATCATGCGTAAGCTGCTGAACAAGTTCCTGCCAATGTCTGCTGGCACTCAGCTCTGCCTTATACATCCCCCTGATGTGCTGGATTACTTTCTTCCTTTCCATTCCTTGTGACAGTGACACAGCTTGTGTGATGTCTCCAGCTATTTTAGAAATGTCTTTAGACTTTGTATCTAGACGCTGAAAGAGACTGAGAAGAGTTGTGTTTTAAAATGCAAAATAAACACACTGAAAAGGGAAAGACCAAAATCCCTCATAAAATACAATCAGTTTGGCAGTAGATATGTGGAGTCCTTGTTACAGCAGATGCAGAATACCTTAGCCTACATAATGAGATTCATGAATACCTTCTGCTTCTTAGCCATCAAAAAATCTATTACTTTTGGCCAAAGACAAGCCAGTCAGAAGGTCAATGGCTATGTGTTAACATGCTTGACTAATTAATGTATACTCTTTACAATAAAAATCTGGGGTAAGGACATTAGTTTACCACTGATTAAATCTCCTAAATCATTCAACATAACAAAGTCTTAATACTTGTCTGCATGAACTTGACTAAGCTGACCTTTACAGCTACTGCACTTGCCTACTTTCAAGCACATAGTGTGTATGTCTCAAATCTGATTTCATGGCAAAGCCTAAAATTTAAATAAATGGAAAACTCAATCTAACACAATGTACTAAAATTTACAATTATGTCAAGGAGCAGTAGTCTACATAGCTCACAAAAATATTCAAATTGTATACTGAGTACAGTATTTCATTTTTGAAAATCAGGGTTAGTTGCGGGGACATTTAATTGCACAGACCACAGCAACAGGAGAGCAGATTGGACAGATGTAATAGTCATAAAATTAAGGGTGAAATGGCAAATGTGCAAAAAAATCAGTATTGAGGTTCACACCATGACATTTATTATACAACCTACCAAAATGCATATGCCTTTAATATAATAGCATACTTAAAAGCCTGAAAGCTAGTGATGCTGTTAATTTGAAATAAACCTCATCTATAATCACACAGGCAACTTTGCAATGGGAAGTGCTGAACAGGGAACATTTCTTAAAGTTCTTGCAGCCCCTCTAAGGTACTCACTTCTGTCGATTATTAGCCATGGTTTTCTCCCAAGCAGCTTTGTTTACACCTTCTTCCATCTCATATTTCTTCTGATCCTGAATGAAGTTTAACACATTATTTTCTTTTCTCAGATGGACAAAATAAGGAAGGGGAGGCTAAAGGGTATGCCAGTTTTAAAAAGGAAGAGTGACAAAACTGTTCAACTGATACCTTCACAGCATTTAAAGCCAGCAAGGCTTCATTTTAGTTACTGCCATTTTATTATATTTATATATAACACTTCTCTTCACAAGAAATCAAAAATTATTTTCTTGAAAATAAGAGATACTAGTAGCTTATTATAATTTTCCTCTGGATTAAATATGTTTAACCAAGAAGCTTGTGAGCTTGCTGTGAAGAGTTGAGAGTATGTGACAGAAATATTGAGAACTCAAATAAAATTCCAAAAGCATAAGCCATCCACCAAAGAACACCACAATCTGCAGTTAAACTCTGATCCTATATAAGACAACTGTCTCAAATATACCCAGTTTTTAAAGCAAAGTTTTTATTCACAAACCTCTTTCAAAGCTTTTATTAACTCTGGTTTTGGTCGTGGGCTCAGGGGAATGCATTTATAGCCACAATTTTTCAGTGTATTCATTAAGTCTCCTGCTGCTCTTTGTTGTTCTTTGGTCATTCCATCTCTGTGATTGTGCATTAATTCATACAAATAGAGCACTAATTTAGGCCCGTGCTAGAAGATGAAAAGAAGGAAAGAGGAAATTGTATTGTCATGCTCATTTCCACAACACTGAGCAACATTTTCCCCTCCACTTTTATTCCCTTTTTTAGTCAGACTGTGCAGATTTCTTCTAATTATTCACTAATTTAAAGAAAAAGACAACTTTAACCATTAAAGATAAACTTTTATAAAACTAGAAAAACATGCTGAATTTTATCCTCCCATGGTAAAATTTGCCCCAGCATCTTGTGACTTTCCAAATGGCTTGCAAGAAAACTGTTTATTTCCACAGCACTCAGCTCCTGCAGCCTTATACTCCAGGAAATACGTGCCAGAGACTTCTAATTTTGCATGCCAAGAACAGTACACCTCATTTGATTAATCAAATTAGAGATGACAGATAATGAAGTTAAGCAGACATAAGTCATAAATGCACTCAACACGACGCTCCCCACAGAAGCCACTGCTAGTGCATCAGATCTTTTCTACCTCATAAAACTTATTTATTTGAATAACGTATATGTGATCAGAAATATGTGAGTGCCATAAACTAATCCAATAAATACTTTCCCTCCTTAGTATACAGTGACTCAAACTGAGGCATGTCTTTTATTTCATTCTTGCAGTTCCTGAAGATCTCCAACTGCAACATTCCTTCCTGAATTCTCCTTGTGACTCAAAGAAATGATGGCTTTCAAGCTTGCACTAACATAGCACCATTACAAGCTTTCCTCCGAGAAACTCAGAAAAGCAGGGAGAGCCTATTCAGCTTTCTAACTTAAGAATGTAGAATACATAATCCCACTTGAGGATCTAATAAAGGCCAAGTAAGAAAGAGAGTAGTGCTTTGGTTGAGGATTGACTGCTCCTTAAAATCTAGTTGAAATCAATTCTTACAAGCTTCAGGAAGTCTGCAGTTAAGAGTTTCAAAGCAAGGATAATTCCTTCCTTAATTTGCTTTTTTAGGGCACGTTAGTTCCTAACTTCCTCAGTAAAATCCTTCATGTTAAAACTAGCATCACCTTTTGTCTCTGCACAGCACAGGGGATATGTTTGATGCAGAACAGCACCAACATACCCAGACCTAATTTTATCTATCCTCAGGATAGTACAGCAATTGCAGAGGTACACCAGGTGTTTTGTATGGCAATTGTCAGTCACTAAACATTGCACAAGTAGCAGTGAACAACTTGCCACATACAGTTCTAAATAATCAAAAAATCTAGACAAAAATTGAATATAGGTTTTAGAAACTTCTCTCAAAAACTCTTGAGCTTACTTGCAAAGTTGGGCTGAGACAGTCACGCAAAATCTCTTGCTGGTTTACTTCGTGTGCCATCTCCAAAGCCTGCTTCCTCTCCTGCAGAGGACTCACAGGAGACAAGCTATGCACAAGAAGCCTCCCAAGCTGCGTACGGAACGTGTCCTTACATAACAAGAGGATTCTGTTCCACTGCTGTTTTGGAGTGCTCATTCTGCTGGTGCCCTAAGTAATGGAGACAACTTTTTAATATTACAGGATTAGGACTTTCTTCTATCAATTTTTTCAGATTATTATGATCAAAATGCAAGACAAGATTTTGTCTACCAGAAGAAGTGTTTTGGTTTACTAGAGTGATTATTATTATGGGTTAAAAAGTATTCTAGTAAAACAATCCAGAAAGTGAAAATTGTGATGTAGAGAATTTAAAAACCAGAGGGTTTCTTTATTACTCATTTTAATTAACAGCTCTTTTACATTAATCACCAGTTTTCTGAATGGATTACCTCAAAAGATTAGAAAACAAGTATTAGAAGGAGGTGTGTTTACACAAGAAAAAGCTTGCCATCTTTGAAAAGTACTACAAATATGACACAATGGAAAGATAATACACCTATCAAATGTAATTTTTCTGAGCTAGAAAGAAAATTAGGTAGAACTACTTTCATCAAGATGATCTAAGGAAGAGTAATAACACACTTTGTATTATCCAAGCAAAAACTGATTGCCTTGGAAATGCTGACAAGCTAACACCTGTATGTTAGAAGATTTCCACCACTTTATTAAGAATTGAAAAAAGAGAAAGCTCTCCTTCCCAATTCTAAAAGATACTATAAACTTATTGCTCAAAAAAATCTCCACCACCTGTGGATGCACAGAAGATCTGCTTTTATAGGCTTCATCAAACCTAAATGTTGAAGTTTAAGAGACCAAGCAAATTTTCATAGTACAAGAAAGTCTATTTAAGTTCTGTGTTCTTGCTCAAGAATAATTTTGCCAAATGTAAAGGTAAAAATCACAACAGATCAATTTTTTATTTTATAACTGCAAAGTAACTGGGAAGCCACAGTTTTTAATGCCACAGTTGGATGGACAAAGGCAGTAGGAAAAGCGTTTATGAACAGAATACACCATGAATGAAAGTTCCTAATAAAGTAACCTTATGAATAAAATATGCTTTAACATGGACAGCATCTAATTACTTACAATGGATACTTTGATTCCTTCCACCAACATTTTGACCATTTCTTTAAGAAAAGGATTTATTCTGCTAGTCAGCTCTTGCTGGCTTTCCTCTTCGGGAACTTCCAGCTGGGATGCCGAAGCTCTGCTTTGACTTGTATTTTCTGTTATACCCAGTACATCAAGGCACTCTTCGGTAGAGGCTTAAAATTTAAGAGGTACATATTGATCAGTACCATCCCAAGCAAGACAATCCTACAAACCTTTAGTTGCCCTTATATCAAATACTGCCTTTTCTGGTATATATTTACCATACTTTCACTCTCTCTTGCTTTTGCAGAATTTGCACTAGCTCTCAAAGTCATCAAGTCTTGCTAACCAATGTAGCCATTTCATAGAAAAATTGCATTTTAAGAGAGCAGATGCTCCCTTTGGCAGTTAAATCTTCATGTAATAATTCAGGCAGCTAACACATGAATGGACTAATGTAGAAATAAAACAGCTTGTTCAGTTCATTCAGATAAAAACATTATCCAGATTGCCAGTTACATAATAGTGAGAGACAAATCATAGAGAATAACGCTTTATGGATAAATCCACTAAATTCCTGTCAATAGAACAACTTTCTAACTCTTCAGCTTATCAAAAGCAAGAATTAATTTTTCATCAAATCAGAAAACAAACAAAAAGAAATCCTACCTAAATAAATGAGCCTGTTAACAGCCAAAACAGTCAGCCTCTGTAACCTTTGTGCAAACTCAGACTCAGTGGCTTGGACAGGATTTTCTTGGCTCATTCTCCGCTGCATCATCATGTTGAATTCCTCACTTGCTAGTGAGCGCATTTTCACCAGCAGAGCATCAGACTGAGCAAGTGAAAACTTTCTGGAACCTTAAAGGAGAGAAGTATGAATAGAATTCAACTAAAATGCACGAAAACTCCATCACTCAGCAACTACTTTAATCCAAAGATTTCACATCATTTAATGAAACAAACATTTGAAATGTATCAGTATCAAAGGGAACATAAGCGTCATTGGGTGTTTGTTCTTCTTATTTTTAGTTTTTAAGGATTTGTGAGAATAAATATATAAATTTCAAATAATAAGTAATACCATGAAATGAGTTAATCTCAAGATAAAGTTTTACTGTAGGACTTCCATATTTTTTTGCTAAACATTCAAACCCACTACTTTTATTCCTGTTTTTATTGCATAAATAGAATGAAGGATTAAAAATTAGTGATAGAACAAAATCTTGCATATTGCAGAGTGGGTTCATCAGCACAAATGATGAACCACACATATCAGCAAACACATTTTGTACCATACCTATTGGCACTAATAGAAACACAGTATCTAACTCACAAGAATATTCTTCAGAATTTTCTTGAAGTGAACTGGGAGGCCTTGACCGTACTTCCTTCTTTTGGAAACAACTATTTTTATTTACCTTTAATGCTTTACTAAGTTCACTAGTATAAAAACCATTTTCACTCTACTGAACATATATATAAAATATTTCACTAGGTTGATGGAGAGGTCTCAAAAGCTGACCATTAAGAGAAACATTCCCATAGTAAACAGGAAATATTAAGTGTTTGTCAGGTTATTAAACTGTGTCTTTTGTGAAGTCTTTAATGCATTTGTAAGAGACATACAAAATCAACTTACATCCAACTCCAAAACTTTTATAGAAGGACTGATTAGCTATCAAATACAGGGAAAGTATTACTGTGAAAGCCAGAACTCAACACAGGGTTTAAAAACACAACCTCAGTGGCACTTCCACATATACATTTGGAGTGGCAGGTATTTATTTCAGGACGGTCTCTAATGAAAAGTTGTGCAACAAAGCAACCCCCCCATTATGGCTGTGTTAGTTACAAGCACTGCCTTGATTTTGGCATTAACTTACTGCGAGGTTGGCTATTACAGGCATTACAAGTTACTTTAAAAACATCTTTACTAAGCAACTTGTGAATTTAAGAGAATCCCCAAAGGTGGTAATACCATGGAATCACCAAGCAATACATACAGGAAGGAGCAAGCACAAGAATGGCACACCTCTGCTACTCACCTGCGATGCCTTTGCGCTTTTGAAACATTGAGCGATGTGGAGCCGAGGGCGCCGGCGCTGAACTGGCCTGCTCCTGAGCATCCTGGCTTGCTGTGGTCCTTATCAACTCAATGGCTGCTTGAAGAACTCTTAGCTGCAGAACAACTGCCATATCTAGAGAGAGAGGCATACAAAGTGTACATGACATCTTCAGGAATTTTTACCAGATATTTGTAATAAGTCAAACCACAACATGTGTCAAGAGCTACAAAACTCTAGATTCCACAGGAGTCACACAAAGTCACTTTGCTATGCCACAGATACAGACACTACAGAAATTAGTTGTCATAGAAAAGCCATTGAATTTGATCACTCTAAAACAAGCTAAATGAAACTGTACAGCATGTTTTCATTTAAATATCCTTAAGGAACTTTTGCAGTCACTATTTTTTCAGATTAGCAGTACACAATTCTTGACCACAAGGCAGGCTCTGAAGGGAAACAACTAATTTGAGAACCACTTAGAAGAGAAAGATTCATCACCAGAAAACTCCCCCTTCTCCCTCAGCAGGAATATTAAACAGAAAACTGGGGAAGGGATTTACTTTTCCAGTCCCATGACCCCAAAAATTAGCAGATAACTTACTTTGCATCCTTGCATTTTTACTATTTTGGAGATGACCCAGCAGCACAATGAGGTCTTCAATAACACGAAAATATTGAGAACCTGAGGAGCTGCAGGCATGAATTGCAACTGCTACCAGCAGCTGTTGTATATCGCATGCAAGTAACTTGTAGTCATTCAAGGGAATGCTGCAAACAAAGTTGTAGTTACCAGAAACATGACAATTCTAGTAGATTGTAACTCTTAACAAGACCCATTATTATTCCCCTTGCTACTTCTGCCAACTGTACCTAATATTTTGTTGTACTTCATATAAAAGTGTCACTGTTGAAGACTAGAACACTATAATTCAAGACATTTCTTTAGTGTTAACTTTGGCAGATTGGATGCCTACAAATTTGTGAGACATTCTAATGTTGAGTGCAGCACAGTATTATTGGAAAAGCAATGATGTATTACTATCAGATTTTTAAGCTGAAGAACAAGTCTGAAATCCTATATTTCTCAAAAAAGTATCAGGACAATCTCATTTTGTAATCATGCTGAACAAAAACTATATTGAGGTAAAAAGGAAACCTTTGCATTTCTTCAGGATACCAACTAATGAAATAAAATAACAAAACCCTGTCTCTCCTTTGTTCCCTGTATAATATTTTTCAGAGTACATAATCTTTATCTCTAATAAAGTCATTGAAAAATCTCAAATATTAAATCATAGGCAGTACAAGAGAGACTTTTCTTCAGTTTTGATATTGGCCATAGAGACAGTAGAATGTACCATTTCCTGGGCCTTTATCTTACTATTCAGATTTATTAAGAAAAGCATTGAAAGTGCAGACAGTGTGACAATCTCACATTTTAAAATGTCATTTCACTTGAATGTTTAAGGTATGGAAAGAACATTTTATATTCCACTATTTGAACTGACTAAACATTACCTTACAGGTATAAAGTTGAAAACCTCAAACCCAGTATTTTGTACACGCTCTCTAACAATTTCAAAAAGTAGAAAAAATGAATACAGTAATTTCTTGCTAGCCTTAAGGCTGTGCTTAGGACATTTGACAGCAACAGAAACAATACTCACTTTGTTTCCAGTCCGTTGAGAGCAGCCAGAGTATTACACAACACATAGAGCAAACCATTATCAAGCAGCAGGTCTGCAACTTTTGAGCAGGAATTTATGATTTGCAGGAGGAGACAGAAGCAGTTATGCAGCAGAACGTTATCATAGAGGGAATTCTCTATTAGACCCAGAACAGGAATGACACACCATTTTCGAAAGAGTCCAACATTCTTGACATCTTCCAGATCAAATCTGTTAACAGAAATATAGTAAATGGCATCCTAAAGAACACTCTGATAACAAAAACAGTACAGACAACTGGAATATCAGTTATGTATCACATGCTTGTATTTTGGCAAAGATGTCCATGGTAATTTCCTACATTTCATTGTAGTAACAATAGCTATCTACTAAAAAATCCAATAAGAGAAAAATAAACTTTTCATTTCAGCCCCAAAGAAATGACATGCCTAAAAAGTAAATCTGATGCTTTAGCTAACTACCAACTGTCGACAATACAGACATCATGAAAATGGAGGAGTTTTTAATCAGTGTAGAAAAATGGTGCATTACCCTTCCAATGTCCTTATTATAACTACTGTAGACACTATCAAGAGAACAGATCCAGCTTGTCATCACTGTAACAATAACAAACTGACTGGCAGCAGGTTTGATATCCCATATCCATTACTGCTGAGGTTTAATTAAGTTTGGCACCTGGCTTATAGTGATTGCAGAATTCAAAGCACTGCTTCAGACCTTGTTTTATTTATGCACTAAGAAACTACATTACTTTCATAAGGTTATCAGCCCTATAATATGACTATTATATAAAATCCTAAAAACCTGAGACATTAGACATTAGAATTATCTTTCCAGCCCCATAATAAATCCTGAAGAAGTAACAGTTCTCTGCCTTGGGACAAATTAAGCAGCCATGACTAGATATTGCAATTAAACAAAAATAGTTTTTGAGTGGTGAAGATCAGGTCAAGAGGCAAAAGTAATTTGGCTACAAATCCTGCAGAGGCAGCAATTCATGAGGAACTTTTTTCAAGATTTTTCCAATGAATATATTTACTCAGGTGATTTCTGTACAAGCATTAAGTAGTCATATTAATTCTAAAAAATATCATTTACTTATACAGCTGTCTGCTTAAAGGTAATCTCCTTTTCTGTCAATATAAGATGGTTCCTCAGTTCATGAAAATGGTATATCTCTGGGATTTTTCCCTAAAAGAGACAGCCATTTAAATTTGGAGCCAAGATAAGGAAGCAGCTGGGGCATCAAGATTTTTTCCTTAATTACCTATCAAAATCCAAGAGAAGTCTAGTGACAGAGAGAGTTAAACTGATTACACAACATTTGAGTTCAAGGTCTCTGAGGCACTCAGAGTCTGAGTGTTTACAAGATCCCTGCCGAGAGCCTCCCTCAGATGAAGTTGCTACAAACAGCTTAAGGGCCACACAATAGCCCTAAGGATTTTAATACATTTCAATGTTAAACAAGCAAAACCTACCAAAATAGTTTTCAATAGTTTTTTATGGTTGTTGACCAGCAAAGTGCACAGCTTGTAACTCACATATTGTTACAGGACACAAAAGCACAGCATTACTTACTCTTCATCCAAGCCAACAGAGCGGCCAAAAAGCATTTCCAAAAAGCATTCTACAACTTCCTGAGTGCCCTGATGAAGATACAGCTGGTTGGCTAGCAAAGAAAAGCCACGGTTCTTTAAGAATTTTTCCTTCTGCTCCCTCCTTGCTCTGTTGAAATATGCATCCAGCAACTAAAAATAAATGCATAATTATAGTGTAAGAATGAAACATTTTATATAACTGCCCTGAAAGTGAAATTATTGTCTGTCATTGAAATTTTTTAAAATTCAAGACTGCAAACATCAATTATACCATCAAGTATATATTTGATAATATATTTTTGATCTGAACACACGTTTCATTAAGTTTGAGGCAGATGAAATCAAACACAACAGTTAGCAAATGCATACATAAATACTCAAACTTTTTATATTTGTTCAATCTTACAGTTCAGTGTGCGTGCAAATGCATGCATGACATTCATTCTCAATAAATCCATACTGTCTTATTCTTTCTCAAATTAAAATAGAAATCTACTCAAAGTTTTTTATCCACATAATATAATCATACAGAAACACTGTCCTTAATACTACAAAAATCTGTGAAAACATTTTGAAGCCTCAAGCCCCTCTTCAGTCCACAAATGTGTGGATGACTCCTCAGAATAACTCAAAGTCAACTCCTGTACAAGTCAAACCAAGGTGCAAGCACTTTTACACACTGCATCATGTTTTGTGTCACTGACTTTCTGCATTGTTCCTTCCATTTACAATGGTAATGCTATCAATAAGCTCTTAAGGCCTTTGGCTTACATTAGAGACTATATTTATCTATTCAAAGAGTCTGTGTTTATGTTGCTTTGTAATTTGCTTGGTTTTGTTTTTATTTATTTTTTTTTTAATCCGTAGGGTGAAAACTTATCTTAAAACTCAAATGTAGAAAACTGAAGAAAGGTCAACAAAAATATTAAAACCCCACCACATTTCCAACATGTTAACCATACTGGTTGACATCTTTTTAGGGGAAAACATTTGATATAGGCCTACTTTAATGACTCCTTGTTGTATGAGAGGAGATGGGTGGTTCACCAGAACTATAAGATAATCCGGTTGGATAAGTTTGTCTATCACATCTTCTAGCATGATATCGGGTAGGATTAGGAGAACTCCACGCAAGAGATCGTATAACCCACAGCAGATAAGCACAAGATAGTCTTCTGCACAGCTGAAAACAGAGGAATATGTTTCACCACAGCAGGAAAGGTTAAAAAATGCAAAATTAAAATTCTTGAGGGACAGAAAGAGAGTTCAGGTTAGAAATTTGGAAGACATCATTTCTCCAATACTCCTAGCCACCAATCTTCATTAGCACTTATTTTTAGATGGCAGATAGTAAAAAGGATAATCTGACCAGAACTACTTTCTTTTGTGAGCAGTTCCCACTTTTACTGTACATAGCAAAAATCCTGATTTTAAAAATTTGTTATGTAAATACAGCAAAAACTGAAACAACAGAACATTCTATACACTAAAAGCTTAATAAATTTGTGTATGACAGTCATTGAAAACATTCCATTAGTTTTCAGACTTTGAATTTTTATGGAATACTACTCAAGAGCAAGAACTGTGAAATTAAAGCTCATGTTAACTTATTATTTTCTGTGCTTACCTGTCATCAGGGCTTTCAGATGGCTTTGGGGTATTTTCATTAGGTGAAGAAAAAGCGAGACTGTCCCAGTCTTCAGGAAGAACATTCTTGTCAGCAAAGCTTGGCCAGCGAGCAATGGCTGATGATGCTCCAAGAACAGAGAATGCCAACCCCAACCCTGCAAAGTGACCCTGTCCTTTCTGAAATGAAGGCAGGCCTTTCAGATTGTCCGGACGCCGCAGCGATACCTCAGCTGCACCACCAGCAGCAGTTTCACTACATTTCAGGTCTGTATCAGCTTCTTTACTCTCCAATGCACTTTCAGATAACTCTGCTTCTTTTGCAATATCTTCAAATGTTTCAGCAGATGTTAGCTCTGAGTCACAAACTGTTTTTGCAGACTCACAGCTGCTAAGGAAGAGTTCTTCCTGTACTCTCTTCATAGTTTCAGAACTTTCTACAAAACCAATTCTACCCTGAAGATCAACGTAGTCACGCTCACCAAGGATCTGCAGGTCATCAACACTGCTTCCCATTCTTTCAGTCAGTCTTTTTCGATGAACTTGGGGTGAGGAAGTAGGTGATGCTGGTAAGCTTTTAGAAAGCCTTCTAGGTGCCTGAGAGCTTATCTTCTGCTGTACACTAGCCTTGGAAGTGCTCCCTAGAGAAATAAGGACATCTTAAGCATTCCTTTCACACTAAAACCCAGCTTTTCTAATAATGATACACTCTTCACCTATTTAAAATTGTTGTGACCCAAGTTAATTTTATGTGCAAAACTGATTCAATGCCTAACATAACTCAGATTTGGTTAATCAAAGTAGGGATATTAAATTATTATGCAGCCATATATTTAGCAAGTCACAAATGTGAAAGAAATAAAATGCAAAGTAATTTTTGCCAATATACAGGAGTTTTTAGATTTAAGTTACAATCCTTTCACCTAACCCTCAGCAGGAACTGTTACAGAATCACAGAGGATGGAGGGCACATCTGGAGGTGTCTACACCAGAATTCTTGCTCAAAGAATGGTCAAATAAAGCAGCTTGTTCTATCTGGAGCTTTGTGTAAGAGGTCAAATCTGCAGTGTTTCACTGGACATCACATTTCTACTCAGCAACTCTTTTGCATCAAGGTTTTACACATACTTCAAATTTAGAACAAATAACTACATGTTTTAATTAACAGTGCTTGCTTTTAACTGCACATTTTGACATAAAACAGTCAAACTTTCAGAGCATATTACAAGTCTTTAACAAAATATAGTTTTGAGAGAGAAAGATGTCTGTATACAAGACTGGTAGAAGCAGTTACCTGTTAGACTAGGAAAATGAGATTTTTTTCATTCACAAATATTTTGAAAACTGCATCAGTTACTATTAAGGCAATGACAATGCATTAGGAATGTATTTTTTATGATAAATCTATGAAATATATTAAAGAAATACATGAATATACATACACACATACATGTACCCACACAGCCAGACCAAGCTGGTCTTCAGCAACAAGGGAGATCTACACAGCTGTAGCAATCTTACAGTCAAGCTTTCACACACATCAGCGGGTAGTACAACAAAAAATTGCAAATCCACATGCAGGTATTAAAACACACATACAATTCTGCTATTTTATAGAATCATACAGTGTTAAGTTGTTGGAATGCATTTTTAAAATCTTCTAGTCCCAGCACCTCCTGCGACTAGACCAGGTTGCTCAGAGCTTCATCCAACCTGGCCTTGAGCACTGCCAGGGCTGGGGCATCCACAGCCTCCCCAGGCAACTTGCTCCAGTGTCTTGCCACCTTCACAGTGAAAAATTTCTTCCTACCATCTAACCTAAACTTCTCCTCTTAATTTGTACCCATTACTCCTTGTCCTATCACTATTATAATCCCTGATTAAATATAAGAGTATATAAATTAAACATTTATTTATATAAATCGGGAAATTCAAATTAAGAATCACAATCACGCAAACATTTTCACAAAAAATTATGTTTAGTATTCCTCTGGTACACATGAACAGTCTCTGTTCAAAACCAATAATTTGGTAATACTGACATAAAAAAAGTACTAAAAGTACTTATTTAGAAGAATGAGTTTTCATATGTTTTCCACATGGGGAAAAGGACTGATTCCATACACAGTTTAATCCTGTGATATGTTCTTCATACCACTTTACCGAAAAGCTAAAAAAAATTTGAATAAAATTGTTTCAATTGAAGTAGTTCTTGAAGACTCAATTTCCTTTTCCTACACAAAATAGCAAAAAGATATCAATTGTAAAAGGTATTACATTGTGATACCCAGAATACAGCCAGTCACACATGATCTGAAATATAAGGGTGGATGTTAGGGATTATGCACAAAGAAAGAAAAGTATCCGCTTAGTGCTCTCTGCCCAGATAAGATAGCTGCTTAAGGCTGACTACTTCAGCTGTTGCCTGGTCAGGGCACTCTCATACATCTCTAGGTCTGTTTAACAAATGAAATGCTTCTGCTTATCTGGTGCATTTCACTGCCTGAGCCATCAGCCTGGCAATTTGTTTCAACTTAAGAATGAAGAGCTATTTAGGTAGCATGTTCTGTTCCATCCTTCTTACTCTGCTGTTCAGGCATCAAGCTCCAAGGGACAGGAGGAGCTTTTTAAGAAATATCTGTGGGAAAGTAACACTTTTGGGCACTCTAGTCATTTACCAAAGGATTGTGTCTTAACATTCTTGTTTTTCCAGAACTGTTTTACCTTCCAGTGGTAAAGCTGTAAATCCAGTTGGAGATGTAATCACAAATGCAGAATTGTCTACTGACTTCCCACCACTGCTGGAATTTCTCAGGTACCTAAGTGATTCAACTTTCTCCTGGAAAATTTTGCCATCTAGAAAGAAAAGATAAGGGGAAAAGTTACATAAAAGCTTTTAATGTTTGCATTGCTGATAAATTAGACTCTCAGCAGTGAGTGGTGGTTACATTTGGAGCTGATCACTGGTGGCTAATGAGAAGTTCTCAAGTCCAAAAAACTGAAAAAAACACTTTTTGGTTTAGAGATTACTTCAAAATTTACTTTAGAACAACAAAAATATTATGATATACTAAAACAACTACATTTAAAGGCAGTCCTTGCAGTCATACAAGTAGCGACAACTGACTTTTTGTCATGTCAAAAACATGTGGCTGTTCTCAAACAGCCTAAAAAGGTTTCAGGTATCAAAACATGCATTCTCCCCTTACTCAGAATTCTACAATAGCTAATATTAGAGGACAGATACAGATAAACACAACTGTGCTGCCTTTGAAACTGATCACTAAAACTTGAGGTACACAGGTATTAGCAAAAGGAGAAAATATTTCAGACTTGGATGATGTTTTCCATGTTTACCAAAGTTATAGCTTAGGTTGTACAATGCTAATATAAAAGCAGGAACTATACATTGTTTCACATTTTTAAGAAGACAAAGAAATATTTTTTAAAGCTCCCATCCATCATTTGGCCAATATGACCATCCAGTATAGATATATTAGAGCAGCTGTTGTTCCAGGTCTGCTCCCTTCAAGCCCCACAGGCACTGCCAGGAGCTTGTCTGCAATGAACTGATGGGGCTTGGCAATGATGCCTTGCAGCGCAAATCATCAGTTGCAAAAAATGCTCCATGTGTCCTTTCTTTTTCCTGGAATGCAGTTACAGGAAGCAAGAAAGTATAAGTGGAGAAAGGACCAAACACAGATTTTGGAAGAAGTTCCATTTACAAGTAAGCTGGATGTTTTTTTCTAAATTTGCCCCCAGACAAATGTCCACACAGGCAGCTAAACTTAAGCATATCATTTAGCAGCATCAAACTTTAAGAAAGTTAAAGGCATAACCACCAGAGAAATTATCTATGGCTACAGACAGAAGAAAGCTCTCCAAGTAAAGTCTAACTGTTTCCTGTTTCAGAAAAGTAAAAGTAGTTACAGTATTAAGTTCCAACAGTTCAATAATTTTTAATACATAGTCATTAAAATACAGTGAAGTTTTTTTTTAAAATATTAGTTTATTCCCAGATTTTTATCTTATTGTTTATCTAACTGTGGCATATTTACCTATGTGCAGGGAAAAGTAGAAGTTGGTAGGATTGTGACAAACATATGTATTAGTGGGAGGGTGAACTGCTAAGAGGAAATTGAAGACCAGTGTCAGCAATTCCAGGTCTGGGGGAGAACCAAGTACTTCTTCAATTATTTTCACAAATGACCTGCAAACCTCTCGAGGCAGGGATGCAAGGTGTCCCTCTTTATGCTCCTAGAAAGAAAGAGTAGTACAACTATAAGCTACTTGCAATTTTAATTTTTTTTTTAATCGTCATGCTGTATAAGAACAGACAAGAAAAGAAGCTCAGCTAATAAAGACCTAATAAGTTGTATTCTTTAATTATGAGAGAAGCTACTGTACGTCCTGGATGTTATCTCAGTCCATCATGAACCAAATATTACATACGTTATGCAAGTTGATTTTTAGGAAAATGAGCATACTATACTGCCCTGCCATGACATGCTGGAACTTTAGAACATGAATCACTATTGAAAGTACTGTTTATTGTCATTGGATTACATATTTGCAGAGAAATTAATAGTTGCCAATAGCAGTAATTCAAATATATTAATACATTTCTGAGCAGGACCATACTGAGTCATCTGTATTTCCACTTCAGTAGCCATTTTTATATTTGAGATTAATTTATTATTATATTGATAATTTCAGCTTAATCAAGCATTTTATATAGTTCAACAACAGCTACCTGAAAAAAATTATTGAAATAATATGGATTTTAGAACAAAACTGGAAGAAACTTGTGGGAAACTCTGCCAAAAGGTGAGCATGGTGATTATCTTCTTTCTTTCCAACTTCTCTAAATTTACCTCCTTTTTTGATTCACAAACACGTTAACTGAGACTGCTATGAGAAAAGATTAAATGAAGCTAATTTAAGTAAGTCTTTCCAAAGAAAATGGCTTATATAGTTTCACCTTCATTCCATCAGTCCCCACAAAATTGCCAAATCATTTACCAATGTGAGTGGTTTTTTTAATCAAGAAAAAACTTTTCCCTAATATGCAAAATTACAGGAGAAATATTACTAAACATTCTGTATCTAGGAATTTGCACAAATATACAATTTGAGAAGTTAACTAACAAGTTCCAAAAGTAGGGAACACCACATAAAAATGAAGAAACTAAAAATTTACAGATACTAAAATGAAGAAAATATTTCTGTAAAAAAATCATTAAAAGAAGAAAAACCCCAATAAAAAATTTTATGTGCCAAAGCGAGAAACTCAGAGTAAAAAAGAATGTAAGGTAGAAAATAAGAGTACAGGAAAAGGTGATTACAATACTTCTTTTCACAAATGGATCCATGTACTATGAGCAGGAAACCATTTCAAACTCACGTTCTTAACAAGTGTCTATCAAAGGACTGAAGCATTTCTCTAAAGTCCTTCCTGGCATAGCTATTTCCATGCCAGGGAGGAAGCTACTACTGTACCAAAATTTTGAGATGAGTGCTCAGACTGAGCACAGCAGTCAGGCTGCCCCATTAGGTGTGAGGAGATACAGCACAGACAGCTTCACTACCTGCACAGTATCTGGCTTTCAGTAACAAAGACAAGAACCAGCAAGAGACATCTCAGGTACTTCTGTATAAAAGGGACAGTTCATTTCAGCTCCTGGTGTATGGCTGTGCAAGCAACCAGAGCCTAGATACCCAAATCACACCAGATGGCTCCAGCTCTTGTTCCTCCTGCCCAGCAGCAAACGGAGCACCCAGTAGGGAACTGAACCAGTTTACAGCAACAATACCTGTACAAGATGGAAGTAGTCTGGAAGCACAAAGGACAGTCTACTCAACTTTTGCTACAGAATTTAGTCCCTTCTACCCCACCCTCCCCAAATAAAAATGAGTATTTGCCAAGGACAAAGTAGGATTTCAGAGTGGAAGTACCTGCAGGACCTGACAAGTTAACAGGAAGTGATGGACCACTTGAGCTTTCAATAGCTGTTTAATGTTAAACATCTGTTGGTGATGGTTAGCTCTGATAAGGATTTCTAGAGCTGCTAACAGGGTTTCCCAAACACCTTGCTGAAAAACAAAAAACAGGAACGAGCTTCAAAAATATATTTGTGAGTCTACATACTGAGGGAGAAAAAAACCAAAAACAAACACAAAGTCAAGTTAGTCTTACACCTAAGATGATGACTAAATGAGTGCAAATGGTCAGGTCAGAGCAAGTTAGAAACTAATCAGTAAAGTCACGCTTGTACAAAATTCAGCATGTTTTAATGATTAAGCTACAAAAAAAAAATTGCTTGTCTAAAATTAGTTCTGTACTTTCTTAGCTATATTAACCCTAAACAGTTATTTCCAACAGTTTAACTCCAAGAGAAAACAGGTCCTCCTTAGTTTTTCCACAAAAAATGTATCAATTCAAATAACAAATCATATGCATACAGCACATTCACAGAATTTAACACTCTAAGGCTACCTCCATCATTAATCATAGGAGACTGATATTACTAACAGCTATTCAAAGAAAACAAGGAAAATTAATTTTAGAAAATCATAGTAATTAACTAACTACAACTACTCTTCATTTACTAACACGTAACTGGAGTGATTAATTTCAGACATGACAATACTTTATTCTTTTTAAAATACTGACTTAGATCTGAAGTATTTCCAAAATTAAAGTATTTACCTTTGCTTTGGACCATATCTTCCAGTCAAGCAGTAGCTTTTCTAGCAGCTGGACATCTTGAATAACTGCAGTAGAATCTGAGTCAAGCTGGAATTGCCCATTTTCATTTACATAGAGAATCTCATCACTGCAGCATCCTTCAAGGAGAGTCTTAAAGAGGGGGGAATTTTTTTTTTTGAGTATCAAAACAAAGCATTACAATTGTTCTATCCCATTTATAAAAATTAAAATATTTAAAGAGACAGCATACTCTTGATAGGGAAAACACATTTCCCTGGTCAACACTAATCTTGCTTCAAATCACTGTTCTGCCTTTGTAAAAGCAGTGTCAAATGTATAATTAAAACCTCAGAGGTTTCTAGATTTGGCCTAATATTGAACAAAATATCAGGTTTAAAAGAATACTTTACCTTCAGCATGCAAAATCCAACAATGCATTTTGGTTTGATCAACACCCGACGAATCATAGAATAACCATTACAGTTGTCCATCTCCTGTATTCTCTGTTGATTGTATTTTGTTAAAGACAGTATAAGCTGTAGTGCTAAAGCTTGAGTGTCTTCACAGCTGCTAATCTCTACTACCTGAGGAAAAGGCAAATTTAATAAAACAGTTTAAGTGGGAAACATCTAGACAAAAACTTTGTTGCACTCCTAAGTAACTTAATCCATAAGTAACTATTTATGGATTAAATCTCTTCTAAAGCATTTGAGATTATGTACATAACCTCCATTTTTTCTGTGTGTACATTGAGATATTATACTTGAAGTGATAATTTCTACTGTGCTAAATTATGATCTGCTAAGGAAATACAAGTCCCATTACAAGAATCCCTTTCAAAGAAAAAAATCTGTTCTAAATAAATTTTAAGTAGAAGGTACTTGCCATACTACAAAGTCACAAGGTTGTGAAATACATGAGCCACTAATAAAAATCAACTATTTGCCCTGAAAAAAAGTATTTTTTGAAGTGCTTAAGCTATGAGAAAAGGTTCCTGAAGTTCTGGACTAAGTCTAGCTGTAAATGTCTAACATTGAAGTTTTATTTTATCCATAAAGAGACCAGTGATTTTATAGATGAAGACCTTGAATCCTTTCTCCCACTTTGCTTTCTACAATTCTTGAATCCCAAAACCAAGTAGTATTTTTACCAAAAATATACAAGAACGAAATCTCACATTAATTTCAGGGATTTCAGGTCCTATAGGTTCTCTTGACATGTACCTGTTAATTCTGCTGCACTTACACATTTATACACCTGGATTATAAAACCCGTATTGTCTCACAGCTGATCTATTGTTTGCTTGCCTTACTGATGTAAACAGTCTTCAGCAGAATCTACAGCAGACACTCAGCACAAATTTACATAATCAAATAACATGGATTAGGATTTTCACCTAAGAGCTCACTATCAGTGCTGAAATTACAACAGCCAGTGTCTTTATAGCCATTAGCTAATGTGCATTTGTTACTACCCTCACAATATCTCTCAGAGCAATACAAGAGGTATATAAATCAGCCAAGTCTTAGGCCTACAGTAGTATTTTCAATTAACTGTAGTACTTCAGAGACTGCTAGCACAAATGTTGCCCTCTCCATGTACAGATCACAGTTAAGCCGTAACTAAGTTAAGGCCTTACAATTTTTCAAATAGCCATTTTTCTTAGGATAAGCCTTTGAAGACAGGTGAACAGTTATCACCAAAAAGCTCTCACTATTCACTAAAAAAAAAAAAATAAAGCTTTGCACACCATGTTGTTTCATATTTATTCATGCTTGCATTGTGAATATCCTGTGGTTAGAGATATGCAATGAATTTCTCAAAATGGGAGAAAAAATATAATCAGTTCTAAAGCATCCCTAAAGATAATCTCTTTTGATATTTAAAAGCCCCATTTCTAAATCATAATATAACTCCATCTTACATACTGGCAATATTATAAAAGCCATAATACAGCAGAATTATAATTACATTTCCAGTTTAAGACAACCTGCATGATGCAGTCTTATGTTGCAGATATTTTCCACAATTTTTCTTCAACAGAAAAGCATCACATGCAGAATAGAGCAAGGCAGCTAGAATAATGTGATTTTCTACACAAGATACAAGGAAAATTTTATATGAGAAAACACATACACAACACCCTACTCCTCCAGCCCCCTTACCCTAGCAAAGAGGAAAACAAATGCACCAGTGCCTCCAATTTCATGCAGTATGCTCTGAAGAGTTTTATATTCAACTGGCTGAAGTGCTTTTAGGTGATGAGAGTCCAATGCATTGCTCTGAACTTCTTTCAAACTGAAAGGTCTCTGAGAAGGCACAGTTTTCACTTGACCTTTCAGCCTAATGACAGGCTCGTATATGGTGTACTGACCAGGGCAGCTTGTGGTATAAACAACAGCAAGACTCTCCTGAAAAGAAAGGAATTGAATTTTTTTCTAGAAATTTAACACAAACCCCCCCCCATCCCCCCACCCAAGGACACAAAAAGCCAAACACAAAAGTCACCTAGCAGCAAGCAGTAACAACTTTGGCTGTTCATTTCTACTTTACCATTAACATGCAATGAGCTTGCATGTGGATGCATGTACACTAAAATGCAGCAGGATTCCCAAATCTTAGCAAATGTATGCAATAGCTAAAGCACAGAAAACTAAGAAAACACTGAGAAATTTCACCAAGGATCCCCCTCTCGTCACCTTAAGAATTACATAACTGTTTTGCATAAAAAACAAAGTTACTCACAAATTTAAAATAAAATGAGCATATCGGGGTATTGAGTAGAGACTTTCCTTTTCTAAAATGGCAAGTTCAAAATATTGGTGTTTTTTAAAATCTTCTCCAGATTTTTGTTTTAATTCTGTTCTTTAATCAGTTTTGTCATTAGAGAAACTCAACACAAGTTTCATTAATGAAGAGACTTAAACCAAAAACAAAGCTCCTATGGAAAGTCGCTAACTTTTTTTCACAGAAATGTAAAATGATCTTTTTTGGAAGGTTATTTAAAATAGAGAAATAATTTCATTTAAGGAGCTTGCACTCTATGCAAAAGTGCAAAGATCCATTTATCACTTGAGCACATGGTTCTTCCCCCTGCCTATCTCCTTAAGGCAAAATAAGCTTATAAGTTGCATGACTGATTTGTTAAGCTCTCATCCAATTCATTTCTTCTTAACCCACTCAAAGTTTAGTACCATTGTCTACAGGGAACACATCCAGGCAGAATGAGCCTTTGCCTACAGCTACAAAATGAAATCAGAAAAATCCCTCTAGTGGGAACAATTCATACAGCAAGAATTACTAGTGTATGAATTCCCAGAATATAGCAGGCTTCACTGATAAGCAAGTTTTATTTTATTGTTCTGCCAGCAATAAGTATATTTACACCTGCATCTGGCAGGGCTGTTTCAGGCAGGAAGGATGAGAAAAGCAGTATCTCTCAGCTGGAAAATGACTTTTCAGCCAAATGTGATGCAAACTTAATTCCTCCAAAACCTTCAAGGAATTTGGATTAATTATTTTGCTGCCTTAAAAGCCAGATAAATCCTCATTTCTCCTCTTCTCGAGTTTTAATCTTAAAAGGTTAATTTAGCATTCCTTGGCTACTTTTGCAGTAATGGAAGGAAGAACTATGTACCCATCCTAAAGCTTTTGGAGGCACCTGTTTATCCAATATGATTTAATGTGCATGAATTAATGATTTAATGGGTGTGCTTTAAATTAGTTATAGATGCTGGAACATCTAGAAATTTTCAGAACTCAACCTAAAGCAAGATGAAATGGTCACCCTGTGTGGAGGTCAGCTCCCATTAAAATAAGTAGGAAGAGCCCCACTATGATCTTAATGAGAAGAGGATTTGATAATCTCTGTTTTGATCAAATTAAGCACTTTGGGAAACAATAGGAAACACATTCTCACTTTCTTAATCAGTTCTAAAAGATTAAGGAGCATTTTGAAGTAGAAACTTACAATTAGAGGCCCAACATCCACTTCCTTTTTTGTCATGAAGAGCTCCCTAATTTGTTCACATTGTAGAATCTCTTTACTTATGTACTTTGAGTAGTCAGTCAATGATTTGCCATATTTACAAGGCATTACAGATGTGAAGTCTGGGCCACATGTGTATAAGTAAAATGCTTCCTCTGGTCCAATATTTGCACCTAAAATCCAGAAAATACTCTGTTAATTCTTTACTATACAATAAAGCAAAATTCATACATTGGCTAATAGGATCAGAGACTTTACAAGGACAGTCACCAACTGGATTTTTTAGGCTCTGATGATGAAACAATCAGTGCAGCCTAATGACTGCTATTAGCTACAGTAGGTCAGTGACTTCTGACACATCACAGGCCAGATTAATTCAGTGGCAAAGGCAACTGAAACCAAGTCAGGAAAACTACCTGCATGAACTGAAGATCAACATCTCTCAATAATTTCACTTTTTAGAATTAAAAAGTCATCTATCCAAGCCTCCTCAAAGCTTTCAAAGCATAGCAAGTTTACAGATAGCAACAAAATGCTGCATTGTCTTGGAGACTTGGGCAGTGACTGAGCAGGATGCAACAACAACAGCTCACTACAACTGACAGAAGGAAAAAAACCCCATAGGAAGTAGGAGACCAAATGAACCTTCCTCCCCTTTCTGGGCAGCACATCTTGGGTCATCTGTGACCTGAGAACACAGACTCAAAAGAAGCATCCAGAAGGACTCAGGTCTGATGTGTGGGTGCATGACAACTGTACAGCAGCAAATCCAGGGCTCTCTGGATACACCAGCTATGCAGGTGGCAGGCAGGTGGCAACCAGACCATATAGATTCTACAGGTTACATTTATGACAAGTTTCTCACCTATGGCCCACAAATGCACATCTGCACACACAGGACCTGCATGCATCAGACATCCTGGGCAAACTGATCTCACTTGTGGAGCAGTCCTGACTGGGCCACATCATCTGAAATGCCAGGTGACAAAGCAGCAGGGTTCCAGCCTTCAGCATTAAGCAAACACCCAGAAGTACTAGATAAGACTTCCCAAGGAAGGAGGAGAATTATACATCTAGGAAATCTCTAAAGTATCACTACAAGTTCCAGAAATAAGCTTGCTTAACTCAGAGCATTCAGTGATTCAGATTTTGTTAGCTTTTTAATATGCTTAATGCAATTTAAAGTTGGCAGGTTAGCAGCAGGTAAGTGAAATCAATGTTCCAGGTAAGAGTCTGAGTGCTTTAAGAAAAAAAAAATAGAGCAAATATCACAGTCTCTCTGTCCCCTACCCCAAGGTATTATTTTAAAAAATTATAAGAAATTTGCCAATTATGCCACTAAACAGAAAGCAAGAGAATATGGCAGAAGGACACATTAGGATGTCTCCAATACTGAACATTTGCTTACATTCTCCCTGATATATTATGCTGCTAAAGGGCATATTGTTGTTTTTACTGTAAAAATTTGGCATGTTAAAAACGACATTAAAATAAGCAATTGGTTTTGGAGGGGAAAGAGGAAATGAACACTTATTCAAGGAAAAAGCATACAAAGTACCATTAAATAGAAGCAGATTTCCAAGATCCCATCTACCCGACAATCGAAGCAGATCTTCTTGGGATGATGTGCAATGGCCAATCATGCAAAATGTTTTGTTGCTGTCAGATGATAAGCTTGTTTTCCTTGGTAGTGCAAAATCTAAATTAATCTCACATTGCCTAAAAATACATATAAACAAACAAGTTGAAATATTAAGAACTGATCAAAATTGCTATCTAAGATATTCAGCTGAGGTTTAAAATTCACTTTAAACCTCAGCTGAATTCAGTAGGTGAGAAGCCATGCTGTCATCAACAATAAATTACTGAAGTCCTCTTCAACTTCCAGGCAGCTTAAAACTCAGTAACATCAGATATATGCATTCCAATATTGCACAGAACAGATTAATAGAGTCCCAGCTAAAGTTGCCATGAAATCAAGTTTTCCTAGCTCTGAAATACCTTCCTTCTTTCCTCTGACCTCAAAGAGGAAACGGTATGTAACACTCTACACACTTCTAAAATACCACAATTTTTCAATCATTTCTACTATTCCTAACAAGTCAAAGTCCTTTGAGCATGCTAATGTGTTTTCCAGCATGCATGGTGTTTTCCAGCCTTTCCTTTCCCAAAGGCAGGAAAACACCACGTTGAGGATTTGCTTGGAGCAGGAAACATTGTCAGAACTGGTGAGCTGCACAGCCACAGACAATAAGCCTGATGCTTTCAGAAAGCATCCAATTAACTTCACGTGCCTTTACTTAAACAGACTGACTGGACTGTAAAGGTCATTCAAAGCTTACTGAAAGAGCCTAACTATTAGCAAACTAGCAACTAAATCTATATATAGAGAGGCCTCAACAACTACTCATGGGGAGAACACTGTAGTATTTTTAGCTTTCCCCTATATCTCCATATTTGTACTTCACTGAATAGCAGCATGCAAAGACTTAACATAGCCTTCACAGATTGGACTTTAGGAAGAAAGGCTAAAGACTGTGATATTTAATAAATTCCAATTTCTCTAACCAGTGAATAATTCATGCAAGCACAGACTCACTCAAGTAGTACCAGGTACTCACTCACACTAGTATCAGTTACCTCATTTTGGAGCATGGACCTCAACTTAGCAGTGGAAGTAGGACTTGTCACCATCAGTTCTTGTCTGAAATACTTTTTTATCTTCTTCCCTATTCATTTTTCTCAGTGGAAAAAAGTGACCGCCTTTTCACCTACTCCTCTTAATTCCTACTTCCAACAGTATTGCCTGACTTACACCTCCTTAATTTGGATTCAACCAAATACATTATACCTACTGCTAACTTTATGCCATGGCTTATTTTGGATCTTACTCACAATCTTGTAGTACTTGCCTCTTTCACTTATTTGTGATGAAGAAAAACTAATGTCTGCACAGGCCCATGGTATAAACTGACAATTCTCAAAGCAATCCATGAATATTCTGGATATCTAATATTCTAAAGAATTCCTAACAGTGTAACATACTCCTTCTCCTATCCTACTAGAAGATTACTCAACTTTAACTACAGCTTGCACCAAAATAATGCAATGTTTTCTTAATAGAAAATATCTTTAAAAGAAGATAAATATCTAGGTACAACTAATGTGTTCTTTACCTCTGACCAGAAACCCACAGCAACAGCTTTCCATGGAAATTTTTCTTGCCTTCTGGCTTCTGCAGGTATTTTAATGCCAAATGCTGCCACCTGCCTACAAGGAAAACATTCCCTGGAGATTCAGCCTGTGCCAGCAGACCAGCTTTCATCTCATCATTTGGATCCATGCACATACTATGTAAACAACAAAAAAAGAAAAAATGAGAGTGTGTGTTTGCATATTTTCATTTTAAGCCCAAATCTGCACATTTTGACATCAGTTAATTTGAGATTGTGTTCCTCAACTTTGACAGGTAATTTTTTTGATCACAGTTCTATTTTTAGAGTACTCAACATAAGGTAGGGAAATCATCACAACTCTTTCACCTTTATTATTTAACTTGTCTGCATAAATCTGCTTACATTTAAGATAAAAATATCTTTATTTTTGAGAAAAGTTGAATTCAATTTACTGAAAAAATGCAGGTGCTTTGAACATGGAAATAAAGTGTTCTAAAATTGCAGTTTTAGACACATTTCAAGGATACTTAAGGATTATTTACGAGAACTAAATTACTGCTGAAATGTGCTCAGAAGATTAAAACAGACCGTCCCAAGTAACTATTACACAGCAGCAATTTTCACAGCTGAGGTGTGAAAACCTACAGCTGCAAAAATCTTTTCCATCATCTCACATTTATTGTGTTATTTCACTAGAACTCGAATTGCTACTTTGCGGGCAGTTATTTATAAATGACTACATGAAACATGCAAGACCAGAGCTTAACAGTTGAAGCTGATAAACCTATAGATCTGTATCCAACACACTTACTTGATGTATGCAAATGTCTCTACTATAAAATGAGTTCCCTACTCTCCATCAGTACTCTCTGCAAGTTGCTACTACAGGTAACAACACAATATATCTACAGGACTGCTCCTGGACTAATAGACCATACCGAAAAATGAATGCTCCAGTGTTCAAGTCTGCCCAAACTTGTATCATCAGAGCTTTGGAACCCAGTGAAATGATGTGAATACAGCCATCTTCAACAAGTTTGTCTCCCAGGGTTACATATTCCATTCCTACAGACTTTGTTTCTTCTAGAAATATAAACATGTTGCAATTACAACATAATACAACAACAATGCCTTTCACAGCATGTATCAAGTGTGAAAAAAAACTGGCTTTTGTTTGGGTGAGGTGGTTTGGTTTTCTCAAGTGGGTTGACTAATAAGCTTGATTCTCTTTAGACACCTAAGTCTCAAACAAAAATACAGGAACTTAACACTAACTCAGCACTTTATATGTTGGTAACATATAAATCCACTGAGCTGAATACACTCTAACAATTATGCTTTTGACATATCAGATTACATTCCTATGTTGAACTCTCAGTGTGCACCAAGAAATCTTCAGATTTTTCTTCAAAAATCATCCTACCTTCAAGCATGATCAGTATTCTCACTTTACCAAGCAAAAGCACAGACCTAACAAAAGCAACTCTAGTGATTTTCAAGGTTCAGGGTTGGGTTTTCCCTCCTTCTATTTAAATACAAAAAGAAGGAAAAAAGAATAAAGGTATTCCAAGTGTTGTGAATGGAACACATTTTAAATAAGGAATTTTCCCTTTACAAATTATAATCCAAAAGTTTCTGCTTAGAACAGTTTGAGAGCAGTTGAGTCCCTACAAAAGTATAAACAGAAAATTATTTTACATCTGCTGGTATTTACATGGTGCACACACAAGGAAACTTAAGAGGAGTTATACTGAGGCAGCCTGAGGCTTGATCATCAATACATGAAATCAAACTTGAGCAGCTGTTTTCTATAACTACAGCTGCAGCATTTATTATTTTCCTCATAACATGAAGTAGCATAAATGTTACTGAACTCACAAATTCAATGAGAATACTACATTTCTAAGGAAGCAGGCATTAATCTAATTCAAGGGGTGGAAATGTTGCACCTCTAAATATGTGGTACAGTAGTCATAAAAAAATATCAGAAATACTACCACTGCTGTTCAATACCAATCATAAAATTTCAAACTTTTGTATACAGTACATAGATTGGAATATTTGTAACTAGAATCCTTCAGTGCTACCTAAATAAAAACAAAATACTATATGCTCACCTGTGCTGTCAAAACTGTTCTCTCTTACAGCTATGAGTCTGCTTCTCCTCTTGACTTTTCTCCCCTTTTCTGTTGTATTTTCTGCTTCATGAGCATACTCCAGACGAAACCACAGGGAGACACTGAAGCCATCAGACATGTGTGGCCAACAATTTTGCCCAACTAAAGGCAAGTGAATTGGGGCTACATGCCAAGAAGAAAGTAGCTGGTGACTCAAGTTTTCACCATCTGCCTCTTTTTTACTCTGTGACAATTTTCCTCTTTTTAGTAGTCCAGCACTTTTATTGTTGCAAGTGCCAGCACATTTTTGTGAGGAATTGCTCAAATTTGTGCCATTCAGCAAAGGAAAGGCAAGGTATTGCAGTGGATTCATATAAATATTAGTGTCTACAATCTTCAATACACCCTTGAGTAGTATCTCCTAGAAGAAATAAAACAAATAAAGGAGAAGAAAAAATAAACTGTTTACATCATGTAGTCAAGTATCATGCAAGTAAATAGAAGCCTACTCCTCATTTAAACCTGGACTCATGTTTTGCCAAGAGAAGTGAGTTTGTATATCCAAACCTAAACACACTGGCAAAGCATCAGGTAGCAACTTCAACAGACAGTGGGCCAACAAAGCTTTGGGGATTTAGTCTGGGCAGATGAGACTTCAAGTTACCCTGCTTAGGAATCAGCTGAAATACAGCAGGTGGTCATTGCACAACCTTATCTCACTCCTGTTACGTGCATAAAAAGATATCACCTTTTACCCTGTGTTTTAAGGCTGGTTAAGAAAGCACACACAGGCCATGACTTTGTTACTGCATAACCAGTAAAAAAACCAGCTAAGCTCTTAAGCCAAAAAGTTTCTCTTGTTATGTGGCAGATAATTACACGCCACCATTGAAAATTTGACTTGTGACTCTTTTGTTTGGTTTGGTATTATTTCACACAGCCCAGTAATTTTTTTTCCTTTCTTCCACTTGTATTTTTCTACAGACTCCCACAGAAACCAACAGTTATTTCAGCAGTATATCCCACACAAGCAGTAGATTCCAGCATCCCACCAACCAACTTAGGACACAACTGAAAGTAATTCCTACTGCTAAAGCATTCTCCAAATAGTGAGATGCCTCATAACTTTAAAGAAATTGCTTCTAATTTTACAGTATTATTGTTCTGTCATCCATAACCACAATGTCAGTCTCCTTGAGAAGATGCTTGGTTTCTTGTGCTGAAGAGAGTTCCCAGGACCACCACACCGTTCAAAACCTTTCTCTTCTCACTTCCTCTTTCCTTTTCCAGTTTTGAGGAGGAACTATTTCTACAACCAAATTTTATTGGCTCCAATCAGTTCAAACATTGCTGTGCATCTCCTTATTTCCCCAAATTATTGGGCACAAAAGGATTTTCTTCTTGCTTCATTTTTCTCATTAGACCTCTGAATTTTGCTATGTGTTACTCCCTACATACCGTACAAGGTGTCTTCTCCAAAAATATCCTCAGGAGAAGAGTCAGCTCTTCTGAACAAGTCTGTGAACTCATCAAGGAAACCAGCAGATCTACCAGCACCATCTGACATGCTAAAAATAAGGAGACAATAATATTCTTGAAATGGATTTTTTTAAGTTTTAAAGACTCATATTCTATACTATTATGAGGAAAGATCAATTTCTAATTGAAAGTGTTTTTCAAAACCATTTCAGATTGAGGAACCAATAAAAATTACAAGATGAATTCTAAAGAGATCCAACAGTACTTCCTGATACTATAATTCAGAATTTTATTGAATCAATCAGTGCTATGCTAAATTTTGTCCCAGGTCTGCAAAATAGAGTGAAAGTCTGAGAACCAAGTGTCTGCCTGGCAAAGGCTCTGCCCACAAAGATGGGTCCAAGTCCCATGGATCCAAGTCCTGGGATGGGTTTACATCACCTCCTGTTGTGAAGCACCCTCAATATATGAATCTACCTTACGGTAAACATTTCATCTGCTTCCACATTCTTGGATTAGCTAGCTACTTTCCAGTTAAAAATAAAACTCAAGGCATTATCAAGATCTGGGTTACAAAGACATTGGAAATATAGGCTTACATTGTGATGGAATGAGAATTCATCAGCTGCTATTTTTTCCCAGCAGCATTTAACACTGTCACACTAGTGTTTATGGTTTCAATTGTCATTTTCACATCTGCCAGTATTTCTTATTTCCACTAACTCAGAAATAACCCTATATTTACACTAAACTTTCTTGCAAGTTAAAAAAGCAGCTGCATAAATTCACATGCCAATGAATTTCCTTTGTCAATTTTGCATTTGCACCGTTTGTGTATACATTAGATTTTAAAAACCAATATTTAAGTTACTTGGACCTTTAACTCACCATGAAAACTAGATTCTGTTTGTGTCAATATATTCAGAAATCCTCCCAAAAGGTGTTTAACAGCTCCCTGTACAAAAGAATAGGTAAAATGAATATCTGAAGAATATCCCCCAGCTCAAAGGACTAAGAAATAAATTCTTGTAATCAATTCCTGCCTGCTATTGATTTTAATGATAATTAAGATGATTTGAAATTATGGACTGTTTTTATATTTGCCAATGAACAATCTTTTGTGTTCTGTACAGTTCAGTTGCAGAAGAGAGACTTTGAATGTCAAATCATTAACTTTTGCACGAAGAGTACTCATTTTAGTTGTTAAAAAAGGCAACTGAAAGAAACTCCAAAGGATCATGAGGGCATGACTATTTGCACAACTTCTAATACAAAGTTATGAAGAAAAAAAGCATGGAATATTTTTCAGGTGCATGATTCATGGTTTCTAAAAGTACATGTTCAATAAAAAGTTGAGAATGCTTACATATACATGCATACAAGCAGATATCTGCCCTTTTTTCCTTAAGGCCCTGACAATCATAAAATCTATCTGTAGGGATTGAACAGTCTTGATAAAAGAAAGACACCTGAAAAACTCAAAAGCTTTGTAGGACAGATACCTTTTAATAAATTACTTAGCTCCTGGTAACTTAAATGCAATGCAGTTGACAATATCAGTCATTTACACTGTTTCACATCTTATAAAATCCCATGAAAAGTGAGAATATTCAAGATCACTCTATTAGGTATGATAAAATTAAAAATACACAACCGCTAAACAGCCGCCTCTGTGAATAACATTTTTACCTGTTCTATAAGGACAATGGCATTCTTCTCCTTCTGATTGATGATATTCAGGCAGCTTTGGAATACATGAGCAAGCACATCTAAACTTGCATTACCAGCTGAGAGTAAGTTTAATTCTAACATGCAAATTTCAGGATACATTAATTCTCCTTGATTGATGTTTTCAGCCAGGCCATTAAAGTAACCCGAAGCACCAGTACATCCTGGTTCCACCTTTGTGTCTGCTCCTAAAAAGAAACAACATGTGTCTCACTGAAACTTACTCAGCTGAATACAGTTGGCATATTTAAGCAGAACTTCCAAGGACATATCTCCAACCTTCTCACAGGTACAAAACAAAAATAATCACTAGGTTATAAGCAATTTTCAGAGATAAGCATAGTTTTATATTCCACTTCAGATTTTTCTATTTTCCTGCCAACACAGAAGGGCAAGGATGCAGTTTCTCCCATTACATAGTCTTAAACTATCTGGCTTCATTTCCTGGGAACTGGACACATACAGAAATGGCAAAATATGCAGTTCATGAAACACAACAGTAATTCATTGCAACAGAGCCCCAAGCTTCTACACAAACTTTGAGCTTGCCAAGAAAAGAGACAAATTTATATAATTTCATATTTAAAGGCTGTATGAAGCAATTTGTTATTTAACTCTGAAATGCACATGACAGAATAGCTGCATGATAATCAAAGAAAAAACCCCAAACATGAAAGCCTCCCCATTACATTTTGGAGAGACTTTAAAATGCATTATTTAAAATTATTTGGTACAGACACATGTTACATGCAAGTGTATCATGGAAGTTTTTCAGATTAACTTTTTAATTCAGAAATGCTTTTAAAATATTATAAATCTATTGATAAAGCCTAGTCACACAGGTAAACAGTAGCAGTTTGATGCAGTTCTATGAAAGGCTGTGGCTGCTCATGCTGCATCTCATACCAGAACATAAGCACCCAGCTGTGCTCAGCACAAAGGAAAAAAAATTAAAGCAAATTCATGTTTAAAATTAATTACACAAACAGAATCCAGCAAGATACGTGCACATCAATTGTTTAGAATAATGAGATGTGTTGTATAACAAGGGGGTTATCAAGTCAAATGAAGCATGTGATTGGGAAAAGCCAAATAATGCTTGACAAACCAGATTGCCTTCCACAAGCCAGAAACCTGCTGGGTTGATATGGAACAAGCAGTGGATGTCTATCTGGATTTCTCCAAGGCTTTCCAAAGTTTCCCACAGGCTCCTCCCAGACAAACTGATGCATTAGGGCAGAGACAAGGGGTCTGTGCAGTGGCTGGGCACTGACTTACCAGAGTGGGTGGTAAATCCTTTTTAAACTGGACAAATGGGGTCCAAACTGTCACAAGTGGGGTTCCCAGGGATTGATACTGGGCCCAGTGGTGTTCAATATCTTCATGAGTGATCTGGGTGGTGGGATCAATCCACCCTGATGGAGTTTGCCAATGATACCAAACTGAGTGGGGAAGTGGGCACTTGGGAAGGGAGAGCCATCCTGCAGGAAGGCCTGGACAGGCTGTAAGAGTGGGCTAACAGGAGCTTTATGAAGTTCAGCAAGGACAAATGCAATGTTCACATGGGAAAATAGAACCCAGGAGTGCAGCACAGACTGGGATCTGCCTGGCTGGAGAGCTGGGGTCCAGTGGGCAGCAAGCTCAGCATGAGGGAACATGTGCTGCTGTGGCAAGGAAAGCCAGTGGGATGCTGGGCTGCATCAACAAGGACATCATCCACAGGGATAAAAAACCTTTATCCTGCTCTATTCAGTGCTTGTCAGGCCACACCTGGATTGCTGTGTTCGGTTATGTCCCCACTATACAAAAAAGACAGGAGGGAAGGTTGAGAGAACTGGGCTTTGCTCAGCCTTGAGAAAAGGCAGCTTAGAGGATTTCTTATCACCATTTAAAAGCTGTCTACAAAGAAGGTAGACTCCGTTTTTACAAGAAGTCACATGGACAAAGCAAAGGGTAACAGGTACATGTTACTTCTGGGGAAATTCCACATAGACACAATGAGAAAGTTTTCCCTAATGACAAATCAGACACTGGAAAATATCTCCCCAGAGAAGTGGCACATTGGGTACTTTAGATTCAGATGGACAAGGTGCCAGGCTACGTTGTCTAGATTGTGCTTTTGTGAAAAAAGGCTGGACCAGATGATCCTTAGGGTCCCTTTCAATCTAGTATTCTATAACACAATTAGACTATTTAATTTTCGCCAGACAGTTACAATCCTAAAGAAAAAAATTTGAGCACTGATTTTCAAAAAAACTACTGGTGCATATCTCTGGAGTTTCTAGATCACAATAATATGCTTGAGCAACATGACTTTAGAGCAAGAGTCACATATACCAAAACAACCAAGACAGAACAATTTCTGTAACACTCAGTAAGAATACTTGTCTCTCCATTTGTAACTCCATCCTACTGGAAGTAAAATTTAATTATTTCTATCTATTAAAAGTGCTTGCACTGTTTTGGTACATCTCAAAAGACAAACAAGCTTTGCTATATCAAAAACACAGCTTTGTATATTCAGAAAGTTCCCATTTACCTTCATTCTTGGTTTCACTATCATCAGGATTACTTTCACTATCTGCTTCATATCCTTCCTCTTCAGCAAAAAGCTTAAGACTACAGCATTGTGATTCTTCAGTTTCTTCAGAAATTTCTCCAGGTTGTGACACAGGCTCCTTCTCAATGTAATGGGTCTGTACAATACAACCAAATGGACTGCCATTGGTCAGAAAAAATATCTTTGGATCAGAAAAGCAAATAATTCAGAACTGTCCAAATGCCTATTTTCTCTAAGCCCACTGGGGAAAGAAACAAATTAATCATACACTTCCAAGAAACCTGAGATATGTTAGAAATACTTCATTATCTTGTAAAAAAACTGAATCTGCAAAGAGGGATTTTTCTTACTAACTACCTGATCAATGTTTTAGGAAGCAGAATTAAAACTGTTTCTAAATCACTATCACCATCAGCATGCACCTTGACATTCACTCAAAGGTGAAGAGGTGAAGATGTCTACAGCCACTAAGGTCACTCAACATTCCCATTTGAAGCCCTTCCTTTAAGAGTTCATCACACTGTTGTGAGATGAAAAAGCATGACTCATTTCTGAGCAGCAATTGTGGGGACCATATCAATAAACAGCATTCCACTTTGGTACAAGAAGCAGAGATTTCATCTTCAACTGTCACAATAATCAAATACACCTAAACATTTACTATCAGGATTAAAAAGACCCAGAGAACAAATCTGAGAAAATCTTGTATTATTCAGAATGAGACTGTTTAGCTGGTGTTTCATACCTTTTCAATTTTTTCTTCAGGATGATCCAGATCAGCAGAAAAAGTGCCCAACGCAACACGAAGCAGTGAATCAAAGAGAGGCTTTGCCAAGTCCGTTTCTATCACTTTTGACTGAGCAAGCTGCTCTCTTATTTCAAGTAAGATATCATCCACACAAGTATTCTGTGTTTTGGGGGAGAAAAACATTTTGATTTGTGTTACTATTTCAAGCTAAAAGAAATACTCTAGCTCTTTCATTTAGGAGTTTCTCCTTTAACCTACACTAATCTGACTTCTCATCTAAAACCACCAGATTTCATCCAGTCTCTTGAAATAAAGATTCATCCTACATGTCATGACAGATTTAATTGGAACCTGCACACCGAAAAAATCTGGCAAAATACTGCTATCTAAAATTTGCAGGTGAAAGTGCTGTTTCAAAAATAAACATTTTTGAAACAGCTTCAGGTATGCTGTGCATTCAAACCACATCACATTACTAACAGTTGACAGAGTGTGACATGTCCAAGATCATAAAAACGGTGAATGTTCAAGACAGAACTCCAGTTTCCGGGTCTTTCCTGCACTTAATACCTCCTGCTTTGCAATAAATTGTCAAGTAAAATTCAAGACAGTAATTAAACATTAAAGAAAAGTGAAGGTGTCTTTTGTAAATTAACAACTTCTTGTGGAATACTGAATCATTCCACCTCTAAGACTTAAGAAATAATTTTTTCAGGTGTCCTTTCAGTATCTGTGCCCTTCAGTAGTTTTTTCTCAAGCACCACACTCTGCTCAGAGCCATCCTCAAAAAACAACATGAATCACTAGGTACAGTGGTCACATCTTGCCTACGCAGCTTTCCTGCAGCATCCCTTTCACACACATTCTCCATGGAATACTCTTTCTGAAAAGAGTACTACTCAAGCAGACCACTAAGCTCATTATTTAGCTGTACACTTTCAGTACTATACAAAAAATGGTACCATAAAAACCATAAAGTTTTTACCTCCCTAGAAGAACTTTTCACTAAACTACTGTTACAATAATATGAAACAAATAGGAGCAAAGGAAGGTGAAGTTGCACAGTACCTGGTGAAACATCTCCACCTCTGTCTTCTGCTGCATGGTGCTTGCACTGTGTAGGCAGATGGTCAGCAGAGCTTCTAGAAGCCTGATACCCTGGAGTGCCCACTCAGTCTCTTCTCTTGCAGAAGTCCTTACCCCTTCAAGATTGGCAACTGAAACACCCAAAGCGTGTTCCACACTCCCAGGGCTGTCACAGGAGCCAGAGTCAGGCACCAGCTGCTCAGCACCAGCAGGACTGCCAGAACTATCAAGCTCCAACTGCGTCACCTCTCTGCTTTTAGCCAGCTGAACAGAGTCATCCTTGCTGAGGAGCTCAGTTCGAGGACTCCCATGTGAACTTCTGCTGCTTTCACTCAATACTCTCTCCCTCTTTTCTTGCTCCTTTTCCTCATTTTTTGCAAGTTTCTGAATTATCAGGATTAGTAATCTCTGGCACGCTTCAAAGCCTCCAAGTCTATGGAACTGTCTCTGGAAAACTGAACTATACAGATAGATGCAACGACACATGGACCAAATATCTGCAGCCCTATGAATATGTTCCAGAGAGGGCAAAGCAAGGCTTTCCAGGGACAGATATGGTAATTTGTGGCCTAATGGCTCACTGGCTGTACTATCATATCCTGATGTATCTTCACACTCATTAGCTGAATCCAGATCACCATCTGCTTCTTTACTTATACATAAAAAAGCAACACAGAGGAACAGGTTTATTGTGTTGACATGAATGTCTTGGCTGACAAACTTTTTCTTTTTTGGGTAAGCCTCCTTCAAGCCAGCATAAAACTTGCTCAGGCTTTGAGGAACTTCTGAAACAGCATGCTGGCTACAAAGAGAAGTGGGCAAGTCAGACATAGATTCCTTCTGTTCACTGTTCAGGCCTTCCACTTCTGGTGTTGCTTGGTCTTCCTGCTGATCATCAAGGCAGAGTATCAAGGTCTCTAACACCTTCAAAGAATGGCTTCTTAATGTATCTAAGTAATTTAACTCAATCATTTGATTCACTCCATTACAACTCAGAAACAAGTCTCTAATTATTCTGCAAAATAAAGCATAAGAAAGTTACTTTATAAAGCACCCAAAACCTCATGTAAGTCAGCAATTGCTATAAATTACTGTAAACTAAAGAGAAAAGGAACTTGTCTGCAGCACTCTAGGATCCTAACTCAGCATTGTCCAGCTTGTAGTGGAAAACTGAACTTTTTTGTGAGATATAATGTAGGAAATATCTCCCTCTAAAATGCAGACCACACAAATATATGATGCTCAAAACACCAAAGGTGGTTAATTAACTCTATTTATGACATTCACTCTTTAGTGGTATTTCCTTGCCCAAATTTTTTCATTAGCAATTGAAGCTATTTCTCTGTTTGGTGATTTCACCAGAAAGCAGTGATTCCTTCTCAGATGAACTTGATGACACATTCCTAGCTGTCTACTAGCTGCATGGATGATGAATTTCAAATAAATTCTGGAATACCTTTCAAGCCTAAGTTTTTGTGCAATTGTTATGTCAGCATGTCCAATACCAAAAAACTTTGCACATATTTGCTTCCAAGTCTATTTTTTTCTTCTTCTACTCTCCAAGTATTATATTAAGCTCATATAAAATTCAGGGTAAGGAACTGTGAGGTTTTTAGTATGCTATACTTGCTTGTAGACATCACCTTACTTACCTCCCATCCCCTTCCCACAGGACCAGATTTACTCTGATCAAGTTACTCTAGAATGAAATGGATCATTTACTTATTTATTCCCACCTTTAAGCTAGTGAAAAAAAAAGGACATTTTAAACTTCATCTAAGCTTTATTTCTCTTGACTCTTTGCCACTAAGTACACTTTTAAAAATTAATAGCTTCTGATACAGGTTAGGTTAGAAGTCAAAACAGTATTAGATAATCCCTTTACATAAACTGGAGTACTAGTCTACTTTTTGTCCTGGATAAACCCACTAACTTGACTTCAGGACTCCAAGAGAAATAAAATCAATCTTTCCTGGACAAAATCACACATTCATATTCTGAAAAAAGTTCCATACATTTATTAAACAATTATTTAATCAATTTAACAATAAATAAAAAGTATCTATTGTATGCCTTGGGAGAACGTTTGTGCCTTTTTTGTGTTTTGGGGTTGTTTTGGTTCCTGTTCGTGAACTGTGCTTAAATGAACAGGATATTCTAAGTTAAAAAACAGTTATTACAGGAAAAGTAAACATCAAGCCTTATTTTTGAAAGGTGGTTTCTATAGTGACCATTCTAGAAGGAAAAAGGAAACAGATCAGAAAACGATGTATTCTAATTCCCACAGAAAAATGACATATCAATCTGTTAAACATTCCTGACTAATTTTAGAACAAAGAACAAGAAAGCAGAGAGCATGTCACACTGGACAAAGACTTTATTTGTTGCTACAGAGTTTGGCTTGTAAAGACCATAATTCATGAGTAGAGAGCCCTCACTTCCTATAGTTTATGAATGTAGGCTTGTATCCTGTTACTCAAGCATTTATCTTGTTGCCACCTGCAACAGACAAACACCACCTACAGTCCAAATAAAACTTACATTCCAATCAGTAACAAATGCACAAAGCTCTGTACCTTGTAGTGTGTTGTAATGTCCTGTTTTAGACTTCCAGGTCCCGGGTCCCTTCCTAGGTGTGCCTATACGCCTCTCCCTTCCCCCTCGCCCCCATGCTGAGTGAGTCCTGTCAATCAGTTTTAACATTCCAACAAGGCATCGTGCGGTTGGGCAAGTTCAAAGGATGCCCCTCAGGCCAGAGGTCATTGGTCTGTCCAGGTGTCCCTCGTCCCTTGAGACCCCGCCCCCCCCACCTGGTTGGTGGCTCACCTGTCCCTCCCCTCCCCACCCCCTGAGCTTAAAAGGTGAGTCCGACCATGTGCTCGGGATTCTGTTGGAGTTCTTCCCAAGATTCAGACATCTGTAACCATGGAATAAACCACTGAATATAACCCTCCAGCAGAATCCCTCCTTTGTCCTCACCTTCGCCTGAAGCCTCTTCCTACGGTAAACGGAGTCCCTAACAAGCCTGGACATGTTTAGTGCCCAGCTGAAACCATCAGAAAGCTAAAGGTGTCTCTGGGTGATACGCCACAGAAGCCACCTTCGGCCTAGCAGCGAGGGTCAGACTGGCCCAGGCACAATCTAACTGGTAATACTGGGATTCATATTCCAATAGTACCTAATTAGCATGTTTCCCAATAATAAACAGAAAATCAACCAACCTGGATTTTAGCAACAGAGGGAGCATCTGCAAATAAACCTGAAGCACCTCAGAAGGCAAATCCTGGCTATGGTAACTGCACATGAGTTTATCAGCTGTACTCAGTCCAAGCTGCTGCTGAGCATGGCAAGCCAGCTCCACTCCTCTCTGCAGCACGGGATTATAGATACAGTTATACAGTTTCCACTGGACCACTACATTTCCCTTCTGAATTAAGTGGCAAATATGGCTTGCAATCTGTGCGCCACGTAGTTTGTCTTCTTCAAAAATGATGTCCTGATAAGCCTCCAGTGCATGCCATCTCAACAACATATCTTCAGATCCAGTGCTAGGCAGAATTCCCTGAACTCTGCAAGAGGAACTAGATGTGGGACTGGCATCACTGGAGTTGCCCTGCAAGGCATCTTCCAGCTGAGCGAGCTGATCACAGTCAACAGTACATATATTGCATGATGCCTGTATAATTTTTGGAGAGACTTCTGCTCCACCCAGTTGATCCAATATAAATTTGTTAAGGATGTTCAGTATGTGCTGTTGAAAATTTTTTAATATTGGCAACTTGGAAGCATGGAGCAACGGGACAATCACAGACTTTGGGTCCATACAACAACATATTCCTACATTATGTACACCTGAGAGAATCTCAGAACAGGTACTGCTCAAAGAAACTTTCTGCAACAAGTGCAAACACTGGTGTGCACAAACAGCAATGCAACAGCATCTCTCAGGATAATCAACTTCTCCATCAGCAGTTTCAAAAGGATTTTTGGAAGCTTGGTTTTTAAAAGCAGATACAGAGAGTCCAGAGAGATCTCTGTGGTGATTCATGAAGTGAGAATACTCACATCGTCTGTGCCGCTTTCTTGTACACATTGATTGATGAAGCTGCTCTGATTTCACTTTTTTGACAGTGCTGATTATTTTCATGATGCTGTTGATCAGGGCTTTCAGATGCTCTGAGGCTTCCCCAGGTACTCCCTCATTCTTCATACACAGCCATTCCATTTGAAGCACCGTTACTTCAAACAGCTTAAATCCCTGCTGCTGTATGAACTCATGAACCAGATCTATAGCTTGGCTAAAGTAGAATGGATTGGAGGCTGCACTTTGTAGGCAGCAGATCAAAATCTGCAAGACCCCTTCTATAGCCTCAGGTAAAAGCAAGGCTCTGTGACGATATCTAGAAAATATATAGTCCTCCTGAACCAGCTGCTGTAGTGTTTTCTTGTATCCTGGAGCAAAAGGGCCAGGCTGCTTTTCCAAGGAAATTCTGATTTTTAATGCTGCTTTAAGTAAGTCTGTTATATTTCTTCGTAAATTGTCAGGCATTGTTTCTGTATTGCTGACGTCTAAAGACATAAGGTGGAGAACTGTTCGAAAGAGCATTCTCTGGATCAGAGCCACAGGTTCTTCCGTCCACCCTGCAGAAACTACTTCATTTTCTGAGTTACTACTTACATTACAGGAGTCCCCAAATCCTGATAAGAACTCTGTCAATGTGGGCACAACGCTCGCTGAAAGAGCAGAGCTGTGATTCAAAGCAATATCAAATTTGCACACTTTCTCTAGGAGAGACAGTAAGACATGGCATAAGTCAAAAGGAGAGTTATTCATGTTGCTCTCAGACGTTCCTGCAGCTGGCTCATTCAAAATTTCATGTGCTGGAACAACTTTGCTGGAACCTTCTAGACTGGGGGCGCCGGTATTAGAACCTGGTACCACTTTGGGAGGCTGGCAATCACTTCTACCCCCAGAGTAGCTGTCCCTAACAGAAGAGGTTAAAAAGGGCTGCAGTAACTGGGAGCGTCTGTGTTTTGTTATTACAGCAGTCTTTTCATCAGAATTGCCTTCGGAATCCGAGGTGGACAGCTGGGACCTCCTCGCATCGCGCACGGAGTAGCGGTGCGTGGTTTTGCGGAGACGGCCGCTTCTACGAGATCGCAGATTGAGTTTTGCAGAGGTCTGAAGAGATGAATGAGTGCTTCCATCTAAGTTTAGTTTTTCCTGAGTAGATTTCACAGAACTTGTATTACTCTCTTTGGTCAGGCATATGTCTACTCTAAAGGGTATATTAAAATCTATTGAAACAGAAAGACAACAAAGGAACATTAGAATATGCACAGCATTTTCCCTTATTTTTTAGTTAAATATTTCCAGATTTAAAATACACAGCAAATTTGTATCTTAATAGGTCATGGTTTTGCATGCACCTGTATCAGACATTTTCAATGTAAAACAGGCATCAACAACTCACATTTAGGGTTGGTTATTTCTAAAGCCTAGAAAAATGATTTCATTTTCTATTTAGGGTTAAACAAAAGTGTGCTAAAAGGTTTCCTAAAACTTTTTATTGGTACAACTATTCTCAAAAAAACATTCTCAAAAGAATATGTCGCCAAAGTAGGTGAAAGGACTTTTTGGGAAGCAAACTAAAGGGAGGAAAAGGTCTTTTTAACTTGATGCTCCATTGTCACTTTTTGCAACTCAGCTGGGTGTGTTAGCTCACAGCCCTCTTAGCATGCATGATGACATTACCAGTGTACTAGTAGTAGTAGAAAACATATATTTTTCTACTTATTATCAGTGCAAATATTCAAGTATACAGACCTCAGTCTTTTTACTTCAGCATTAATTATTCCAAATACAAGCAGCAGAAATAAAAGTATGGGATTTTAAAATAGTCAGGGACAAAAGAGAGACAGAAAGGAATAATGTTTAGGATCCTGAATATTTGTACAAAAGCCAAGGCAAAAACCCCAGCTTTCAAGTATGCAGTATAAAATTCAAATCTGAGTCAAAGGGCAAGCACATTTTGAAGAACAAAACAGAAGTACTACTGCTTCATTTCTACCAGTAAACTCCAATTAAACTATCGAAAAAGCAAGCAGAGAAACAACCGTGAATGTTCTTGGATTAAGTCCATTGTTATTTTTAAGAAGTGACAGACCTGTAACTGGATGCTTTGGGCAGTAAAATAGCTATCATAAAAGAACTGCAAGTATCCTCTACCCCATAAATTTATTATTTAGAAAAATGTCATACTTAACAACAACAGCCCCCACCACCACAAAGCCCCTGAAGCCCACATAATAGCTATAAACTTTATTTAAGCTGAAAGAAAAGATGCTTCCATGTACAAGCACAACTCTGCCATGCTGTTTAAAAAGTCATTGTTGTGATACTTAAGAAACTAACAATCTGCTTTGAAGGCGGGAAATTATCAGGAGTACTTTATCAAAGAAAGGATATTACCTGCACTGAAAGAAAAAAGCTGCCTAATACAGGGGAACTTACTTCAGTTGAAGAAAAACCCTGATTTAGTGCACAAGTGATACATCATGCTTACTCTTTCAGTGCTAAGAGAGGGTTATTTTTAGAAGTAAAAGCTGTGCATTATGTAGTGTATAAACCACAACATCTTAAAACCATTTACACAACAGCTTTTTAAACCAACCTGGAAAGGCCACTAAGCTGTCACAAAATAACCAAAACATTGCTTTAATTCCATCATGATTACAGGAGCACAAAAGAATGATGCATCTCAGCAAGCAGGAAAGCTTATTATATAAAACCTCTATGAAACTGACCCTTTAAAGATTCCAAGTCTACAAACATTAACAAAAGCCTTCAATTTGGAGGAGTTGCAAATAGCAAAAAAAAAGCAAAAGCCCTGGAAGAGTTTTGGGTATGAGTCCTCAGAAACTCTCTCAAACAGTCAGGTAACTTCATTTACTTCATTCTCTTTGTTTGACTGTCTGGGAGGGAAAGAGTACATCTGACAAATATAAGAGCCCAAAAATCTGACTCAGATCACCGCCATTTCCTTGTTCAGTTTTTACACAGCAACAAAAGCATTGCCTTTCACACTGACCAAAAGCCTTTACATCCTCTGCACAATTTTTTGGCATTTTTAAAATTTAAATTTCCTGCAGATTCCACATCTTCATTTCATGTCAGAGGATACGTACTACAATAAACTACTCTTCAGCACAGAATCCTCAGCTCTGTAGTAAAACTTCAGAGTAGTAGTTTTACTACATTGCTCTGTAGTAAAACTACAAATCACTTCCTTTAAGTGTTGAATACTCTAAGTGATAAAACATACCTATTGCTTTTTCTTCCTGGACAGGGATTTTCCACACCAAGGGCAGAAGGGACAGGAGGAGGGTCAGAAGTTCTTCTCGACATGTCAGCTCCTATGTCAGGAAAAAAATAAAAGATCTTGTACTTTTAAAACACAGATTACCTTCTTTATTTTACCAAGCCATTCAGCATTCAGTTCCCTATGTCTTTTTTGCTATTTTAAGCACTGAAAAAACAGTATCATTGACTAGAGCCAGTCGGAAAGAATGATAAGTAATAATTATAGAACGATAGATAATAAAGATCCAAGATATTTCTTACACCTCTAAACTGTTTCTATACAAATGCTCACCTAATCCCCCTTGCAAAAAGAATTACTTAAAAAAGAAAATCAGAAAAGTCAAAAGCACAGAACAGTGATTTTAAGTCAACAGGAAGCCCCAGACAAGTTTGAAACTTTGTTCTAAAAATGTAACATCAAAAAAAAAATCAAAACCACAGAATAACCACCAAAAAACCTCCACTTCTAGTAGGATTGTAACATTTACATACCAAGAACTGCAGAGCAGGGAAGAACTGTAGAAAGCACAGAATTCAAACACAATTGTTTTATGGAATGCTTTGCAGCACTATCAGAATGGTTTCACTCCTAAAGATCAGTAACTTTCAAACACAAAAACCTGACTCAAGCATTTTGACATTTCACATGATTCTGGGACATGCAGCTGAAGTCTCCTTCCACTCAGCCTGCACTTCAGCTTCACACATGCCTTAGTCAAATATGAGCTGGCAAACAGGTCTATAATTATCTAGTTTCCCATTTTCTGCTCCTGCTGAAGGACAGAATGCAACTACAACATACCTTTTTGAATTTCTACTCTTCCCAATTAACTCACACACTCTCCACAAAAAGGAAAGAAAACCAGGACCAAGAACAGACAAATCCACACAGCCAAAGCTCAATACAAAAACTATAACCACTTAAGAGAAGCAACTACCTGATCAATTATTGAGTTCAGAGTGGTAAGCAAAATAAACCCACGGCCTTGAACTAAGTATTGTCCCAGTGCTGCCATATGAGTTTCTTCTTCTTCATCCTCCTTGGCTTCTGTCCTTTGTACCACAGCATTGCACAGTCTGTTGACATCAGTCAAGAATTCCCGTGCCAGTGAGTTACTGGCACTGCTCATGTCTGAGCTGTAAGTAGAGGAAAGGACAGAAATTAACTCCATCAGAAAATACATTCCTTATAGACAAAAGACTGGGGGGGAAAAGGGAAAGATACAGGAAAGATTCTTCCCTGTATCTCACCCCATCCAAAAGACAGTGTCTGCTGAACTGAGCAATCAATATACCCACGTAGGGTAGAAAGGAAAGAAAAGAACAAACATACAGAATTTCAGTGAAACTTTAGCTAACAGCCCAGCATCCCAAACTGATTTCATAGATCTAACAAATAAAAGCCTGCAACACAGCATTTCCTCACACTGCATAAATGAAAGTTAATGACATTGTTCCAGCTTTTCCTTGTAATCCCTATGCAAGCTTCAAAGTTTGTCTGCTGCTAAAAGGTCTTTGACTTGAAGCATAAGGGCAAAACACATAGCACTTACACAACATTATACAGAAATCCTATTCTTTAATAGTTTATTTGAACAATAGCATGTTATGTATTCCAACAGTATGCAGATAGTTTCAAGGGGAAAATAAAAAAAACTACTAAGTAGAGATAATTTTGGGAGTTGCAAAAGTACAATGCTTTAAATTTACAACTAAACCAGACAGTGTATTCCTTCTGGCACAACTGAGCAGGTAGCAGTCACTACCAGTGTGTGCTTAATTCAAGAGACAATTCTGCTGTCATTGTTCTGGAAAAAATACCAAAAATATTGGCTCTGCTTCCCAGACTGATTAATTTTGCTTTGGATGCTCAGCAGTAGTACATGGAGAAACATTTAACTCAAACAAGACACGAAATGCAAGACTCAGCTGTAGAAAATTCTCAAGAGGATCACAGAAGAAAGGAAAACAAAAACAATAATCAGTGATGGCAGCTATGGAAACAAGATCATTTAATCCACACAAACCTCACTTAATGAGTGCTACAGTACATTTAACTCCTTTTATTTCTGTATAAACAGCTGCAGCAAAAGCTTCAAAAGTCAAATACTTTCATCATATCCAAGCACAGAAAGTGCAACCAAAAAAAAGCGCCAAATAATTTTCAATGTAACATTTAAACATAACAGATGGATTAATATGTGAATATTAGGTTAAAAATAAGACCTTGGAACTAAAAGCAAGTTTGTTTGCACTAATGGTACAGAAAGCTCCTTCTAGTAGCAAAACTGCAAACACTTATACATATAATGACATTCCCTGTAGAAGTAGTGAAAAATTCTTACCAGAATCACTTTGCCAGCTTAACACATTTATCTCCTATCTGGAAGAACAAGCAAATATATTCTGGAAATATCACTCCTGGATCACCTGTTTATAAAAAAAGAAAAATATCATGGTTAATATGATTTTTTAAAAGTTCTTTTATGACAGCTATTTGAAATTTAGAAAGAGTCCTTGAGGGTTCTTTTGTGCTTTAAAGCCCCAGTTTTCACTTTTAGTTTAAGATCATAATAGGATTTCAGTTGTGCACAGAGAAAATAATTGGCATACATGAGATGAGCTAACATAATAAAATCCATCAGTTTGTAAATGAGCTAGGTACACAAGTTTAAATAATTCTCTCTAGAAACAGTATGAGGTTTTAGTGATCACTACCTGCATATATAATATTTGAAGAACTTGCAGCTCCACGTACAAGTGAGGGACAGAAGGAGAACTGAATTATGCAGTCAGGTGCTGATGTAAATGCATCTTAAATCTGTCCCAGTCTGTCCTGACAGAATACCAATTCTCTATTACACTCAGCACTGGGGAAGACATAGTTAATAAATATTGAAAATTTGTCAATGGGAAACTCATCAATTGGAAATTTATCACTGGGAATGCAAAGGGTAGTAACAAAAAAAAGCCTCAGAAACATTAAACTACTAAAGGTCTCTAGGTGAGCCCTCAAGACATTTATTACATCCACAGTTACATTTATTACACCCTAATTGTGAGGAAAAAAACCAAAACACAACAGAGGGGGACAGGAAAAAAAGGAAAGAAAAACACTAAATTAATTGGTTTAGTATTCTCAGATGGCAAGTAAATAAAAACTTCAGCTTAAAGTTACGATGAGAATGAACATTACATGACAGATTTCCTTAAGGAAAGAGACAAACACTACAGGTTACCCAGGCAAGCACCTAACAATTGGCCTCCCTTTGATCACTAGGAAACATGTTTCACCCACAGCCTCACAAAAAACTAACTTACCCATTCAGGTAATTGTCACAACTTATTGAAATAGAATAGTCTAAGCAGCTAGTGGTTCTGCAGTTGCACCAGAGTAACAAATGTAGAGATAAGCTGTCCATCATGTTTTTGTGTCCTTCCAGCTGAAGCTTCAGTCTCCAGGTTTCCTGCACTGCTTCCTTGCTTACACGGATTTAACATACATTGCCATATTCTATCAAAAGGGTGGATTCCCAATATCAGTAGCCAAATCAAGTAAGATTTTGTTGCCATTAACACAAAAAGACATTAGGCATATATTCTTACCACAATAATTTAATATAGGATGGGTAAGGAATTAAGATGCTCTGATTCTACAGTGCAGAAAAAAAATTGCAAAGAGATACCATGCCAGATAATGGGGCACTTCTTTCAGGATTTGTTTCAAAAAGTGCTAGCTACTTCTGAGTTGTACCTACTTATTTTTCTGCAATGAAGCTTTGAAACACACTGACAGCACAAACATATCTTTGGCAGCAGTTCATGATAAAACCTAACTAAGCTGTATGAGAGCAGAAAGAAATCCACCGGAACACTGTACACAGTCCCAGTGAGATGTTAACAGTGTAACAGTGTCAGGGCTTCACATAGCCAGCTCTTAGGAAAAAAAAAAAGGAGCATTTTCATTTGCTAGAAGAATATGACTATCATATTTCATAAAAAATCACCTCTACTACACAGTATTTATTTATAAAAGGAAAAACCCACTTAACTGCAAATAATCTGATATTCTCCTGCCCATTTTTGCTTCATGCTCATAATTCAACTTGTATCATGTCTGCCTTCTGGCCCCTTTCTGACCCACCTCTCAAGGGAGTAACCACTTGTTTACTGTTGGGGTAAAAATTAATTTCTTGTACCTGAAAATTTTCTTTTCTAAACTTCTTTCCATTTCTGTGAAGTTGCTAATCAACTGAGCATCTTAAAGTGTAGGACTGTCTTGTACTTCAGTGGACTTTGAAAGAAAATATCATAATTGTCCTTACAAGGATGGAACTCTAAAACAAATTTAGCAATCTTGAATACTGAATCATTAGCATACTAAATTTGCATTGTGCTACTTATTAGATGTTATCTCTAACAACTGCAGAATTTGTAGAAAGAAGAAAATGCAACAAAAGCACAGAGTCAGAACTAATACTCTCTATACTAAAGTGAACTGGGCCTTTTCCTTGGTTATGTTTTCAACAATACATTGCCCAGAAAGGCCTGGAATGTCCAGCAAACAGCAGTATCATAATAAAATTCAGTACTAATTCAAAAGCCCATAATACTAGTTTATTACTTTCAGAAACTGTTGCCCAACAGCTACAGCATGAGGGAAAGAGAACAATATAACATACAGCTACAGGAAGTTGTTCATTTACCTTCCCTAGTTTTCTGTTTCAGGTAAGAGAGAAACATTGACCGGGCATGGCACGGCTACAAGTCCTTTTAAGTACAGACTGCAATGAAGTTGCATTTTCAGCAGCTATTAAAACCAATGCTTTGAAAAATCCCTTGGTTTCCATAAGACATTGTGCAATCAAGTTTTTTCTGGCCTCCTGTTCAAACCTTTTCACCCATTCTCTAGAATAAAGTACATACGTACATATACATACATACATACATACATATATATATATATGAACACACATATTTAAAAATACACATACATATATATAAATATACACACACATATATATGTATACATATTAATATTTCATATATACATACACACACAAGTAACCTCTGGCCAAGAAACACTACATTTAGTTTATACAGTATTAACTTCAAGTAACAAATGCTTATTCCAGCCTCATTGCTTGTACCTAATGTTTATGCTCTAGAGAGTATAATTGTTACCTTTTCAAGGATTTTAACATTTATATATCTATCATTTTCAATAAGATTTAGTCTGGAGTTAAACTTTCAACTCAAGCTTCTGTTAGCAGAGGACACATACATATTGAAGAGCAACACCATGTTATTAACACTAAGCCACTCCACAAGAGGCTTCTGCTATTGTAGCAAAGATTGTCAGGGTTATTGCAGAAATTAAGTTTAGCTTGTTAGTAGCAGACAGCAATTTTGATTATCTGGTTAAAGAAAACAACTAACAGACTAAGAATGAAATCCTCTATGCAAACTGGGGAGGAAAAGAAAGTGCATGAGAGCATGCAACAGAGTAATATGTATCCAGTGTGCCCTGGAATGAAATAGGAAGTATAGTGCTGCCTTGAAATCTGTACATGGTGGGAAAATGAAGTGGAAGGCTCAAAGTAATGTGTCACCGAAATCAGCATTCTTCCTTTTCTGTTCTTTTGGAATGATTCACAACTTGACACAAGCTGGAAAGAAATACCCAGCTGATATTGCCAAAATAGGTTACACAGCAGGAGCAACACAGAGAAAGAAAACAGGAACCTGCAGTTTAAGCAGAGCACCTCAGAAAGGCTGAGACACTTTGATGCTTGGCATTCCTGATGCAGGCAATCAGCCAAAAGAATAGCTTACAAAACACAGCGAACATTTGCTAACCACCCAACAACTCGGTCAAAAATATAAGCAAACAAGAGCAAAGCCAGGATCTTTTAAGTTTGATTCATTCTCAAAACAGACATACCAGGCAACACTCCAGCTCCACAGAAGACCTCCTCTTAATATTTTCAACCACTTTCTGCTCTGTACTCTGCTATTATTTATTAACTATTTGCAGTTACAGAAGCAGAAAACCTATTACATACTAAGGCAGTGCTGCTCCAATCACGACATTGCACATGAAAAGACAGCTTCTTAACATACAGAATTTATGTAGCTGTCAGTCTTTTTGGCACAGTGCTATTTCTGACCAAGTTCTTGATTTCATCAAGGAGTTCAGTAACTAGCTTTTAGCTTTATACATAATTAACTAGATCAATATTATTTCTGAACAAGTTATTCAGAGTCTCTCCCCCAAAAACAATGAAAAAGGTGAAAACCAAAAATGCTTGGTATGTTTGGATAAATAATACATGCACTGTCCTTTCTATGAGCCAGGGAAGTATGTCAAGTGCACAAGACAGTAAACAAGTAGTATTTTAATGAACTCTCAGAAGTATGGTGAGACCATCAGAGTAATGATGTTTCAGAATACACAAGTGTGTTTATGTCTGCATAATCTTCATATTGCCACTTTCTGTACTAACTCCCATCTCATTTGAGAAGGATGTTTGTCTTGCAATATCTGAAGGCTGAGAGTCCTGCTTCTCCAAGTATTATAAGCCTTCTATAAGTATGTTGTTTACCTGTGTTCTACTGCCATGGTATTAAAAATTTAATCCATGAAGCTCAGTGCTTATACAACCTGAGAATTAGGAAATTTCTACCTCTTGTGGATGTGCAAGCATTGTATCTTACCCTGGGAAAAAAAAAAAAAAGCTTTAAAGGAATTATCTGTGCTTACTGAAAAAATAGTCCATAAAAAATAAAAATATGCATTTCTATATTGTGTGTGGAACACAGTTAGGGAACACTGACACAATGGCTAAACCAGCCATTCCCCATAGAATAGGAACGACAAGGGAGGAAACCAAATGAGATTAGACAAATAATAAGCCAGGTTTGTTCAAATAAAAGAAACAGCTGCTTTCCAAAATACCTATCATATACATATATATATATATATATATATATATATATTTATAAAATCAAGTCAGCAAACATATCCAAGGCTACAGACACTTTGAGATACACAGAGGCCTTACAGCAGGTGCAGGCAGGTCACCTCAGAAACAGTTTCAGAGCTGTCATGCCTCTGAGCAAGACCCAGACCTGTGGTGCACCACACCGTGACATAAGAAAGAAAAAGCCAAACCCTTGCTTACTCACAAATTATAATTTCCCGTGGATTTTCAGGCCTCAGGTTTTTTATAGTTTGAAATCAAACTCATGGGTAATGTCTTTGGGCACAAAGATTGTTTCAAACTACACTTCTAAAATTTGGTCAATGTATTCTTTCAAAATGTAACCTATAAGGTATTTGCTAGCATTTAATCAGCTTCCTGTGATATATTCTGACCTGTGTTTATGTCTGCTCTCCCCAGCATGACTGTTTCAATTGTCTAGCATAACTTTTGGTGAAACCAGCTCTAAATGATAGAAACATAACTCAGAGGTATCTCAAATTAACATGTACACATTATTCTTGTTTACATACAACAAAACATAGACACCTCCCCCCCCCCCCAGTGTTCAACAGTTTCCAAAGTGTCATCTTTGGATGACACTTTGGAAATATTTTTTTATTGGGGCATTTTTTATTGCTAAAATTCAGCAGGTCCTCATGTTCTGCCCTGAGTTATGAAGAACAATATTCCTTTACAAGTTAATAGATTGTCAATAATTTCATCCTTTTGAATCTGGGGGAAATACCACTGAGACAGAGCTAATGGCAAAGAATCCCACAGGCTAGCTGCATATTAGACAAGTGCTTTGAGACAGTTTCTCAACTTCATGTGGAATTTTATTTAGTCATCAAACAATATGAAACACCTGTGAATACATTCTTGTCAAGCCTGAAATGAAGCAAAAAAACGAGAAATGACTCATCTAACAAGATAAAAAGTACAACACTAATGAAAGACAGTCTCTCAAACAACCACCTACACTCAAGTTACACATTAGCCCTGTACATATGCTATACTCAAGCTTATGCTAAGATTGTGGTCTTATACTATCCAAAGTCATTAACTACAACATAGTTGTTAGCCAAATTAAATCCATTCCAGTTCATTTATAATTTTCATATTTCACGCCACTGCATACAGGCATGGAGAATAAGCATTCCTTAGAAGAGGCATGGGCAAAGCTGGAGGCCTTCAAAGATAATCATTGCAGCACTGACTCAGTCAAAAACAAATACACCTGCTATCATGGACATCAGCTAAAAAGCACTAAAGAATACAATGCTTCTACCAATACCACAACATGTTAGCAGGGTTGAAGATTAGGATTTCATTCAGATCTTATCTAAAGTGTCAGAGGCCAACACTTCTGCAAACATATGATACTAAAGGAAGGAACTGACAAATATTCCACCACAAGGTAGAAACTATGAAAGACCAGCACATTCCTACAAATGAAAAATGAAGGATGAAGATCATCTGTAAAACATTTGTCAGTGGCAAGGCAATGCTCCTAAGTGAGCCTTGTTCTGAACACTAGTCAGAGTCCTAACAAGCTTTTCCCTAAATTAAAATATATACATGTAATACTTCTAAATACCCTCTTCTATACTTTAGGTTTGGTACTGTAATCACAGACCGGACTACAAGCAAGCCTCAAGAGTCATGGCTGCACAGTAACAACTAAATCTAAAGATCAAGACTAACTTCCATAGACTCTGCAAATTGAAAGGAAAGCAGCAGTCTCCCATGGCAGGTAAGTCAAAGTTCAGTGCCACTGTCTCCAGTGCTGAGCCCACAAAGAGCAGCCCTGCATGACCAGGCAGACTCTGTGATATGCTCATACACTAATCCACAGTACTGGAGATAGGATGGCCTCTGTGACTGTAGCTGGGACAGCACTACAAGCACACAGATGACTCTGCATTTCAAACAGCAAATGTGTGCTCAAGTTGTGATCCAGAGGATCATACAAACCTTTTTGTAACTTATAATCTTATACACTTTGATTGTACCAATACATGGAGAAAGAGAAGAAGTAAAGATCTGAGCACTCTTGAGTGCTTGAGGCACTCTTGTTGAAGCAATATGAATGAGTAAAGCCTATCCTAAATGAAAGCTTAGTAGTGAGAGGATTAAAACTACAAAGTGCTTAAGATAAGTTTTGACATTGTGACTAAAGTACCCACTAAGAGCAATTAAATAAGAGGGGAAGATCAATTATCAGAGGGGGTTTTTTTTAAGCCATTAAAGGGCTGAAGACTAATTCCACTTCTGAAGCTTTAAAACTGAGCAGTGAAGTTGGTATTTTCTATTAGCTGTCAGATGCAGACAAAACAGCAGGTAAAACTTCTAAAAGTGGCAATTTAAAAAGTTACCCAAATATCTGAGAGTAACATATACTGCTATTCCTGTTAAGCTCAGTATGCCAGCTTCTTTACAAAGTGAAAACAGCTTTGGTGATGTTAGGGAAGCAGACCCTGTATTTCTTCCAGGCTTTACAGCAAAGGGGAATTTGTTTCAGCTGCCCCTCTTGCGCTGAACTGGACTCAGACGACGCAGTCAACATTCCAGATAACTACAGGCAAAATGACTCACATCATCTCACTTTACATAGCTTCTCTCCAATGGAATACAAATAAGAAACAACTAGGATTTTTAACTGATTTTTGAAGCTTAAACAGTACTCCAAATTAGTCAAGGAGTACAGACTCTAACAGAAAAATTATAATTAATAATTATACTTTACTACATATAATAATGACCGAAAATACGATGTTTCCCAGTATACCTATTACTAGATCGGCAAACATTTAACAAAATGCTGAATCACCAGAGTAAACCTTTAATCCATCCAGAATGCAAAGAAAAAAATAGTGCCAAACTAGGAAGTCCCCAATTATAAATGTGTGTCACTCATGAATACACCAAAGAAAGATTTTACACTACTGAGATGCACGAAGTATGCCAGATGAAGGTGCATATGTAGCCAAGTAGTATTTTCAGCAAGCAAACATCACATGATAATTTTTGTTGCAAATGCTAAGGACTTAGCGGGACTCCAATAATCAAATTGGCTTTGTAACTGATGTAATTTAGGCTTCTAAAAATAGTTCTGGAGTAATTAGGAGTACCTTCTGGAGTGGAAAATACACCCACACATTCCCCCCAGCATCTCCTCTAGATATTCAGACACATGAATTCAGAAAACTTCTGCTTTCCTTTGATCTTTCTTTAACTGAAACATGCAAATAAAAAATGAAACTACACATTCCTCACTGGCTCAAATCTCGCCGTATCATTGAAAGATGCAAGTAATACAAAGAAAAGTGGTAATAATCACGTAGCACAGTTTCACACTGGAGGGATTTTGCTTTGTTTTCCCTACAGCAAACCATAAGAACGTTTGATTTCAGTTCTTGGAAACTAGGATTGTTAAACTCTCTCACCTTCCAACAGAAAGACTAGCACTTCTTTGGTTAATTTTAAGACTATTTCAGTGTCTGTTTAAACTGGTGAATCAAAACTGGACAGAGGTCAACTTTCGAAATCTTGTAACAATTACTATAGTGCTGGATTTTTATCAGGTGCTGCAGCAGAATTATAAACTATCCAGAACATTTCTTGCTCTAAATCTTAAATATTTTCCTTACTAATTCACATTTTTCCAGAATTAAGGCATTGGGAGCTATTCATCTCTTCAGATTGCTGTTTCCATTACTCATTCCCCATCTTTCAGTTCATACACTAAGGTCTATCAAATCAGTAGCTTTGAAGTTAACACATCTAGTTACATACTTTTTGTCATTTATTCCCCCAAAGAACATCAATCTTTGGTAAATGCTTCCACAATACTACAGAGGAATAGATGATGTCAAGTGTTTGCTGAAATAAAACTGCAGAGTTAACATCAGGTTTAATATTTCCAACAAACCCTTGCATTTGGCACTACTTGACAGTAATTCCTCCTAGTATTTAATTTTCTCAGTTTTCTCTTGGGAGAACAGAAAGGTTTTTCTCCACTGTCAAAAGCTGAAAAAATCAGAAACTCCCTCCTCCCACCTCGAGGTTAGTACTTCATGCTCCTGTACTTCTCCATGGAGCATGGTGGTAGCTTCTAACTGAAGCCAAGGAGCTCAACTTTCAGGTGCAGGAAAAGAGAGCAAAGCATTCATATCATAAACATGAGAATTAGCTGAGATTGTCAGAGTGGTTGAGCAGGCATCTGACAGACACAGTCTAACAGGCATGAGTCTTCCACCATTTTTCATAAACCACTATTCATGACCTGCCTTCCACTTCCCACCTTTTAAATTATCCAGGAAATGCAGAAAAGCCCTTCCATAATGTAAGCGAGAGTAATTTCCACAGTGCCTCTGCACCACATGGCTCAACAACCCCATACAAACACAAGTGTCACAGGGCAAGCCCCAGGTGCCTGCAGGACGCTACACAAGCTGAGAAGTGCAGAAGAAAACCCTTTCAGCGCTTCTCACAGCATGGTCAGTGCAAAACCTCACCCCACAGCAAGAGCAGGCAGTAGGGACTTATTTATGGGTGAGGAGCTGACTAAGAAGACAGAGAAGCAGAAGAATAGATGCCCTGGCTCCTTTCTAACACCCCAAAATCACAAAATCCATGAGGTACAGAATATGAAGGAAGATTAAATGTGCAGCAGTGACTAAAAAAACAAAGCTAGGGGAACTTTAGAGAAATATCCAAAACAAAGATACAATAGAAGTTCCAGCAGGTACATGCACCAAGATACAGTACTAATCCAGGACTTCACCATCACATGGATGACAGGTTTACACACCTATCCCTTCTTCAACATATATAACCTAAGTAATTTCACAGCATTTTTTCCATCTTGCTCTCTTACTCAGCATCAGATTTAATCTGTATCTTCACACAACATAGTTACCAAAAAACCACACTGAGAAGATTCACACTTCTACTTAAATAATTGGTACAAAAAACCTGACTTCCTAGAAAACGAGATTTTAATCAGACCCTAGGCTACAAACACGCATCAAAGAGCTAACGGCTTACAGCAAGTAAAAACTCAAGACTACACGTAGCCTTTTCCTTTCCCATCACACATTCCAGTATCACTTCTGTACAGAATGCTCCATCTGGAAGCAAGGCTTCACCTTGCACTAATTTCCAAGTCCCTGAGAGAAATGATCAAATGCAAGATCTGCATGTAAACAGAGGAAAAGAAAACCCGATCTGGCATACCACGCTGCTTTATTAGTTCTTCTCACCAGACCATGACAGCTGAATCAAAACACTGTTGAACCTCAGTGAAAGCCCCCATCTCCCAAAATGCAGCTAGGGTAGAGTTACACAAGACAGCTCAGCCCACCTGATGACATATGACTGGCAAAAAGGTGCTTCTGTTCTTCCCCACCAACTCCTCTCTTCCTTTTATCTCCAGCACTGCCCTCATCCAGTTTCCTCTTGACGTGGCCCACCCCGACAGCTCTGCAGAACACTGGCTTTTGCAGCTGGATTTGTGGCTGTGGAATCGCCATACTGAGTGATCAGGCAGTTGCCACTGTCAGTGAAGGGAAGGCTGCAGGAGGGAGATTTCTCCTTCAGCAGTAACAAGCTGCTCAATCAGCTTAGCAAGCTCAGACAAACCAGTCCAAATCGCACAACAGAAGGAACCTCAAGTCTCTTCTACCTGATCTTGTCCCAGGTGTACCATCCTCAGATCAGAGCTGCCACAGGAACCAACAGCTGCAATGACACCAGCTAATACTATCTAAAGGCCCACGAACCTTCAGCAAGCAATAATTTGCAAAGTACCTGATAATCTCACAACCATCTCTGAACTGGAAAAGAAAGCAAAACCCAAAGTAACCAGGCATATATGCATAAAGGCCCCCCTCCACTGCACACTATAATTCTTTTCTAACAATATAATCCAATTTTCCAACAAACATAGCAAAAGAGATGGAGTAGTGACATCTCATGCAATAGCTACTACAGTTCTTAGCTAAGGAGGCCAACAGAGCCTGACAACTCCTCACAAAGGAATAAAACAAGTATTAGTGTGGTCTTGTCAATGACAGCTGCACTAAAAAGAAATGAAATTCACCCACAGAAGACAAGCAGGTATGTTCTGGACAGCACTTCTGGGTGCAGCAGAATCCTCTTACAAAGTAATCATTTCACCCTATATTCCCTCTGCTCTTTTCTGCCCTTAAAAGACAAGTATCAAAATAGTTTTGCTTCAGACTTCCTCCATGGGCAATATTACATTATTTGAAAAGAGACCATCATGGCAATGTCAAAATTCTGCAAATACGAAGAAAATATTAAATGTCCAGCTGTAAGGGTGTACAATTTCATGCTAATAAGGAAGCACCATGGTCTATTTCAGAAATCACTGACCGGAGAAATACAGAGCTGAGCTTCCTGGGGTGCTTGTGGACAGAATCACAGTATTTGCTTATGCTCTTTGAGCTTGACTGCAAAGAAAACTATATGAAAACAGCAACTTACTTTCAGTAAGTGTTAAGAATGGAGTTTCACTTTTTCAGTGTTTACATATCCAGTGTCTAATTTTCCAGCACATCCCATACTATTGTTCAAAGTACTCACAGACTCTTTCCCTACTATCTTAAACTGCATTAACAACTGATGTGGTGACACATGAAAAACCTAGCAGGGACTATGAGAAAGGAGGAAGCAAAAGAAGCATCAAAAGAGAATCGTAATTAAATGGTTATTAACCTTACAGAAGAACTTCTTACAATCAAACATTTTTGACCAAAGGCTGTCTTTGAGTATGGTTAAAAAAATCCACAGGGCAAGGAGAAAGGGAAGGCAGGAAGTGAGCAACATCAAAAAAGCTCCTCTTAAGAAATCTGTATACAATCTTATAAACCAAGTGACAACTGACTTCCTTTGGCAACCGCCTTTGATTTTAGAAGTAAAGCATTGAAAACTATATGCTTTTAGCTTGCAAGAGTCCCTGTCCAAAGGACAACAACTAGGAAAAATTAAATTAAAACCCCCTAGGAAAAAGATGGTTCTTTTTTTTCCTTACCTATGATAATACATGAAACAATATTATTTTTCATTCACTCTACTCAAAACATCCACCAGAAACTTTCAGAGCCAGTAAAGCACAAATTTCCTAAAGCACCTGAGAGGATGCTTTCTCCTTTGCACTGCTGGTCTGGAAGCCTACAATACAGGCAAAAAGGAGATTCAAGAATATTTTCCCAAGTCTTTATCACACTGTAGCTCCATTATGATAAAAGCTCTATGCAGGCATGGTCTCTTGTCCAAGCAAGCAAAATCTGATCCTTCCTTCAGGATAGGTTAAATGTTCCAGACACCTCTTTTCTGCTACTGGGCACAAGATTATGATACCTATGACTAAAACAGATAATTATCCCACCACCTCATCAGCAACAGTACAGAAGCTTGACTAGCTCCGAGTTCCCTGCAGACCCTTATAATGAAGTCTTACTGATTCACATGGCACTATAAGCAAGAAGGGAAAAAAAAAAGAAGAAAAAAGTCTGCCATCAAGATTTTCTTCTTTAGCCAGTCCCACTTATAACCACATTAGACGCTTTTGAAATTCCTAGGACATGACATTCAGTCATCTGATCTTCTGTCTGAATTTCTTCAATTGCTCTGCTTTCTCTTATACAATAAGTTTTATTTTCACTTCCAGTGATGCACTTGCTTTTCCCTTCTCCCTTCACTGCAGATGTCAGTGAAACGCAGCTCTTTAGTTCCTCTGGGGATATCAAGCAATATCTAATTCTTAGATTTTTGCTTTTCTCTCGGAGAAGCATCTTTGAATATTCTCCCCACAGACAGACAACAGGTAGAAGAGTTTCCATCGCGCCTCTGTCCACCCATTTTGATGCATGTTTTTGAAAGTGGGCAGTTCAGGTGCTGAAACGCTACGACTCCTGTGTATTCCACGTCCGCCAGCGCTATCGCGTTTCCGTGCACAGCCCTCACTTGCTTTTCTTCAATTCTTATCTGCAACAAACGCCTCGCTGCCAGCGCAGGCTTTGTGTCCGCGCCTTGCGCCAGCGGCTGGCACAGCGCAGGCAGCGCACACGGACCGGGCCGGGCTGGAAGGGACCGCAGCGGGGCATCTGCTCCAAGCTCCCTGCTCGGGCAGGGTCACCCTAGAGCACGTGGCACAGGACTGCGTCCAGACGGTTCTTGAACACCTCCAGGGAGGTGCACAACCTCTCCGGGCAATCTGTTCCAGTGCTCGGTCACCGCACAGCATCCCGGTAACCCGGGAGGGGGCGGAGGAGAACCCGCACGCACCGCCTGGACACGCACACGGGCTATTAAACGTCGCCTTTCGGCAAAGGCCGAGGCCTCACGTCAGCAGGGACCGCTCAGGGCCGCCGAGCGCCCGCCGCCCGCCCCGGGAACACTCGGGCCCCGAGCCCGTGACGCCCCTCCTGCCGCCGCTGCCCGGGAGCCCCGGGAACGGGCCGGGCCCCGCCCGCGCCTCCTCCGGCGGCTCCTTCCGCCTGCTCCTGCCGCCGCGCCGGGCTGCCCGAGCCGCCAGCGGCATCTCCAGGCGACGGCGGCGGCAGCGCCACTGACAGCCCGCCCCGGCGCCGCGGCTGCCGGCCTCGGCCCGTCGAAACCCGCGGGCAGGGCCTGTGCTGAGCGCCCTGCCACGGCCCCGTGCCGCCAGGCGAGCCCCCCGCGAAGGCGGTGCCCGTCCCGCCCTTACCCGCTCCTCTCCCCGCCAGAGCCGACGCGACCGGCCGCCCGCTCCGCTCTTATCCCGCTGACAGCGTCCCGGCAGCCCATGGCGGGAGGTTCCTGCCCGGCCCCGCCGCGCCGCCCGCCCCCGTCTCCCCGGCAACACAGCGCCCGCCCCGCCCCGCGCCCGCCGCCGCGCCTCCGCCGGGCCGGCCGGGCCGCCGGGACAAGGGCGCCCCTGGAAGTGCCGCGGCGAGCCCGGGAGTGCCGGCTCCACCTGCTCCTGTGGCCGGGCCCTGACAGCGCCCACAGTGCCGCACGGGCAGTGCCGCACGGCCTGCAGCTCCTGCTGGGGAGCCAAACGGGCAGGAGGTTCCCCCTAACCCGGTTCACTCCACCGCCGCCGCCGCCACCACCCTGCCCGGCTTTAACGTCAACATTAAAATCGTCCTTAACATGCGTGTCACGTATCCGGGGCCATCCGCCCGCTGGCGTCCAGCGCTGCTGCCAGCCGCTGTCACTGCAGCGCTGCGCTGGCTCACCGCGGGCTCCGGAGGGCTGGCGCTCTGCTCCGGTGTTAGCTCAGAGTAAATCCTCGGAGCTGGTTCACGGCTGGGGAGCTGGGCTCTGGCACTTGGCTGGAATGCCCAGAAGAAAAAAGGTTGTCCTGAATGCTGTTCGATCTGACAGAACAGGTTCGCGTAGGCAAATAAATAAATAGTGAGTCTTGACTGAATGTCACTGTTCTCGCCTGCTTCAGGAATTCACCTTGCACGGCCACGGCACTCCAGTAATTTTATGAAAGTGAGAGCAATACAGTACAGGCAATGTTAATAAGAATATGCTTCATATATTCATGCATGCCTAAGTTTGCAAAGGCATGAATTGAAATCTTGGTTCTTGAAATCACAAAAAATTGTACATACACAGGGTGAGCAAGTGTATCCTTCTCACCATCCTTATGCCTCTCCCTGGTGCATTGGCCCCCTACTCCCTGACCTTTGCTGCCTTTTCTGGTGAGGACTGTGTAATTGCATTTTGCTTATCATCCCAGGGCCTGCTGGCTACCTTGGTGTCATATTGGCCTTGTAAAACTTAAGCCAAGCTGCCTGCAAGGATTACACGGATGGACAGAGACAGATCTTGGGAATGCTTCTAACAGCAGGATCCCAGGACCCACCTGCCAAACTAAGTTTAGATATACACGAGGTAACAGCAGTTAAGTGTTGCAAATATAAACTTCAATCTGCCTGTACACCCAGCTTCTCGTACTTTTTCCCATGGCATCTACTTATGGCCACCTTTCATCTTTTTTTCCCTTGGCACCTGCTTTTGGCTGTTGTCCATGTTTGTGCTCACCTCATTGACAGGGAGCAAGCAATCTCTGTCAGATGGGTACTGGGCTAAACAGATCTCTATTCCAAGCCAAGACAGCAACTTCCCTGCAAGGACCAGCTGTGCAGACCCCAAAACTGTGCCTTTCTCTGGGTATTAAGCACCTAGGCAACACTTCTGCACTCAAAAATTGCTTAAATCCCTCAAGAAAAGCAGACCTAGGCAAGCACCACTGGTATTCCAATAGGACAGCAGGAAGGGAGAGGAGCCTGGCACTGCTTTGCTGCTAAGCAAGGTTACACAGCAGTCACACAGCTGCAGGTGTGGGAGCCCCAGTGACACCCCATATCCCTGCTTAGGTACCCACCCTTGAGAAGCTCAGAGAGATAAGTGGCTTTCAAAGGCACCCAAGCCTCTTCTGTGGCCACAGAGAATTTAAAGGAAAGGTGGTTCAATCGATGTCCTGGAGTTGCTAATTCAGGCAGACTAAATCCTACTTTTAAGCCAGTTTATTTTAAACTGCTGGAGAATTTAGTAGGATTCAATCCAACCCGTCCCATCTGGCACTGCAGCTACTGGAGAGGAAAATGAGCCAAGATTCCCAAATCCAGGCTCAGGAAGTCCTCGCCCTAATAATGCTCACACAAATCCTCTCTACTTCCTGCAGCTGAGAAGAAAGAGAAGTGTCTTCTACCTCATAACCAGGACTTCCTGTTTACTGAGAAGTAGAGATACCACTGCTTTATCTTTCCCTCAGATCTTACAGTTGCCAGATGATGAATGCATGTGTGTGTCCCTTCTCACTGCGGGCAGCATCCTGAAGACAGAGGTTTCTGTTGACCTCTCCCACAAAACTCCTGCATGCCAGTACCTCCAAGGCTTTTTGCTGTTCCCTCTGCTGCTGCTCAGTTTTCCACAGAAGCAGATCTAGGACGGGACAAACGCAGTGCTTGAAATTTGCACATTATCTATGGTTTCTCAAGGAGACCAGTGAAGCTAAGCAGGCTGTACATTGCCTTGTGTGATTGCACAGCAAAACTCTCACAGCAGCAAGGAAAATGAAGTCAATGGCCAACAGCACATCAACTCACCCTTGGAATATTAGATTTTAGAGTGCAAAAAATATGAACATTTCAGATTGGTAACATAAATTTTACTAAAAATAAGAGTTTTCTGGAGAGAATTGGCCATGACATACAAACATCTGAGTAAATCTTCACAAGGTATTTACTAAAATCTTTCGAATGGAAGTATGCCATAGCCTGAGTAGAACTGCACTGAACAGTTATCATGTGTGTTAAAAAAAGGTTATAAACTGTTTGGACTAAAAATATTGTTGAGAAAGATAAGTAGGGGCAATTACAGATTTTATCAGAATGATCATGTTTTTCTCACTTGAATGCTTCAAAGTACAACCTTTCAGCCATGCAGATATTTTTATAATTACAATAATTAAAGATTCTACACAGACACAACACTAGGTTTTCTCTTCAAATTCAAATCAGAGTTTTTCAGTAAAGCATTCTGAATTCATTTACATCAATATAAATTTGTAGCACCTCCATGAAAGTGAGTAGAATGACACCAGTTCATATTAGAATAACTTCAAGTCAAGCCTGGTTCTTCTTAGTATCACTGGTTTTACTGATGACTCTCTCTATCCTACAAACAGTATCTGAATCTCACTTCAGCCTCATTCTTCATGGGTTTATACTATAATTCTTTCTCTTCTGCATAAATGGAGACAATAGTAAGATGGAAAACAAGCAAGGAGCAAGAATACAAGTGGTATTTCCCTACTGTTCTCCTGAGCAGCAGAACAAGTCCACAGCATTGAGACCTGCACAGATCACACTGGTACTCAAATTCTTCATTGTGTTGCACTAATGTTCACAGAGAGTGGATTGATGTCAATGGTTCCAAAATTTTAGTGTTCAGTGAGCCACTGTTCATTCCTGGAATTTCTTAAGTACCCACTAGACATTTTTCAATAAAGGTCCATCTACTCTCATCATAAAGCTGAAAGCCTTGCGAAAATAATGTAATGTAAGGCCTAGATTTTGTTAGCCACTTTTACAGTCTCATTTTCTCTCCTTTCCAATGAGTATTTACCTGCCTTGGAAAATGTACCAGTGTTTTAATGATATAATAAAAATAATATTTAAAACTATGGAGTAATTAATATAATGTGTGATCTGTGTTAAGTCCAGGATCTTAAATCGGAGTGCTTTGTGGAAAGGGCATCTTTTGTCAGCTGAGATGAGCAGCCTTGCAGCAGGGAATGAATAAGAGTCTGTTTTCCCAAGGAAGCACATTACTCTTTTATTCCTATACTACTTTTAAAAAACCACAAGAGTGAACAAAGTACAAAACCAGTTTTGCACTTAGGGAATCAAGAAATGGTTTTAAAAAAACATTAAAAAACATACTAGTCCATGTGTGGGTCTATCTATACCATGGGGAGAAACAGTCTGTGAATATCTACTCACTTCCAGATCAGTGTTGGAGGAGTAAGCTGTTGAATGAATTCAAGGACAAAGGAATACAGGCTGAACACTCTTCATGTTTGCATTCTTCATGTTTGGCTACAGTGGTATAGAAAGACCAGAGACAAAAGAAAAACATTACCTAGTAGGTAGAAAGCAAAGGTGAAATCAAATGCTTCCAAAAGTGGCTTAAAGCACAGGAGTTGTGAAAAGTCTTCCATAGTTGTTTATAATCCTTGTTTAGGTTTGCCTACTGCAAGCAGGACTTGATTTCCAGTCATGCTTGATTTTTCATTGCAGTTATTCCTGGTCAGCACATTCTGACACAGGATGTTTTTACTCATGGTTCTAGGGCCTATTTCCTAAACAGAACGGGAGGTAGCCAGATAGCCTGGTGGAAATACATTGTATGATCCCTAAACTTGTTCAATATCTAATCTAGATGAAAGAATAAAAAATTATTTGCATTATCAGTTTTTAATCAGTAAGTCTACTTTGACCAGCCTTGGCTTTTCCATTTAGAAGGAATTAATCCAGTTTAAAGTTTACTCAAGAAACAGCTGAGGTAAATCACTGGCTACAATGTATGTTGAACTAGAATTAGATTGCCTTTAGTGAAGTGAGTTTGGATGATGTAAGAAAACTTGATTTATGCAGAAATGATTGAAGCTAGAATAATTCCCACTACAAAGGAAAGAAGCCTAATAAGAAATGCAAATGGTTTAAAAACATAGACAGGACTTTGAGTCTCAATTTGCACCTACTCATGGCTTGTAAATGCATGAATTACACCAGATCATCGTCTCTTACAGTTACACATTGTCATGTGTCTAAAACCTCACATCTGTTCTGCAGTAAACAGTCAGGCAAAGGATGTGTTCTTGAAGTGAGTCAGTTCAAGAGGTGAAACTGAGATGAAATCTCATTAAAAACATGTCAGACTGCAGTTTTCACATGTCCTTGTTAGGCTTACCATTGTCTTTAGCTGGATCTACAACCCATGGGAAAATACTGTCTTCCTAATCCACTGAAAAAAGCATATCTGCAGTTCTCAATAACACACATGCTTTACATTATATTTTCCCAATCAATGAAATTGTGTAATTCATAGAAAGTAGTATTATATTTTAAAAACCTCTTTTTAGTAATGGAAAAGTTCTAGCAGATTTTAATTTTCACCTGTTATGCACAATTTCTGAGTTTTTGCACAGCTCTTCTTGAAAAATTAAAATTGTACTTCGGAGTTTAGAATGGGTAGATATTTTATAAAGAGCAAACAATACAAAAATAGGAAATTCACAAAAGCATGCAGAGGCCCCTGAAGGTGATCTTGTTCCCAGATGTGTATTTCTGTCATAATTTGCTTATCCATTCATATCCTAATAGAGGTTATCCCTAAGAATTTGTTAAGATAAAAATCTGTTTTTTAAAGGAGCAAATCATCAGAATGGTAGTTCTGGGAACTGCAGGTCCAAACCCCATCAACTCTATGGTAGGGGTGATAGGAGTATATATTTGTTTGGATAAAGCTTAGACAAGCTTTGATGTAGAATTCTTTCACCCTGTTTCTCACACTTCCAGTGTATGTCTCCTTTTCCTACTTGCCAAAAAGAAAACCCTATTTATTTTGCCTGGACACAGTTGGAACAATCTGATACTGCTCACTATTCTAGTGACAGCTAAACTTTCTTCATTGCTGTTTGGTTTGACACACGGCGACAGTTTCTGGTTTTGTTTCAATGTAAATACCTCCAATGTCTTTTTCACTGTTTCAGTTTGCTGATGGATTCCAGTCTCACCTTCACAAGAGCCAGCCTGGGTCACAGCAGACCTGTTCAGCCCAGCATCAGCTGCCTGCAGAAGGCTGCACAAACAGGACATGTATACAGTAACAGTACCTGTTCCAGTCTGCAGCAGTCTGCAGTTCAAGAGCATCCTGGGACAGATGGGGTGTCTTCATGGTTTACAGACTTTGGTTCATTTTTGTTCCATTGGTTTGCCCAGTAGCTGTGTGACACCCCAAAAGCCTCTGGCACCGACCAAGTCCTGCAGTATCCTAAAGCTGAATTACATGTCTGGTGAAAAAGCACCTCTTTCATTTGTTTGGGACTTTTTATCCACCCATTTATCTTAGTTTTGTCTAGTTCTTCTGCTTTGTGAAGGAGGGAATGATGGCTCTGTGGTTCTTCTCTCTACGTTGCTCATATTTTTGAGACTCCTAAATCTCTCGTCTGCTGCTTTTTTTTCCACACTGAAGAGTCCCTGGCTATTTAATCTTTCACTGTGTACCATTTATTCAGCTTTCTTGTCCTTTATAAAACTGTTTGTCATAACTCAGGGATCTCTTCTGCCCGAGCAACAGACTTCTCTCTTCAGCACTTCTCTCTCTGGACACAATGTTAGGATTCTTTTGTTAACATTGATTTTTTTCCTACCATTTTAACCCAATAACTCATAGCATGAAATCCCTTTTTTTTCTGGCTGACTTTCATTTTTGCTGCCTAGAGGAATTTGCCATCTCTCACCTCAGACTATGCTTTTTTTTCCAAATAACTTCTATGTCAACAAAACAATTCCAGGGGCAGATTTCTGAGACTTCACTAGGGACTTCCATCTCCTTTCTCTGCCCAAAAATCTCCATCGAGCTGTGAGATTTTTTTCCTATAAAAGTTATATCAATTTTTCTTCATAATATCACTTGTATTTATTTACCTGCTAATTACATTATATATAATATTTTTCTACCAATTTGTTAAATATTTCTGCAACTTTTTTTAAGGCTTGGCCTCTTTAAATATAATGAGTTTCAGTGTAGTCAGTGTGACATTAGAAAGACTCAGCAGCCACTTTGTCTTTCACAAAAATAGTCACTATATTGATTAGTTTTTGTTGATTTTTTTAAAGAAAACTACATAATGCAGGTCAACCACATAAACCTATTAATCACAAGACTATGAATAAATTATGAGGCAAACATTACAATTTTTTGGCAAACTGACTCTGACTTACTGACGTATTAATGCTACATAAAAACAAACAAAGCTGTTTAAAATATTTCTGTATAAGGCTGATACTGCATTTTTCTCTGTGATTTCTGATTGTCAATCTAATAGCTCTGTTTCCAGTTCAGCAAATAATTTCTTAGTGACTTTCCTTTGTTGGGAAAGAAAAGGTAATTCAGCAAAGATAAATGTTCAATATTTGCAAACACTTTTTTCCTGAGCATTGGGTATGTCCATCTTCAGAAGACATAACCCACCTCCATGCACAGAATGCTAAGCAGCCTTCAGGGTGCTGGTAAAGCAGACACAGAGCAATCACAAGAGTGCTTTCAAGTACTCCTCTGGTGCTGGGATGGCTCATGGCTGCCTGTTCCCCATGGAGGAGGTGCAGGTGTGGTGTCAGGGGAGGAGAGGGGCTGGTTCAGTGCCTGTTCCCCAGCAGTCACAGTGTTTGAGGGTGCTCATGTCAGCACTGCAAACAAGACGTTTCCCTAGAGCTGCTTTAAGGGGGACAGACTGTTCCCCCCTGCCCAGCAGCACCAGATATTTGGAGATGTTTGGTTCCCTGTTGGTACATATGCCAGGTTCACATTATCCATGAATGCCAAACACTGCTGCAATCAAGCAGCCCAAGTGGGTAAAGTCTCTTAGGTGTAGTGGATGATGGCTGAAATGTAAGTATGGGGAGGCCTGGCAGATTGTCTGTATCACACTCGCCCAATCCCATGATGGCAAGTGCCATGTGCTTATGATGGTGGCAGCAACCACAGGAGAGCTGCAAACACAGCTGTGTCCCATGCCACCACTGGAATGCTATCCTGGGCCTTGGAAAGCAAGTCTTATGGCAACATGGTACTCCAGAGAGGGATGAATCAGACAATGGAACTCATTTCCTAGACAACCTTAGAGACACTTGGGCCAAAGAACATGACATTAAGTGGTTGTATCACATTCCCTGTCATGCACCAGTCTCTGGAAAGATTCAATGATGTAATGGTCTGTTAAAGACTACACTGACAGCAATGGGACATTCAAACTTTGGGGTACACACTCAGCAAAAGCCACCTTCTTAGTCAGCACCAGAGGGCCAGTTGGGATGGCCTTGCCCGATCAAAACATTTTACATACTGTAGAAGTGGATAAAGTTCTTGTAATACATGTTAAAGACATGCTGGGGAAAACCTGGAGTAGTCCTGCCTCAGGCAAAGGCAGAACTTTGGGACTGCTTTTGCCAAAAATCCTGGATGCACTTGGTCAGTGATGTGGCAGGATGCAGAAGCCTAGTGTGCCTCAAATGGATTTGACTTTGGATGAAAATAAACAATTACACTGTGTTGTAACTATGCAGTGGTTATATTATATATATGGTGGCTGTGTGTGCATTACCTCACTGAGCATCTCATGGCATCAGTCTCAGCCACAAGCATTCTAGGGATCTGAGCCTGACTTCCCTCTGATTGTCACATTTACACCAACGAAGAATGGACTTAGATAAAACAGAGCAAGTGCAGCAGGCTGGAATGAGAACTGACTCAAATTTGCACCATGCAACAATCCAACACCTCACACCATGTTTCCTACTTGAAGAACTGTTATCAAAGATGAAGGCCAAAGTCAAGGAGTAGAAGAATTCCATAAATTTTTTGTGTGTGTGTGTACATTTTATGAACATTTGTCAGAGGCATTTCATAGATTAAGATAATGATGTTTGTATGTATACCTATCAAAACAGATGAATAGGGAAGGTGATGGGAATTGGGCAGTGTGAAACTTTGCATGATATAATGGTATGGAAAAAGGGGTGAATATTGTCTTGGTTTCGGTTAAGGTAAAGTTAATTTCTTCTCAGTAGAAAAGCACTGAGCCTCTATTACGGTGCTGTGTTTTGGATTTGTAATGACAATGGTGTTGATAACACACTGATGTTTTGGTTTTTTCTGAGTGGTTTATCCCTAGTCAAGGACTTTTTTCTTCCCTTATGCCTTGCTCTGCCAGTGAAGAGGTAAGCAAAAGAAACTGAGAGGGAGCACAGCTGGGACAGGTGATCCACACCATAGAATGTCATGTGCAGTATATGAACTGAGGGAGTTACCTGGAAGGACAGCTGACCTGGGTTCAGGAAGGGGTGTCTGGCATTGGTCAGCAGATGGTGAGCAATTACATTGTCCATTTCTTTGGTTTTTTCCACTATTATTATTATTATTATTATTATTATTATTATTATTATTATTATTATTATTATTATTATTATTATTAAAATGTTCTTATCTCAAGAGAAAAGTTTTACTTGCATCCTCCCCATTCCTTTGGGTGTTAAGAGAGAGGCTATGTGGTGTTTCATCTCCAGCTGGACTTAAAACCATGACACAGCTTCAGCTCTGGCACAGTGGGGGAATCTGACAAGAAGAATGATGATCCTGGCAAGCGAAAGGGTGCAAGAGAGCCAGCATGGATGGTATGCAGGGTTTGCATTGCCTGTTTTGGAATAAACCCAGCACATGAAGTAGTCTCTGTAACAACACTCAGCCATTGTGCTTTTCTGCTTCTCTGTCTCCAAATTAGCATTTTTGTGCAGGCACTAGCTCTGAAGACACAACAGGGCACAAAACATGCTCTATTTCAGACACTGTCACTCTCTCACAAGGAGCAGGAGACTTTCTCAGCAAGACCCTCTCTTACAGTGTTCTGTCAGTTCACCTCCACATTCCTCTTACTAAGTTTTCAGCTCTCCCTCCAAGTGTGTTAAGCATTGCCTCAAGCCACGGATTTACTACTATAATGTACTGATCAGAAAGAGACAGTGCTATTGATTCAAGTCAAGGGGGTGAGCCAGTTCTGCAGTTTTATGCAACTCAGTGGAGCTCTGTAGTTATTTAGTTGCATTGAATAATTCAGAGGGTAGGCTGTCTGAAGTGCAGCAGCCTCTTTGTTTCCTGTGAAGGGAAGGGTGACGCATGCTTGGAGGGCTTCAGACACCTCTCCAGCAATCGGCACAGACTTTTTCAGAGACACATACATTCAGAGACTACCTCCCAGCACCCATCCAGGCCCTCTGCCAAATCTTCTCGTTTTCACACTATAAGGCAAAATCCTGTTCACAGTTTTGTTGATATTACTCTACTGCTGTCAGCAGAGTCATTCCAGAGTCACACAGGTGCAAATGGTTTGATACAGTGTTTTCTTTAGTGTTTTCCTGACCCAGCACACGCCATCCTAAACTTTGTGCCCTACTTGATCAGTGTTTCTCCCCTGCCTGCTGACCTAGCATACAAGCTGATGCACAGATGCCAAACCACAAATATAAGTTCCTGGGCAAACACCAAAACATGTGTGACTCAGGTGCTAATCCTCCCTGAGTCCTCACGCCAGACCTCACCAGAGACTTCCCTGCTAAGCTGCACCCCAGGCAAATGCCCCAGCCACCTCCACTCTGGTTGATTTTCCTGCCCACCCTCACACACCACTACCACCACTCCATAGCAAGAAGAATGACCCTCCTTGGGGAGCTTTCTTCCTCTCAACCATCCTCTCCATTTCCTTGCAGCTTCCCTTTCCCTTAGAAATTAGACATCACCATAAGGAATAAAAGCCATTTAAAAACCTGGAGAGCATACCTGGTTTCCTCAGAGACTTGCTACTAAAAAGCAAAGGGAGAGCAACACAGAATTACATGGGCATCCACCTCCTGGGTGCTCCTCTGTTAGCATTGGACATGGACCCAGCCAGAGGGAGGTTGCTGCATCTGCACAAACTGCTGCAGTGGAACCTTGGATTTTCTGTCAGACTGCTGGATGAAATCACAGCTTCCTTGCTGGTATGCTCTGGCTCCTTTTCAGCTTCACACAAGCAGCTGGTCCTGCAGAGGCTTGGAATTCCAAAGTCGCTTTGGTTTGCTTTTCTTTGAGTTGGTTCTGCTGCTGTGTCTGCAGTGCTGCTGGAGAAAAAAAAAGCATATAGGAAAGGAAGGAAAGAAAAAGGATTCCTGCAGGCTTTTGCTGTCAGTGGTGCAGGAGGATGAGTAAACAGTGCAGGCAGCTACAAAGACTGGGCTAAGTGATGCAAGAGTCTAAAAGCTTTCCAATGTACCATCCCATTGTGTTTGCTTGAGTATTGTATATAGGCATATAAAGAGGGAACAGTGTGGCCTTAAGGCCACATTAATGAACTGAGACTGCTGAGTGAAAAACTCAAAACTCTCTGCTGTTCTGCCAAAAAGACTCTCAATAAGCAATCTGAGCTGATCTGCAAAAATTGTTTCTGGTCTCCAGCTGATGTCATTTCTCCAAGCACAACAATAACAAAAAAAAATTGAAAAAAGAAAGGGAAAGGGTGCTCAAACCACACAATTCAAAATCTACATACACCTTTCAGAGTCTACAGTTTTAGATGTCTCCTTTTCAATTTCCAACTGCAAAGATAGCAAGGCCAGGATCCCCTTATTCTAGTCACACTAAAGAAATTATATTTGTTATAAAATATTAAATCACTTGATCTAAATGTGTGTAATCCCAACTGCATAGGCATCAACCCTCTTAGGGCCAATACTGGTGAGCAGATTTCAGCAAAATGTGAAGAGATCCAGAGCCACAAACCCTTTAAGACAGTGATTTGCCTCAGCACTGTGAGTGTGCTAAGGTTTCAAAAACACTAAAGTCACTAAATCTTGATCCACCTCCCTGAAGCTGTCAGGGTAATATTTGTGGGTTTATGAAGAATTGATGGTTGTGACTGCTTCTTTCCACTTTCCTGACACATATGACCATGCTGATCTACCTACTAGTCTTAATTCACTGAATTACCTTTATGGCTTCTCCTGTATAATATGGACTCGGGATTTGATGGGCATATTAATTTTTTAGTTTCTGCATAGCCACAGCTACATCTCAGGGCACAGTTTCACTAAGCTCAGGTGCTGGAACAGGAATGCTCATGCTTGTCTGATCTTGCAGTCAGCTGGATCAGCCCACTGACCCAGATGAAAAACAATCTGCTGGTTTTCTAGGGCAAGTTTTCCACTGGATCAGCTTGTTGATCTCTTTGATGGCACAGTCACGAGTACTTTGCCAGCACAAGGCAAGAGGGGGACTTGCACCTGCAAGATGAAGGATGGTGCCATTCCTTTTGAGTTCAGTCTGCACGAACACCTCTTAAGCCTCACCATGAAGGCAAAGCTCACCACACACTCAAACAGCACAGATCCTGGCTAAGTGCAGTTCTGTCATGCTCGAGTCTGTATTTATAGTCACCAGATATACCACCTTAACTGCAGAGGATTTAGTACAAAATTATAGTTGTCTGGGTGGTAACTCAGGCAATTTCTGTGCAAGGAGCAGCTGGTATGAAGGAAGACACAGGTCACTGCCAGTGCAATGTTGTTGAAAACATGTAATCACTATTTAATTTGACTTCTCAGCATTGCTAAGCTTTTGGAAATTTTCCAGATGTAAAAGTCCTTTCTTTTCTTATACCAAGAGGAAGCTTCTTCTGAATTTCAAGGAAACAAAATGCAGCACAAGACACTATGAAATACAGCAAAATTTTCTGTCTGACACAGAGACCTAAAGCAATTCCTGAATTGGTGCTGTAGTACCTTCAGATGACCAGGAAATCTGTTTGCACATCTGTCTGGACATTTCTTAATCATTTGGTGGCATTTAGAGTTTTGCTTGGAAATCAGACATCTGCAGTAGGTAAATGGATCTTGATCTTTGTCTTAACTAACTTTTCCCTACTATCAATTAGACATGCAGTTGAAATAAAAATTCTTATATGGTAAGTGGGGAGACATACTAACCTCCAGAAGGCAACTCAGTCCATCCAGCAGATATGCATATGTGGGGTGAACTGAACCCTGAAAATGCCCCTCTCCCTTCCGCACCACTGAAGGCAAGAGAAGACAAAGCCTTAAAAGAACTCCTCTAGACTCACTAAAGAATGGATCTGAAACAAAGAAAACAGATTCATGAGGATGAAGTGGGCTGTGAGGATAATCTAGAGATGTGTGTGTCAGGTGCTGTCTAAGCAAGGCCCAGGTCTGCCAGGAACTTGTGCAAGCCTGTTTTATTCTAACTTCTTGAGCTGTCATTAGCCTGTGGAACTGAGGCTGCTGGGGGACACCAGGGCCAGTGCAGTTGTATGGGGGTGGGGAGAGGGGTCTCTTTTCTCAGGTGGGTGACTTGTGGGCAGAGGAGGCACACTCTGAGCAGGAGTGCAGGAGTGCCTCTGGGAGGCCCAAAGCCAGGGTAGAGTTGAAATCCTGCTCACCCTGAGCTTGTGCCCACCACAAGCACTTGATGAAGGTCCAGAAGTTTGCAGGACTTGAAAGTCTGGAAATGCTCTTCTGGTTGAGAGTGAGAGCATCAGGCTTGCAAGTCTTTATGCATCTTGTACAAAGTCAATTTGTCACTTGCTGGCTCCAGGCCAGGTAGGACATAAATCTTACAGTGAGTACAATTTTAAGCAGACATTTCTGGTCAGCCAAGAAGGCAGGTGTGTGTGATTTGGGGGCAGAGAAGCCTCAGTGCTGCCTGCACTCAGTGCTGAGGCAATGCCATTTCCAGGGCCCGTGTGTGTCACCGCTGACGGCAGTGCAGCCTGAGTGATGGAAATGGCTTCCTCCAGGCACAGCAGGTTTGTTGCTATGCTATTTCTGAGCCCTCTGCTTACTTCTGTTACTGGAAAGGACTTACGTTTGTTTCTAAATCTGTGTCTATTGATTAGCACTTGGCAACTGGCTGCACAGCTTAATATAATGATCATAGCTCCTGCTTCTTTTGTTATTCCTGATGCACAGAAAACTGTTCTTTCTTTTTTTAGTTGCAGGGTATTCTTGTTAGTTCAGCTTAGCACTGTGCATACTTCGCAATCCAGGGTATTTGGGATTTTCTTTTGAAGCATTTTATACTGGCAATGAAGAGAAAACAAAATACATAATATTAATTTTGAATGAAGTTGTGACTAAATATCAAAACATTATTGAGGTGTAAAATACCACATAACATGTCAGCTTTTACTGCACTAAGTATTTGATTGGCTCGCTCTATTACAGAAATGCTTGGTTTTCCCACAAGTGTATTAATTACACTCACAAACAGTACTGTTCCCACGTGTATGTTTTGGCTGCAAAATAAAATTAATCAGAGGCGTCTGTTAAGATTTGCCTTTAACAGATGCTCATTGCAAATATCACATTATAAAATTACCATTACCTGATCAGCTACCAGATATTCTCTGTACTGGTTTCTTGACTACAGCATTACACTATTTGTGGTTATATCTCTAAATAACTTCCACTTAGCTCATGCATTCCAGCTCCTTTCCTGAGGAAACTGAGGAAAACCTGGTATCAGATGTCAGTTATCGGTTACAGTAATTTGTTCATGCATTTTCTTCAGCAATTTCTACTAACTTTCATCCTGGTAAGAGAGTTAATCAAAATCACAAGTAATATTACATGTGGTTACACAAGTGGTCAGAAGAAATTCTTGCCAATGTTTGCTGTAGATGTTCAGTCAGATGCTCAGCAAGAGAGCAACAATAGCTCCAGTGTAGTTCAGTAGAAAAAGATTATTTGGACCATAATTGTGTGCAGTGTGTCCCCTCATGTGATATTCATGCCCCAGCCCTACGTGTCTCTGACATCTGCATTACCACAGAGCAGGTTAGGTTATGGTTCTTCAGGACTTGCTGGGGAAGAGGATCAGACTAAGTTCCTGTTGAGGTTTCTTGGGGACCTCATCTATCAGCATTTCCAGGAGTGCTGCTGTACCATTCACCTCTGCTTCCAAACACTGCAGCAATGCCCACTGCAGGTCTCCCAGCCACCAGCCACTGTCTGGGCAACATTGCCTAGAATAAAATAGAAGTTTCCAGATGGCCACCACTGTGATCCTTTTCAAACTGGCAGAGCTGAGGTGCAGTGGTGCCAAATTCCTGATGAAGACTCAGATAGACTCATTTCCTCCTCCAGCAGTTCTACAGTTGCTAGTCTTCTTTAAGACCCAAGAACATCAGCTTTTGGTCAGAGCCTGTATCTAAAAGAGGTCACAAAGATTTGTTTCAGGTGCAGCATGGAGCCATCACAGCAGCCTGCTGCTAGAAGGTGTCTGATGACAACATGATGAATTTTAGGAGTGGTCTTTGAGGCTTTAGTTCTTCCTGCACAGTCCTGTCAAGTCCTGAAATGACCAGGAAATGAAAGCTGGTCATCACCTTCATCTGTCTTCTAAAAAAATAACTTTAAACTGGTGTTGGCAATAGGGGACTGAGTGGAGTAGCCCAGCAGACTATATATGCCATCCTCTCCCACTGTACAACAGGGTCCCTGTTTGAAAACTTTGAAAAAGCTGCTGCTTCAGGGGTCTGAGACTGGTGTCCAAGTCACCATGACTGTAGACAGAACTCATATGGACACCATGGAGACAGAAGAAGGACCCCTGCATCTGGAATGATGCCTCTACAGTGCACAAGTGAGATCAGTTTTTCTTACACTGCTGATGCATTACCAGCTCAGCTCTTGAATACATGTTTTCCATAAGGTGATGCTGGAGACCAGAGGCTCTCCTCTGTGGCATGCACCCTATATACCAGCTGCTTTAACACATCCTGCCTGTCCTGAACATGCTCAGTAAGTCCTGCTCTTATACTTTGGATGTCCCCAGAAGCCTCACCTCAGTAGCACTAACGCTGTCCCAGCCAGCCACAGCAATGCTGGCCCTTTAAGAAAGCTAGATGTCTGTTCCTGTTAACACAAAATCTTTAAGAGATAAATGAGAAAGATTACAAAAATTAGAATATAACACTAATGTAGACAGCTGATGCTTTTTTAGCAGCAACATAAAACGATTTTTAGTCATCCTTCAAAGGATTTTAATCTTTATCTTGGCAGGATGGTAAACAAAACCACAATCACAGGATATACAAATGACTCATCCCAGGGGGTTCTGCTGCTTCAGCTCCAGTGTAATGCTCCACCTAACACACAAAAATGAAGAATTTAATTTAGGAGTCAAGAAAGGCTGGGAATGGTACCTTTGGCTCTGCGCTCCAGTGCTCTCACCACAGCCTCCCTCCCAACCCTGTGTACAGTGTAACAGCTCCTACAATCTGCCTCCACAGCTGTAAGAGAAACACAGTGCAGATGGAGGCTGTCATTGCAATAAAATGGCCAGAATCAAATCATCTTGATGATCATGCCTACATTCAGGGAGATAGCCATTTTAAAAGAAGGTGCTAAGAACGTTCCTTAACTCCTCTGTGACCTAAAATAATAAGAAACAGCAATACATATCCTTAATCTGAATATTTAAACACTTTCCAACAAAATAGAGACATTTTTGTCTCATTTCAGACTAATTTTGTTTTAAAGAGAAGAAAGGACGGTCTTGTGATTATAATCAAAGGCTACCAGTCAGAAGATCAACGTTAAGCTTTTCAAAATTTTTTTTTCAGTTTTGGCCTCTGTTTGCCCTAGGAAAGAGTGAGTTATGGACTTCCTTAGCTTACAGGATTGTAAGAACTTTTAAGAATAAAACCCAAAAATGCTGCATTTAAAGTCTGGTGCTGAGATCAAATTTTGGTTAACTAGGGCTAGTTACATTTCTAACAGAAAACCTGACTAAATGAATGCTCTGCCTGTGTCTAAATCAGTGTGGCTGCTTGTCTTAAAAGCAAGCTTGGAGTAAGCATTCAGTGCTGTAGTGATTGACCCCCCCACGGCTCACCTACGAGATGCTGTTTTCAGGTCATGGCAACACAAACACAAAAAAACCCCACTGGCCAAATACATTGCAGACTGAGATTTTGTGTAGCAATGTGACACAGAAATATCGTGTAGTGTGACTCATGCAATCTTGTCAATCTGTTACATTTACAGTGCAGTACTGCCTGAGGTTTGGCCTTGGTTCAGGGTCCCTTTGGGCCAGGTGGTACAAATAAATTATCTTCTTTCTTAAAGCAGGCTTTGGAGGCAGAGAAAATCTTGCTGCACTCTTTGCAGAATTATGTGCTTCGTCTGACTGTGTGGGAATTGTAGAATCATAGGGTTGGAATTGGACTTTAAAGATCTTCTTGTTCAACTCCTGCTACCACAGCCTTTCACTTTGTGAGGAGAAGTTTACTGGGAGAGAAACAAATACAGCAAGATAAAGCAGAAAAGGCTGCTGCTTATAAACAGCAGCGCTGGTCAGAAAGTAGACAGCCCTAAGAATGAATTCTGGCTGCCTCAAGCTGTTGGAAACTTCTGAGAGGGCAGGCTGTGGCAGGAAATAAAAAAGCACATTGAATAAATCACTTGATGCTCTGATTAAGAGGCATGGGACTGTGTATCATGTGATAGTTAAAGCCATAAGCTCCAGCCTTTAAGATATTATTTGGTACACGAGCAGTCTGAATGGGCAGATGGCATTCATGAGCAGGATTACTATTTCTAGCAGAACAGGTCAAACCAAATCACTTAGAAATGGAATTAAAATGCAGATTGTTATCTCTCAATATCTTCACAAAGGTGTGTGACTTAAAAGAGAGCTAATGAATTGAG